>NC_091076.1:16705227-17008257 GCF_032405125.1 Capricornis sumatraensis
AGAAGAAAAAGAAAGAACGGTAGGCTATTTTAAAAAGAACACAGGCAGCTTTGTTTACAAACAAATTTTAGCATCTATTAGATGCTAGATACTATGGTAAGCATTTCATCTAATCCTTTTAATATTTATAGCTATCCTCTGAAAAGACACCAATATTATTATTTCATTTTTTTAAAAGGAGGAAGCTAGGACATTACAGAGAGAGATTAAATATTGCTCAAGATCATACAGTTCTTATGCAAATAAGTCAGAATTTGAACACAGGGTGTCTTATCCCAGGCAGTGTTTCTTTAATCCCTGGTAGCAAAAATGGAATTTCAGAAATAAGAAAGGAACTCCATTAACATTAAAACTCAGTGGTTAAGCAGAAGATTAGATACAGTTGAGGAGAAGAGTAAAGAAATGGAAAATGCATTTGAGGGATTCATCTAGACTACATCATGGACAAAGATACAGAAAATGTAAATAAAGCAGAGTGGCTATGAAAGGCATAAAGAATAAAATTAAAAGATCAAAAATATTACAATAGATACCAATTTCAGAAAAAAGGCATGAGCCCTTAGAGTCATGAAGGATACATCAATCCAAGGTAAAAAAAATCTAAACAAGGATATCTTATAATGAAATTACATTATACTAAAGACACAGTGTTTACCTTAAAAGTAACGAGAGAAAAAAATATAGACTATATTAAGGAGAACAAAAATTAGACTGACGACAGCAAATTTCTCATCAGTAAAAACAGAAGGCAGAAAACCATCAAATAATATTGCTAAACTAGTAAGACAATTAAAAAATAAAGAAAAATTGTCAACCTAGAATTTTACACTTGATAAACTATGTATCAGTACATGAGAGAAGCCTGAATGAAGTTCCCATATCCAAGCAAAGAAAAAATTTGTGAAATTGAAATGTTATTCTAAAATTCATATATAGAATTTCAGGAGGCACAGACAATTAAAAAAAAAAATAGCAGAGTAAGATCACTCACACTCCCTGATTTCAAAACATACAAGGCAGCGATAACTGAGAAGCATACTTGTGTGCTTGAATGTTCATAGCAGCGTTATCCACAATAGAAAAAAAGGTAGAAACACCACAGATGCCCATTAACTGATGAATGAAGAAACAGAATTTTAAATCCATACAATGCAATATCATTTAGCTGTAAAACAGAATAAAATATTGATATATGTACCCAGAAACTAGTCATGAGACTGCACATTACATGATATAAAATATATAATATTGAAGCATATTAGATGATTCCATTCATATTCAAATCCAGAGCAGGAAAATCTATAGAGACAGAATAAACATTAGTGGTTGTTTGGGGTTATGGGATGGTGGTGGTAGAGGGATTGAGAAAAAAAGGACCCAGAGGTTTCTATAGGTATTGTTCTAAAATTGGGCTTCCCTGGTAGCTCAGATAGTAAAGAATCTTCCTGCAACACAGGAGACCATGGTTTGATCCCTGAATCGGGAAGATCCCCTGGAGTAGGAAATGGCACCCCAGTCCAATATTCTTGCCTGGAAAATCCCATGGAAAGAGGAACCTGGCAGGCTACAGCCCTTGGAGTTGCAAAGAGCAATATGACTGATTCTATATCAGACTCGATGATTCTAAAATTGACTGTGATAATGATTGCACACATCTATGGATAGGCTAAAGAAAACATTGCATTCAATATTTTTTTGATTATATGATGTGAATTATATCATAAAAAAGATGTTCAAAAAATAAAAATACATTTGTTAGTTTTAGAATATTACTAAAGGTTACACTTTAAAAAAAAAAAAAAGGAAATTGAACCCAGAATGTAGATAGAATACAAACCAGATAGAATGAATTTAGCAGCAATCAAATAAAAAAATCAGGAACCACACTGCTATCTATAAATAAGGATTGATTAAAAAAAAAAGAATGATAAGAAATGAAATGTTCTGTAGTCCTAATATTGTTTAGAAAACAATGGATACATCAATTTACTTTAAAATTTCAGTTAAATATTCATGTTAAATATTATTCAATTAATAATACAGTATACTATAATATGTTATTGCTATTGATTATTTTGATATAATTAATACAATTATATATAATATATTCAACTTAATATACATTACATATAATATATATTAAATTTAGTACATAGAGTTGGACACAACTGGGCAGCTAAATGTAAAAATATATTTATCTTGCAGCCTAGAACTTGCTGTTTAAAAACGTGTTATATATCTATGAAGAGAATACACATTTTCTAAATTTTGGGTTAAAGATCTTATATATGTTCATTAGAAAAATATTTTACAAGCACATAAACATACACGCACATCCAATAATAAGCTTTCACAACAGATGTGTATGAAAGATAAATTAAAGTTTTTTGTTTTTTTTTTAAGCATGGAAACTGTCACAGTTTGGAATGGGGGGACACATGTACACCCGTGGCTGATTCATGTCAATGTATGGCAAAACCCGCCACGATATTGTAAATATTACAATTTTGAGTATAGCCTCCAATTAAAATAAATTAATTATTAAAAAAAATTTTTTAAGGTAATCTGGTGCAGAAATGTTAACCTTAATAAAATAGCTAAATTAGTTAAAGCAGCTGATATTTCTTTGTGGAGACTGTGTGTTAGACATCATGTTTGGTATGGTAACTAACTTCTTAACTCAAGGCAGTCTTATGAGGTACATTCTTGCAGAATTGATGATGAAATTGAAGAAGTTCAAAATTGCAGTGTGAGTTTTTAGTTCATCTCTCCCAGAAACCATTACAACAGGCAGAAAGCATATAATGAACCATTTGACTAAACAAACATACCTTAAACCCTGCACCCCAGATCTAGAAGCTGCTTCCCTTATTCATGCACATCTGACACATTCAAAGAGACGGACCACACGCTAGCACATAAGCTTAATCTCAGCAACTTCCACAGAATAACAATCACACAGACCATGTAGTGTAAACAAAATGGAATAAAATTGAGTGAGTGAAGTGAGTAAAGTCGCTCAGCCATGTCCGACTCTTTGCCACCCCATGGACTGTAGCATACTAGGCTCTTCTGTTCATGGGATTTTCCAGGCAAGGGTACTGGAGTGGGTTGCCATTTCCTTCTCCAGAGGATCTTCCTGACCCAGGGATTGAACCCGGGTCTCCCACATTGCAGGCAGATGCTTTACCATCTGAGCCACCATGGAATAAAATTGCTAATCCAGGTTCAATACAGGATACAGGATGCTTGGGGCTGGTGCACTGGGATGACCCAGAGAGATGATATGGGGAGGGTGGTGGCAGGGGGGTTTTCAGGATTGGGAACTCATGTACACCCGTGACGGATTCATGTCAATGTATGGCAAAACCAATACAGTATCGTAAAGTTAAAAAATAAAATAAAATAAAGAGCAAAAAAAAAAAATGGTTAGAGAAATCAACCACAAGCTTATATAAAACATCTCTAAATAATCCACAAATCAAAATAACTATAATAAATAATATAAAATGCACAGGCCCAAATGACAATATAAAGAGTAGTATATACAAAACTACTTGAACACTGCATAAAAATAAAAGTGTAGCCTTAAATGTATGCATTCAAAAAGAAGAAAATTAATCATAAATGTTCAGCTAAAGAAATTGGAGGAAAAAACTGTATAGTAAATCTGAAGAAAGCAAAACGAAGGAAATTAAAGTAAGAACATTATTTATGTATCTGGTATTAACATTATATCTTATAAATTTGTATAACACAGTGCAATTTATTTATAGAAGTATTATATAATTACTTATTTAATAAAAGTTAATAAAGTAGAAAATCAATCAAAACTATTTACTTGAAGAGAATAAAAAGGATATGTCTTATAAAACAGAAAAAATTAAAGTGAAGGTAAGCAAGTTAGTAATGAAATATTGTCCATAGTAGAAATTCAACATCAATTTTTCAAGTCGTAAGAAAATACCATGTTTGATACCTATGATGCAAAACATAAAATAGGGAAATTTTATGTAAATATTAAATGATCAATATTGACTCAAGAAAAAAAAATCAAAACCCAATTAGCCTTATAAGCAGTAAAACATTGAATAAAAATACACATTTTTTTTTTTTTATAATAATGGGCCAGATAATTCCCCTAGTGGCTTTTAGGGGCTCTTCAGGAGAATCAAGAGACTTATGTTCCATCCTTGGGTCAGGAAGATCACCTAGAGGGCACAGCTACCCACTCAAGTATCCTTGCCTGGCAAACCCTGTGGACAGAGGAGCCTGGTGGCCTACAGTCCGCAGGGTTGCCAAGAGTAGCACACGACTGAAGTGAGAGAGCACAGCATCAGTAACCCCACATAATGCGAACTCTTCCAGATGAGGACAGGGCCTGTGCGCAGCATGTGGGCCACCACGGTGCCCACTTCCAAGTCAGCCTGTGGCTCTTCATCTCCCAGCATTCAGGCCCCTCCCGCATGAGTTATGGCTGGTCTCTGACCAGTCAACACTTGAGGAAGGGTCACTGCATAATTTCTCAGGGAGGCCATAAGACACTCTGAGCTTCTGCCCTGGGTTAGTTCTTCTGGCTAAAGCCAAAAGCTCTGCCATGAGGACACTTGAGCATTCCTGAGAGGCGCTCTGAGGCTTCTTGACAAGAGCCAGCCACGACAGGGACCCTCCAGGCCCATTCTAGTTTTCAGATGACCAGAGCCTCAACCAATAGACTGACGGTAACCTGTGAGAGGCCTCAAGCCAGACTGTCCAGTCAATCCCTCCCCAGTTCCTGATTTAGAGAATTTTAGAGAGATTAAAAAAAAAAAAGTCATGTTCTTTTAAGACACCTGGTTTTGCTGAATAACATATTCACAAATATACAACTGGTTATCACTATATGTTTGATACACAAACTCATAAAGGATAATGCAGAAAAATAAATCATACAGGACAACTTTAACAAAATTTTAAAAATCCTAAAAAGAATCATTCCTTAGAATTCATTAGAAAAACTGACGCCGAAGCTGAAGCTCAAATACTTTGGCCAGCTAACGCAGATAACCGATTCACTGAAACAGACCCTGATGCTGGAAAACATTGAAGGCAAAAGGAGAAGAGGGCAGTAGAGGATGAGGTGGTTAGATAGCACCAACTCAATGGACATGAATTTCAGCAAACTCTGGGAGACAGTAAAGCACAGGGAAGCCTGGCGTGCTGCAGTCCATGGGATCACAAAGAGTTGGACACGAGTTAGCGACTCAACAACAACAAAAACAGAGAACCAATGCACCAAACACAGGAATACACGTGCATGTATAAGTCAAACCAGTCGCAGATAAAAGAGGTTTTATTTGGGGAATGTAAAGATAATTAAACAGTAGGAAATCTTTTTTACATATTTCACTATATTCATATAATTAGGAAAGAAAGACCATAAAAATTCCAAGTGTTACAGAAAGAGAGTTCAATAAAAATAAATTCCAATTATTGATTAAAAATAAAGATACACTTTAACCACTTAGAAATACAGAGTCATCCTTAAATGACCCTCCACCCTCTATAAAAGCATATCTATCAAGAATCTACAGTAAATGTCCCACATGGTGGTTAAATATTAAAAGCAAGCTTTCAAGGACAAGAAAACTTGATTGCCATCATTTCTACTTCCAAACATTTCACTTAAAAATAAAGCCTATACAAGGAAACAGCAAAATTAATGAGGTAATATGAAAATTTTAATAAAATTCCATTAATTATAGTCATATGGATAATAGCATAACAATTCTCAGAGAACATATGAGGCAGTTAATTTTATGTGTCAGCTTGGCTAGGCCACAGTAACTAGATGCTTGGTCAAATAATATTCTAGATGTTTTATCCATAAGGTCAATTTTTGAGAAAGGGTAACATTTAAATCAGTAGATTTTGCATATAGCACACTGCCTTCTACAAGATGGATAAACTCCATCCAGTCAGTTGGAGGCCTTAAGGAAAGGACTGACTTCCTCTGAAGAAAAGGCAATTCCGCCAGTAGATAGCCTTTGGACTCAAAGTGCAACCATTCTCTAGGTCTCCAGCCTGCTGGCTTAACCTGCAGAGTTAGGACCATTACATGGGCCAATGTCTTAAAATTTCCCGCTTCTTTCCCTTACATACATTCCACATGTGTGTGTGAGTGTTCAGGTACTCAGTGGTGTCCAACTCTTTGTGACCCCATGGAGTGCAGCACGCCAGGCTTCCTTGTCCTTCACTGTCTCCTGAAGTTTGCTCAAACTCATGTCCATTGAGTCGGTGATGTCATCCAACCATCTCCTCCTCTGTTGTCCCCTCTCCTCCCACATATCCACATATGAAATCATAGGATACGTGGGGGTTTTGTGATTGGTTGCCTTCATCTTGTTTTCAAGGTCATCCACACTGTAGCATGTATCAGTACTTAATTTCCTTGTATGGTTAAATAATATCGAATTACATGCATATCAACTTTTTTGTCCATTCTTCATTTGATAGTCATTTAGGTTGCCCCGCTTTTGCCTGTTATGAAAAATATTGCTATGAACATTCAAGCCAATATTACCATTCCTTTATAACTGCAGCTTTGTACTAAAATTTGAAATTGAGAAGTACAATTTCTCCAACTTTGCTGCTTTTAAAGACTATTTTGGCTATGTTGGGCCTCTTGCATTTCTATGTAAGCTTTATCATCAGCTTATAATATTCAACAGATAAGTCTTCTGGGATTTTGATAAGAATTGTGCTGAATTTGTTGATTGATTTGGGAAACTGCTTTCTTTTCAAGGTTAAATCTCCAAATACAGAAGCAGTAGATATCTTTCTATTTACTCGAGGTCTTCTTTAATTTTCTTTCAACATGCTTTGTAGTTCTCAAAGCATAAGTGTTGCCCTTGTTTTTCAATTTTTTTCTCAATAGTTAATTCTTTGATGTCACTAGATACAGAGCTGCTTTAATTTCATTTTGAATTGTTCACTGATAGTGCATATTGATGTTTTTATTATTGATTTATCCTGCTATATAGTAGCTATGGAAGATTTTTAGTAGGTTTCTTAGGAATTTTTTGTATGTAAGATCGTGCTATTTGCAAATAGATCTCATTCTTATTTCTTTGTAATCTGAATGCCTTTATTTGTTTTTCTTGATGAACTTCCCCAGCTGGAACCCACAGTACAATGTTAAGAAAAATAGGTAAGAGTGGACACCCTTGTACTGTTTCTGATTTATAGGAAGAGCTTTCAACCTTTACCATTAAGTACGATAAAGGCTAGCTTTGTGCAGATGTTTTTTTTATCAAATTAAGTATGTTCCCATATATTCCAATTGTTTGAGTGTTTTTATCAAAAAGTGCTATTGGATTTTTGTCAAATGTTTTTCTGTATCAATAAGATGCCCATGTAGTTTTTGCCCTTTGTTCTATTTATTTGATGAAGTGCATTAATTGACTCTCAGATGTTTAACAAACTTTACATTCTTGGTCATGGTACAAATATATTCTTATATATACCATTTTATTTGGTTTGCTTGTATTTTGCTGAGTATTTTTGAATTTGTATTCTAAGAGATATTGTTTTGTAACTTTTTTCATATGATATCACTGAATGATTTTGGTATTAATAATGGTGCCATGGAGAAGGAAATGGTAACCCACTCCAGTATTCTTGCCCGGAGAATCCCATGGACGGAGAAGCCTGGTAGGCTACAGTCCACGGGGTCACAAAGAGTCGGACACGACTGAGCGGCTTCACTTACTCACTTACTTATCGAGTAAGTTGGATAGTATTCTCTGATCCTGATTCTTTTGGGAAAAGTTTGTGAAGAAATGATGTGATTTCTTTTAAAATGTATAGTAGAATTTACCAGTGAAGCCATCTGGGACTAAGTTTTTTCTGCAGATAGTTTTTCATTACTAATTAGATTATTTACTTGTCATAGGTTTACTCAGATTTTCATTTTCTTCTTGAGTTAATTTTTAACAGAATGTGCCTTTCTAAGAATTCTCCCATTTAATCTAAGTTATCTAATTTGCAGACATACTACTGTTTATCATATTCCCTTATATTCCCTTTTCTTACTGTAAGGTCTGTAGTAATGTATGCTTTTTCATTTCTGATTTTAGTAATTTGAGTCTCCTCTGTTTTGCTCTTGATCAGTCTAGCTAAAAGTATGTCCATTTGTTTAACCTTTTAAAGAACTAACTGATGGTGCTATTTCAGAAAGATTTTTGACAAATATTTTGATCTGGTTTTTTTTATACCAGAACTGATAAACCTGCACCCCCCTCCCCACCAGTGATTCGCACTTGTAGAGAAGAATAGGTCTTCCAGAATGAGAATGCCAGTTCTCTTCACTCTGACTATAAACCATGATGAGATTCGGTGTACATCCAATCCCAAGTATAACCAGAGAAACGCTAAGTCATCAGTTTCTATTCAAAATTCTCGGAAACTTTCTAATCCAAGTAAATAAATTGCATTGAGTATGAACATTTAAGAAAGCTCTGAAATTATAATTTGAAGCTCCTTTTTTTTTTAAAGGAAGGAACAGAAAAACAGCTTTCTCTGACCTTGTGTTTCCTTTCCCCATGTTTAAAACACATGTTGCTGTCTCTCATATCCAGGTCCCAGTTTCTCCTCTGACCTCTGGACTCACTATTTCAGGGAATATTTATGCATGCTATTATGTGCCACCCAGGACTCCCCATGCTTGTTATGCGAGACAGATGGTGCCCCTGCCCTCAAAGCAATTACATTTTACTCTGAATCAATTTCCAGCTTTGGAAACTCCCCTTCCTTGTTTGAAGACACTTTAAAAGTAACATTTTCCAAATGCTACTCTTAATTTCTCTGTCTCCAAGCACATCTCCTTGTACCGCCACCCCTCCTGCCCCAAACTCAGCCTTTACCATCTCAATAAATAGCAACACTGATCACCAAATGCAAGCCAAAATTTTGGAAGTCATTCTTGATTATTCCCTTTCCTCCATGACTATCAGAGAATTATTTCACTTCCAGCTCAAATTTATATCTGGAATACATACCTGCACCTTCACTTGCCTAAATCTCCACCTTCTTGAAACTCTTAAGTCTGCCCTCCTCCCCATCTTGTTTGAAGTCTATTCTGTATCCAAAACCCTGAGTGATCTTTCGTTAACGAAAAGAGCAAGTTTCTCCTTACCCTGACCAAAGCCTTTCCATGTTTCCTGTTGTACGTTAAGTTAAACGTATAGCCGTATTTTCTAGGTTCTTTTGTAGCCTCTCCAGCTTCATAAGTCAGCCCCTTACTTCCTCAATATAACCTGTGCTCATTAGCTCTCTATAGGCAGTGAACATTTGCTCAAGGAATATATGAAGAACTAATCCTGAAGAATTTCTTAGAAATGATTTCTAAAACCTTTGTGACCCATTTACAACACCATAAGTATTATCTCTCCATTAGAAAGATTTTTGGAGCCATATACGATGAACATTACAAAAATCAATGGCAGAAAATAAATATGAATTTATAATAAATCCCAGAACTGGGTTATTCTCAACACCAGAAGATCCGGTCTCAATGAAGAGCACACCTTCGTGTCCTGAGCACTAGAGCAGTATATCAGGTCAAAGTCAAAGAAAGTAAACATTCTCCTGGTTCCAGAAACTATTACTAAGAGAGTCAAATGCTTCAATTGCCTCTAGAAAAAAGTCCGATCTCCAAGGTGGGTGAGAAGGGAAGAGAATGGTGTCTGAAGCAATTTACTATGGCATCTCCCACTCTCTTTTGAGAGTTAAATGCTTTTTATTCCTACCACTTAGATGTGACTTAGAAATAAAGGTGGAAGAACCATAACTTCTTTCATCAAATGATCATAACTGCGGATAGAAGGTCTTTAACAAGCTCGCACTCTAACAAGTTACTGCTGTTTTTATGTTTTGCACTGGCTCAATCCTGAGCACGATAACATCCTCAAACAGCAAGTGCATTAAGCTGTGACAGCTTTCCACTGACCTAAGCAATTGCATTAGGAAAAACACCATTAGCAGCTCCCTTTCTTCATCTCTTCTCCCTTCCTCCTTCCCATCAGTAAAAGCTATGCTCAATACTACTATTAAATTACCCTTAGAAATACGCTCCTCAAAGAAAAATCAATGCACATGTGTTTTAACACTTGTCACAGATAGATCAAATGGCCAATCTAACATTTATTATTCCACCCAGAGGTTTCCATTTTCAACGAGCTTCTTTGGGTGGCACGTTTGTGAGTACACATCTTCATCCACACTAAGAAAAAGAAAAGCAATGAGCGAGAGGGTGGGAAGGAATGCTAATAAGTCTCACTGTTGCTCCAAGCGCTGTTTCTGGATGTCTGTGGTCCTCTGTGGGGAAAAGAGAACAAAATGGTAGGATGGGGTAAAAGTGGAGGATGGGTGAAAGTGGCAGGATTAGTCAAAGGCCTGAGATCAAACCTGCTATGATTCAACTAATAGGCTCCACCTCTCTACTCATGAATTTCAATATGCTTCTCATTTTGATCCTTTCCCCCTGTTTAGTCATGACCCCTTTTCTACCAGAAGACAGAATGTACAGTTGTTAGAGTACAAGAGCTAAAATGTATGAATTTTGGCTTAATATATCTGTGCTTCCATTTCTTTACTTAGAAATAAGGACAATGATATTATTAATACCTCACGGAGAGAGCTGTTAAATGAGTTTGAAAGGTCAGGCATTTAAAGCAATGCCTCGCATATAGTAAGCCATGTTAACTATTAACTATTGTAATTTAGCATGTTTATTAAGAAGAAAAATTACCCTTCTTAATAAGGGTACTTTCTACAGATTACACAATTAAGTTCCTCTTCCAGCACTAGTGGACTCACTGTATTAGACAAGCCCTATGGCCATAAACAGCTACAAAATACGTGACGCAGCTGTTTTCAGACAGTGAAGAACAGGCAGCTGGAGACCGCAGTGGCTGAGAGAGGGTAAATCCCACAGGTGGCTAGGTTTCCATGTTGAGGCAAGCTCATTGCAGAAAGCTGGTGTCACAGCAGAGAACCCTGGTGCTGCTGGGCTGAGGTGGCAGAGATCATGATTCAGGGCAGCTGAAGATGCTGGGGTCTATGGGGTGGGAAATGAAAAAGGAGGGAAATGTGTAAACAGGGAGCCTCAGCAGTCTCTCAGGGAGTCCTGTACAAGTACGTGGCTGAGCAGGTCCTCCGCCGAGCAAGAGAACCAGAGGTCTGTGGATGCGGCTGCAGTGGACTTGAGCACAGACGGGGGTAACACAGGCTCTGCTGGACGAAGGGCAGTGCCCAGAGGTTTTGGCATGTGGGCACTGCCAGGATAATCAGCATTCCTGAACACACTAGGCTCCAGCCAAGATGCCAGAAAGTGGCCCTGAGGAGTAAGAACCACGTACAAAGCATGACCAACCTCCTGCCCTATAAACAAAGCCTAAAATGAAGCCCAAGCAAGATCCAAAGTGGGTGGAGTTGGGAGGCTGAGTCTTGGCAAATTATATCAATACGACCGGTCAGTGAATGAACTGCCTGCTAAAATTAGAATTCACAGTGTTCAGAGTAAGGTAACAGAATATAGAGACTCTACAATGTATTACTCATTATCCCAATGTTAAACAAAAAATCAAGAGTCATAAAAAAGCCAAAAAAATACGATCTATACGTAAGAATAAAAAACCAATAGAAACTGAACCCAAGATATCTAGATGTTGGGCTCATCAGCTATATTTAAAACAGCTATTATAAATATATTCAAAGAATTAAGCAAAAGATGTTCACAAAATTATAGGACAACGTGGTCTACATGAGTAAGCAGATAGGGAATCTCAATGTACAAATGGAAACTATTTTAAAAATAGAACCAAATGGGCATTCTAGAACTAAAAAGTATACCACTGAAATGAAAAAAAAAAAAAAAAATCACTGCATGGATTCAATAGCTGATTCAAGATGGCAAGCAAAATTCAGTGAATTAAAGGTCTGATAAATAGAAATTACACAATTTTAAGAACAGACATTTTTTAAAATATTGAGATAAGTAAACAGAGTTTCTGGGACACAGAGAACACTATTAAATAGGCTAATTTACATTTAACTGGCGTCCCTAAAACAGAAGAGAGTGATAGTGGGCAAATATTTAAAACTGTAATGGCAGAGAACTTCCGAAATTTTATTTCAAAATCCCCACCAATCTATAGATTCAAGAAGTTCAGCAAGCTTCAAAAATGACAAATACAAAAATGACCACGCTAGGTAGATCATAGTCAAACTGCTGAAAGTCAAAAAATGAATAAACAAATATTGAATACAGGTAAGAATGATAAAAAATATATACTCAGATTTATCAGAAAACCAGTGTGTGGAAGACAATGGCACAACCTCTCTAAGTTGCTAAAAGGAAGGAAAAGTCTACCCTGAATTCCATGTCTAGTGAACAATCCACAAGCTAAAGTGAATGAGGACCTTTTCTGTAAATGAAAACTCAGAAAATCTGTTGCCAGCAGATCTGCACTAAAATAAATGTCAGAAGATATTTTTCAATTCAAAGGAAATAGATAATCAGATGGAAACTCAGACAGAAGCTTGCATCTGCAGGTCAGAATGAAGAAGACCAGAAAGGGTAAATGAGTAAGTAAACATACCGGGCTATTTTGCTTACTTCTAATAATTTACTTTAAAAATCACTGATTGGGACTTTCTTGGGTGGTCCAGTGGTTAAGACTCTGTGCTTTCAATGTAGGGGGAAAGGGTTCAATCCCTGATCAGGGAACTAAAATCCCATATGCCAGGAGTATAGTCCAAAAGCAAATAAATTAAAGAAAAAAGCTTTATTAAAAAAAAAAAAAAACCCACTGACTATTTAAAGCAAAATAATAATAATGATCACAAATAACAATAAAGAGTTATAGATATTAGGAAGTTAATAGAATAAATAAATTGGAACTCTAAAAGTACTGAA
Source organism: Capricornis sumatraensis (assembly GCF_032405125.1). Lineage (NCBI taxonomy): Eukaryota > Metazoa > Chordata > Mammalia > Artiodactyla > Bovidae > Capricornis > Capricornis sumatraensis. Next base: position 16,718,186 of record NC_091076.1, read on the forward strand.
TTAACATAAAAGCCTAGCAAAGAAAAAATAGAAAGCAAAATATAAGTACAAATGCAAAAAATTAGTAATATGGTAGTCTTGAGCTCAAAAAGTAATATAAAGGGATTAAAAAATCTCAATTATAAGGCAGAGATTATCAGAATGAATAGAAAAGTAAAAGTCAACTATAAACTACCTACAAAGTATGCATTTTAAATGGAAAGATACAGACAGGTTGAAAGTAAGCAGATGAAGAAGATATGCTATGCAGACAGTAAGGTTAAGAGGCTGATGTGGCTTTATCACTGTCATACAAATAGACATCAGGAAAAACCTTGCTACAAGAACAAATTATGTGATAAAAGACAGTTTGCCTGGAGGGCACCCCAACTGTAAATACTAATTCATTTAATACTACAGCATTTAAAGAAATAAAGCAAAAACTGACAACATTGAAAGGGAGAAATAAGTCCACAACTAAAACTGAATATTTTAAGTCTACACACTCAGTAATCACTAGGAAAGAGTAGGCAAACAATGAGGAAGGAAATGGACTAGAAAGGTCAAGCAGCTTGATCTAACTGATCCTTACAAATACTGCACCCAACAGCAGCAGATGACGTCCTCTTTTCAAGTGTACATGGTATGTTCCCCAACACAGTCCATATTCTCGGCCGGAAAATAAGTCTGAATAAATTCCAAAGCCTGAATTGGAACTTCAGTATAAGATAAAAGCACCAAGAGAGTTCTCTGCCTAAGGAGGTTCACAACTCAGAGAAGGTAGACAGACATCTACAGAGACTTATTGGGCTTCCCCGGTGGCTCAGACAATTCAGAGTTTGCCTGCAAAGTAGGAGACTCAGGTTCAATCCCTGGGTCAGGAAGATCCCATGGAGAAGGAAAAGGCAACCCACTTCAGAATTCTTGCCTGGGAAATCCCATGGACAGAGGAACCTGACAGGCTACAGTCCATGGGGATGCAAAAAGTCGGACATGACTGAAAGACTAATACTTACTTACAGAGACTTACAGGATGATAACATGAATGCTCTGAGTCTAGTGTTATAGGATGAGACTTCATCTGCTTACTTACGTTATGGGATGAGGCGCTATAATGACACCAAGGGCGCATGAAGGAGGAGGCCCTACCCAATGTCTGGACATGCAATGTCTTGAGTGGAAGTTCAGCAGGCTAAGAGAAAAGACATTTGACAAGACTGATCAATACATATGAAAATAAACAAAGATGATGGGGATGACCAAGTGATGGGACCATGTGGTGAAGGCTGGAGGCTACATCCTGAAAGTCATCACTTTTTTCTTTCAAAGAATTTTGATGCTAAGTTTGCGATCGTACCTTCCATATTTGTATAAAACCCAAGCAACAAAGGGTTCACTAGTCAGTAAAAACCAGAGAGGAAAGTGAGTGGCATGACGCTCTTCTTTTCTTACTCTGTTCTCTATTTCAGCACACTTGCTGCTGCGTAATTACTGAAACAGATTTGAAGTAATTTTGGATGCACAAAATTTCTCTTGGCAAAGCACACAGAATCACAGAGCTGAAAGGAACTCTCCTGACACCCACTGTAACACGTCATCGATTATCCTATTAATATGCTTTCAATCCTGTGTTGAGAAGGTCTCTTAGTGATACCAGGGCCTCTGGCCAAACTAGGGTATTGAGCAGTCCAAAGTGCACACTTTCAGTTATGAATATGATTCAGCTGCCAATATCTTGTTCTTCCAAAAGCCCAAGGAGAAAATCTTGCTTCACTTACACCACCAACTGACAGCCTCGGGAAGGCCACACAATCAGAAGCTGTCCTCCCAAGAGCTTAAAGAAGAAATGGCCCTGGCTGTTGGAATTTAAAAGGAAATACAGAAGAGCAAAAATGAATGCTGAAGTGATTCTAGGCAATGAGGTTAACTGTTTTCTTTGCTAAACTATTCACTGAAGCTCAGAAGCCACAGAAATACCTAAAGATTCATTTCCCTAGGTCCACTGATTCTGTTAACAGGCAGTAAATACCCAAATGAGGTGTGGCAGGAGGAAGAAGTGAGCATGCGTGTGGGGGAGCCAGGTACCCCAGAACTAGTCCTCACCCCAACCCCACGGCCCAAGGCTGACTTAGGAACCTTGTGTGGGCAAAGCAGATACCCAAGTAATTAGCCTGTATGACACACTCACTGTGTGCCAGGCACTGTACTAAATGCTTTACCAGGATTATTTCTTTTAAGCTCATGGAGCTTTTTTTTTTTTTTTTTTTTAATTTCCTTGCGGTAAGATTGCAGCTCTTAACATTTTATTATTATGTTTCTAAATGTTCCCTAGGGTTAACACACTGACAGCATCATCGACGCAAAGGACATAAGTTTGAGTAGGCTCTGGGAGTTGGTGATGGACAGGGAAGCCTGGCGTGCTGCAGTCCATAGGGTCACAAAGAGTTGGACATGACGGAGGGACTGAACTGAGCCTATTTATTTAAAATGTCATCTTAAAAAATAAAAAACTTTAATTAAAGAAAATGCCATCTCTGGGTATCTGTATATGATTCACAGTTAAATTCTATGAAAACTGGTTTCTGAATGGTGTAAATTCATCCCCATTTAATGCACACTGATTTCTGGCCAAAAAGCCAGGCCTTCGAGTGCTGAGTTCTTTCAGCTGTACATAGCCCCCAACCCTCCCACCACCACCTTTATTTTCTCAAATGGGCTTCTCAAAGACCTTTGTGTAGGTTATCAGACTTGAGAGAAGGGAAATCAAGAAACCACAGAAGCTCAACGGGAGGTAAAACCTCAAGTTTAGTTTTGCCCTGGGAACCTGTTCTGAGTGTTCATATTTCCACTCCTAGGAGACCTTGCCTAGGTGGATCCAGGTGTGGAAAAGAATGAAGTACTCTAGCAGTGGGGATTTCTGAACACCAGCGTGTCTGGACTCAGGTCTCAAGAAAAGACCAGCGATCGACGTTGAATGCAGAACAGGGTGGCTGCACTTTCATAATGCCTGTCTCTCAGCGCCTCTAATGGATGGCATCTAGTGGTGGAGAACCATCCATCCCAGGGGCTGATTCTTTACAGAGCCAATTATCCACCTCAACAAATCAGGGCCTTAACCTCAGGTGGACAGACTTTCTTCTTGCTTATAAAGATCTTAAGCGGGGCGGCAACTACCGCAGCCTAGTTGGGAATTCAGTCCAGCAATAAAAGCCTTCAGAGTACTTCCTGGAACCTCAACTGATTGGTTCAGCATCACTGGGCAGGGATTCCATAGCAACATCTGGCACAGTTTGGGGTACCCCCAAGAGTTGTGTGCTAACCACCTACCAACTCTTTGAACAAGGTTTAGTATCTTATAAAGAGCCTCCAAATATTAATTAAGCAATTAGACTGCTCCCAGCGGCAATCTAAACATGTTTCCTCTTCTAGTTTGGGAAACAGAGAATGTGGTCTTTATTCTATCAAAATCTTACCCAGACAAAGACAATTATTACATTTTCTTAATTCTGTTTTCAACACCTGGGAACTTCAGGTCTTTTCACCTCTCCTTAGATTTGCTATTCATAGAATGGCAGGTTCAGAAGGGACTTCACAATCCAATCCAATCACTAATTCTTTCCACCCTTACCTAGACCCCTCCGATTTTCTCCCACCCTGTGCAGCTGTCCGCATGAAGTCTTCTAGAAGAGTTGATTAGGTCCCTGGAGAGTGCGAGGAAGAAAACAGGGTGGCTATTTTGGTTTAAAGATCTGCCCTGGACATGTCAACACCTCTTTCTTTCAGTTTCGGTTTTCTGTTTGTTCCTGTACATCTATATTTATAGCTTCGTTAGTTATCAGAATGAGGACAGAAACAAATCCTTTGCTAGCTAATTAGAGCCCCACACGTTAATGAACTCCCACCACTCCGCTGCCTTGGAGTGCCAGCATCCCTGCAGGAAATTAATAAGAGCTTTGAGGACTCAGAGCCTGGAAAGGTCAGCGCCCACAAAGGGTTCAAATGCAGAGATGGCAGCACCGTCATACCCTATTTTATAAACATCACAAAAACAACCCATGGGTTTAGAGAGGAGGACAGTCCAGGGACAGGCAGGTGGATGAAAGCATAAGCCTGGTCACAGGTCTAACGGAACATAATTGCGGAGCAAGTAGTTGCTGACACTTGTATGTGCAGGGATGCTGCCATCTCTTCTACATTTTAGTTCATTTCTCCAACTTAGATGGAGTGCCCAGTTCTGTCTGACTCTTGGCAACCCTATGGACTATAGCCCGCCAGGCTCCAATGTCCATGGGATTCTCCAGGCAAGAATACTGGAATGGTGCGCCATTTCCTTCTCCAGGAGATCTTCCCAACCCAGGGACTGAATCTGTGTCTCTTGTCTCCTGCGTCGGCAGGCAGGTTCTTTACCACTGAGCCACCTAGGAAACCCTTAGATAGGAGTGGTTTGCAGAAAGAAAAAAAAAAAAAAAAGCTATTCTAGAATGGATTGCCCAAAATGACCCTAACATTTTTCATTTCTTGTCATGTATCAGCTTCACTGGTGGTGCTTTTAAATTAGTCTTGTGGTCATGGAATCATAAAGAGTGAAGGGGACTGGGAAGAAGCATATTTGAATTTGTGCCATTTCCCTGAGCAGCCAGGAGAGAGGGCTGCCGATCTGCCCCATTCTCCAGAAGCCTAGCAGGACAGTCCCTACACTGGCCATTGCAAATTGTATCGGTTTTCTCACTGTGGCTACCTCTGCCTGGGAGGTGAACCTGAGATACAGGAGTCAAAAAAGGTTAGGAATAAACCATGCCACAACTCTGCTTCACTAAATGGTCCTGACCATTACAGGCAGGGAAAAAAATCCAGCCAAAATATCCAGTGTTCCACTGACACTCTGAAAATTAACATCATAGAAACCAGGAAGGGAAGAAGTTTTAAAGTCAAATTCTGCAGGAAGGGAATGAAGTGGAAGCTGAGGAAAGATCATTAGAGATAGCAGTTAGTGGATTATTATTCAATAGAATTGTTCCAGAGTATCATTTCAACAGCATGATGAAGTAGAAAACCAGATGGTCTTCTCTCTCATTTTCTCTATTAAAAGTAAACCCAAGATTCAGAAGTCAACTAATACTCCACTTCCAGCCGAATTTAATTGCTCACTACTCAGAACTACAATGATCTTGACTATCTCATCATTAATTCATTTCCTACTTTGTTATTACAAAGGCTGTATTACCAGTTATCTTTTTGAGTATAGTTCCCTCACTAACTTAAATTTTCCTTGAGGGCATTAGTCCATTTTCAATAAAACTTTTCTACGTTTTTCTAGCACTTAAAATAATGATTTGCACAGATAATACTTTCAAAAAATGTTTGTTGAAAGCAAGACAGATTCCATCTTCACAGAAGCTGTATAAATAGAAGTCACCCATTTGTAATTTAGTAAATAAGACCTCCCTGAAAATGCTAAGCTGTTCTAAGTAAGGTATAAACTTTCAAGTTAATATAAAAGTTTTATGAAAATCAATAAAATGTTCCCTTTTTGACTCATATTGGTTCTCTTTTTTATAATTTCATTGATTTAGATTCAATATCTGTGAATTTAATAAATGCTTCTTTTTAGAAAACTTTATATTTTGTTGCTGTCTTAAAAAATGATGCTGAGAAGGTGCTGCACTCAGTATGCCAGCAAATTTGGAAAATTAAGCAGTGGCCACAGGCCAGGAAAAGATCAGTTTTTATTCCAATCCCAAAGAAAGGCAATGCCAAAGAATGTTCAAACTACCACACAATTGCATTCATCTCACACGTTAGCAAAGTAATGCTAAAAAGTCTCCAAGCTAGGCTTCAACAGTGCATGAACCAAGAACTTCCAGATGTTCAAGCTGGATTTAGAAAAGACAGAGGAACCAGAGGTCAAATTGCCAACATCCGTTAGATCAAAGAAAAAGCAAGATAATTCCAGAAAAACATCTATTTCTGCATATTGACTAAAGCAAAGCCCTTGACTGTGTGGATCACAACAAACTGTGGAAAATTCTTCAAGAGATGGGAATATCAGAACACCTTACCTGCCTTCTGAAATCTGTATATAGGTCAAAAAGCAACAGTTAGACCCAGACATGAAACAACAGACAGGTTCCAAATTGGGAAAGGAGTACATCAAGGCTGTATATTATTGCCCTACTTATTTAACTCATATGCAGCGTATATCATATGAAATGCTGGGCTGGATGAAGCACAAGCTGGAATCAAGATAGTCAGGAGAAATATCAATAACCTCAGATATGCAGATAACACCACCATTATGGCAGAAAGCAAAGAGGAACTAAAGAGCCTCTTGAGAAAAGTGAAAGAGGAAAGTGAAAAAGGTGGCGTAAAGCCCAACATTCAAAAAACTAAGATCATGGCATCTGGTCCCATCACTTCATGGCAAAGAGATAGGGAAACGATGGAAACAGTGAGTGACTTTCTGTTTTTGAGCTCCAAAACCACTGCAAATGGTGACTGCAGCCATGAGATTAAAAGATGCTTGCTCCTTGAAAAACAAGCTATGACCAACCTAGACAACATATTAAAAAGCAGAGCGATTACTTTGCTGACAAAGGTCCGTCTAGTCAAAGCTGCGGTTTTCCAATAGTCATGTGTGGATGTGAGAGTTGGACTATAAAGAAAGCTGAGCACCAAAGAATTGATGCTTTTGAACTGTGGTGTTGGAGAATACTCTTGAGAGGCCCTTGGACTGCAAGGAGATCCAACCAGTGCATCCTAAAGGAGATCAGTCCTGGGTGTGCATTGGAAGGACTAATGCTGAAGCTGAAACTCCAATACTTTCGCCACCAGATGTAAAGGGCTGACTCATTTGAAAAGACCCTGATGCTGGGAAAGCTTGAAGGCAGGAGGAGAAGGGGACAACAGAGGATGTGATGGTTGGATGGCATCATCGACTCGATGGAGATGAGTCTGAGTAATATCTGGGAGTTGGTGATGGACAGGGAGGCCTGGCGTGCTGTGGACCATGGGGTCACAGAGTTAGACATGACTGAGAGACTGAACTGAACTGAGATAGATAGATACACACACACAGGGACATACATGCATAGGGTCTGGATTGAGACCTTGCTGTCCAAAGCTGCACTCTCCTTTGCCTACACTAATTCACTGGGATGAGCTCCATTGGAAACCAGGGAGTTAAGGGGATATGGTGGGAGCTAGGATGGGGAGGGTGTGGGGACAGGGTTCCAGAAACCCTGTTGAAATCACTACTCACTATTCTCTCACTACTTCCAGACAGTTAAAGTTGCACCTCAGACCACCTGGTGATGTGGGTAAGGCTAGCAAGAGGCCAATTAGAGCTTTCCCCAAATTACCAGGAGCTCCTTTTTGGCCTGCCTCTGCCTTACCAGGACACTGAGCAGCTGAAGCTGGTACGTTCTTTCCCCTCCTCTCTTCCCCAGACCCGTCCTTCTGAGGGGGTCCTAGTAAAGACACCTAGCATACATGTTCAGACCAGATTTTTTAGGCTTCTGGACTGAACAGCATTAGAACTTGAATAAGAAGCTTACACTTGTCAAATCAACCCCATTGCTTGTACTTATTATCAGTCATCAGCCCCCAAATGGTAGGACAGCCCAGCTGTACGGGCTGGAATTGGTCAGGGCTGCACGTTTGGACTAGGCTCTTTGGCCCAAGCTGACATGCAAATGTATCAGGGTCACAGGCTAGCACTTCAGATACATTTTCCAGTCCAAGCCTGCGGTCCATGGGGTAGCAAAGAGTCAGACACAACTGACTGAAATGAACTGAACGGAACATTTTGTTGATGTCTTGATGACATATTGGCTCTACATAGCTTAAAGATTTGCTATGATGAAATATTGGCTCTCCATGGCTTAAATATTTCATAGCTTGATGAAATATTGACTTTACATAGCTTAAAGTTCATATTCATCTGTATATATCTTTATTTTTAAGCCTATAACATACCTGGAAATAATGCCTGAATTCTGAATTACAATTACATGCTACCATTTCTGAAATACATTCTTAAGGTGGTAATTAGAATTCTACCACACTTTCCCACGGAAGATCATCAAAACTAGATTGATTTACTGGGTGAACCAGTTAAGAAGAGTGAAGATAGGGCATTCTTTCCAGTAGGTTAGCTGTGAGCAGAATGAGAGGGAAGATGGCAGTGGAGGACACCACTGAGTTGACACGTTGATATGTTTACATGTTGTGACATCGTTGAGGGTGGCTATCTAGAGGAGGAAAAGTGTATTTGGTGGGAGAAAATCCTGAAAGAGAAAGAAACAAATGTAGGAAGAGAGGTATGTGTTAAATGCTAATCTAAGATGTATGGAAGGCTTCCCAGGTGGTTCAGTGGTAAAAAAAAAAAAAAAAATCCACCTGTCCATGCAGGAGATACAGGTTGGATCCCCAAGTTGGGAAGATCCTCTGGAGAAAGAAATGGCAACCCACTCTAGTATTCTTGCCTGGAAAGTCCCATGGACAGAGGAGCCTGGTGGGCTACGGGTCACAAAGAGTCAAACATGACTTAGTGACTAAAAAACAGCAGCAAAGATGCATGGAAGAGGGACACGATGGATACTAGATGCAAATACAGGAAGGAGAGGAAGAAGCAGCTTGAGTTAGTTCACACTCGATGACCTAAGTTTCTTCTTTGAGGGGTAGAAGATGAGGTCAGCTGGTAAGAGTGAAGGGTAGCCAAGAAGCGTGGAATCTGGGGAAGAATGAAAAGGTTTGACAGGGCTGTAGTGTCAAATGAAATGGAGAGGACTTAGGATCCAGAAGGTCTCCAAATATCACGAGAAATCCATAGAGTGGTATTAACTCAGGCTTTCACAGTAACATGGCTTCAGATGACCATGGACAAGCAGTCTCTCCTAGGGCAATTCTGCTACGGAACAGGGCTTGGCACATTGTTTACAGAAAAGGCCATCAAGTAAGTCCTTAGGCTTTGCAGAACTTATGGTCTGCCCTACAAATGTTCAGTTCTGCCATTTGAAAGCATCCATAGCCCATACATCGGGCTTCCCTTATGGCTCAGCTGGTAAAGAATCTGTCTGCAGTACAGGAGACCCGGGTTCGATCCCTGGGCTGGGAAGATCCCCTGGAGAAGGAAATGACAACCCACTCAAGTATCCTTGCCTGGAAAATCTCATGGACACAGGAGCCTGGTGGGCTGCAGTCCATGGGGTGGCAAAGAGTCAGGCACCACTGAGCAACTAATACTTACTTACTTATAGACTCAATATATAAATGAATGAGCATGTACCTATCAAACTGTTTGAAGGTTGAAGGTTTAGTTGCTAAGTCGTGTCTGACTCTTTTGTGACCCATGGACTCTTTTGTGACCAGGACCCTCTGCCCATGGGATTCTCCAGGCAAGAATACTGGAGCAGGTTGCCATTTCTTCCTCCAGGGGATCATCCCCACCCAGGGATCAACTCATGCCCGCTGGTCTCATGCACTGGCAGGCAGATTGTTTGTCACTGAGCCACCAGGGAAGCCCCAGACTTTACCTACAGACACTGAAATATGGATTTCATATGATTTTTCATGTATTATGAAGTATTCTTTTGATTTGTTTTCACTCCTTTACAAATGTAAAAAGCATCCTATACTCGTGAGTGATAACGTAATAGTGTGGGCAGGACTGTGCCCACAAGTCATAGATTGCTGATCAGCCCCAGGAAACTCACAGATGACATTCCTATTTCTTCATGCGCTTCTGCCTTCACAGGTATTTATTCACTATGCATCGTATCATTTCTCATGCAGCCTCATGGCTGGACTTTCAAATGAGAGATGTGTGCATGTACCTCCAACTGAAGATAAGATTTCTTGTTTACAGCAAGAAGAGGCACCCTGTACCTGGTATTCCAGGAACAAGGATACCACTCATAGGAGATGAAGAGGACTAAAAATCATACACTGAGTTCAAGAGCCTTGAGAGAGTTCCTGGTCCATTGTGAGGCCGCATTATAGCATTTCCACAACCCAGATAGAACACAAATACGCAGCCTGCACTTTCCTTCATTCTCAGCTATCATGTCCACTCTCCAGAGCTATCATCCTCCTTTTCAAAGTCAGTGGGCCAGGGGGTAGATTGGTGCAGTGAGTCAACAAATGAAGTGTGAGAGATTCAGTTCCTTGTTAATGTTATAAAAATTGTAGGTAAGTAGGACTCTGGGGCTTCCCTGGTAGCTCAGATGGTAAAGCGTCTGCTTACAATGCGGGAGACCTGGGTTCGATCCCTGGGTTGGGAAGATCCCCTGGAGAAGGGAATGGCAACTCACTCCAGTATTCTTGCCTGGGAAATCCCATGGACCAAGGAGCCTGGTGGGTTACAGACCATGGGGTCACAAAGAGTTGGACACGACTGAGTGACTTCACTTCACTTCAGGACTCTGGCATCAAGAGACTCTAGGACTGGAAAGAAACAGTCTCCCCTCACACACATATTTTGTGCTCTTGTTCTATCCATCCCCATAAAAGAAACAAGACCCTCTGGTCGACTTGCAGACGCAGTGAAGACAGGAATGAGCAGGAACAGCTGATGCTGGCTCAGGTGGTGGAAGATGCGGGTACCACTTATGGAGATGATGGATGTTGCCAAACAGTAATTTTCTCTGTGTGGTGGCTGTGATTGATCTGTGGCTTGATGTAATGGTTGAAGCTTTCATATTCAATCTTAAAGAAAAAATATCATGTTATCATGGAAATTTCCGATGACTGGGATGGGGATGGAGACTGGGCTATTGCTTTGCTTTTGAAGATGACTCACTATGAAATAATAATGTTGATCTAAAACTCGTATATACAATTTTATTAATGGAGAATGCCAAAGAAATTTGCTTTGCCTTTCAGTTGGCCCTGTAATCCTAGGTAGGAAACCGAAAGACTAGGGGCCACAGGCGGTGTTTTCACTGCTTCTTTTTTCATCTTTAGAAAATAAAATAGGGTTTGTAGAGCATACAGCTGGATAGTCAGATGATACTAAAGAAAAATAATGTTTGCTTTTTATAGAATGATGCCTATATTCTCACAGAGGTGATTCCATGACAAGGGCAGAGAACATCTCATAATTCCCTGAAATACAATCAGATTTGGCAGGAGACAACTCAACTTTACCAGAAGGGCTTTTAATTTACATTTCAGGTACAAAGGGGGCAATGAAGTTAGATGAAACTATATTTTTAGAAGATAAGTGCAATCCAACAAAAAGTTGTAATAAAGGAAGTGCCTAGTAATTATCAGTAGAAAATCCAATGGCCACAGAAGTCTTTATGACAATGTAGAGGAGTTTTTATAAAACACATTTGAATTTTAAATTTTACTGTAAAGACTTAAACTAAACTCATTTAACTGTCACCAAGACATGATGAAATAGTAACCATAATATAACCGTACAAGTGAGGAACTCACCCTAAAGTAGTATCTGGTAGAAGAGGAGGTAGAAAAAAGCATTTTGCATTACGAAAACATCAACGTGAGAACAGCTATTTCATTATTACGGAGCCCATTACCAGTTCTGGGCTATGCTGAGAACTAGAAGAGGGTCCAGGACCAAATCGAATTGATGAAAACTATAGGAACTCTGAGCCTGGAAGAATAACACCAAAATCAGCCTAAAAAATGCATTCTCTGCAAAACTTTGTTTTAACTCCCTATCCTCACCCGTGGTTAGATTTATCATGCTCTCCCACATTGCTGTGCTATCTTATACATCCCACTAGGACCCTGTCTTAACACTCTATTTTGTGATCACATGTTAAACAGCCATCTCCCTACATAAGACATAGTTGTGTCTTATTATCATTTTATTCCCGTAAACCAATCATCAAGGACACTTGCAAAATGTAAGAAGGGGCTAGGAAACAGACAAGTTGAAAGCAGGGAAGTGTCGAGTTTGTGCATCAAAACTGCGGGGAACATAAAGCATGGGTGAATGCAACCATAGATAACTTTTGGCTCTCTCTTTTGTGGCTAGAGCAGCCCGCCGAATGTGGATGTAGGTAAAAGGGAGTAGGTAGGACAGGACATGAATTTATACACAGAATGGCTGCAAAGAGACAGAAGTCGGAAATAGTATGTCACTGGAAAGGTAAGCTGAGGGTTCTAACTTTATTTGGTTTATGAAGACAACTGCATTTTTCATGTTTCATAGACATGGTTTTAATGAGCAGTCATAGTCAAGAACCAATGAATAAGACAAATAAAGAATCCATAAAACTTCTGATTCTGCGTACAACGGCCATAATGCACTGATGCTCTACATACTATAAATTCTCAGTTCAGTTCGGTTCACTCGCTCAGTCGTGTCAGACTCTTTGTGACCCCATGAATCGCAGCATGCCAGGCTTCCCTGTCCATCGCCAAATCCTGGAGCCCACACAAACCCATGTCCATTGAGTCGGTGATGCCATCCAACCATCTCATCCTCTGTCGTCCCCTTCTCCTCCTGCCCCCAATCCCTCCCAGCATCAGAGTCTTTTCCAATGAGTCAACTCTTCGCATGAGGTGGCCAAAGTATTGGAGTTTCAGCTTCAACATCAGTCCTTCCAATGAACATCCAGGACTGATCGCCTTTAGGATGGACTGGTTGGATCTCCTTGCAGTCCAAGGGACTCTCAAGAGTCTTCTCCAACACCACAGTTCAAAAGCATCAATTCTTCGGCGCTCAGCTTTCTTCACAGTCTGACTCTCACATCCATACATGACCACTGGAAAAACCATAGCCTTGACTAGACGGACCTTTATTGGCAAAGTAATGTCTCTGCTTTTGAATATGCTGTCTATGTTGGTCATAACTTTCCTTCCAAGGAGTAGCGTCTTTTAATTTCATGGCTGCAATCACCATCTGCAGTGATTCTGGAGCCCAAAAAACTAACGTCTGACACTGTTTCCACATCTATTTCCCATGAAGTGATGGGACCACATGCCATGATCTTATTTTCTGAATGTTGAGCTTCAAGCCAACTTTTTCACTCTTCTCTTTCATTTTCATCAAAAGGCTTTTTAGTTCCTCTTCACTTTCTGCCATAAGGGTGGTGTCATTTGCATATCTGACTATAAATTTTAAAGCTGTATAAATTACAAAAATAACATTTTTAAAGGTAATCAGAGAGCTGCAGACATAAAGATTAGATAAACTCAATGCCAGAAAGGAAAGACCATTCTCAGGGTATCATTAGCTTCTGTCTCCTCACCACCCCCACCTGCAACTGGGCTCGAAAACTGGGCTTGGTTCAGGCAGAACTTTATGCGAAAAAAAAAAAGAAGCATCAACAAAGCTTTTACCAGTAGTGTAATGATGGAGTGAAGCCTTCAGATACCTGAAATGCGTGGCTAGTTTTCATTATAAGATCCCTGCTGTGTTCTCGAACTGCACAGGAAGCTAGAGCATTAGCCAAATCAAAGTAGGCGCAGTCCTGTGGTGTCCAAGAATAAAACACCCTATCAAGGGCCTTGACTCATTGTATAGATTTAATTTTCCATTGAACTTTGCCACCCTCTCCTCTATTTAATCTAATTCTTAAACGTGGCTAATTTTAGGTCAACTTGGCTGGGCCATAAAGCCAAGATATTTGTTTAAAATTCTGGATGATTCTATGGGGGTGTGTTTTAGGTAAGATTAGCATTTAAATCAGTGGACTTTGACTAAAGCAGATTGCCCAAGTGGGTCTTATCCAATCAACTGAAGATCAGACTAGAATAAAGAACCTACCTACTCCAAGACAAAGAAAACTCGACAGGAGATGACCTCTGCACTTGAACTGCAACACTGGCTCTTCTGTGAGTATCTAATCTGCCTGTCTACTCAGGAGATTTTGGACATGCCAGCCTCCATAATTATATCAGTGAATTTCTTAAAATAAATCTCTGTCACATAACCATATACTTATATGTATATAAAGATATCATATTATTTCTATTTCTCTGGAAAACACTGACTAATTATAGTTCTTTAAAATCTTATCTACTAAATCATATGTAGGTCTATTTCTATTCCCTTTTTTCCTCTTGACTCTCTTAACTATATCTTGACATATCTCGCCTATATGCCCTCACTGTTTCACCATTACATATAATGTCAGAATTTTCTGCATAACAGAGGGAATAGAAAACTTCTCTGGAGGAAAATAACCTCTGAACCTTCTGTGGTTCCTTTATGGGCTATGTCAGATATTCAATACAAAGTCACTAGAGGCAAGAAAACATGACTGATGATCAATAGGGAGAAGCTGACACAGAAAAAGATCTACAGGTGATACGTATATTGGCATTAGCAAACAAAGATTTTAAATAACTAGGAGTAGTATGGTAAAGAAAACAAAGATTAAAGGATAAAAATAGATGGAAGAATTGAGAATTTTAACAAAGTATTTTGATCTATTAGAAAAACATCACATGGAAATTTTAAGACTAAGACATTATATCCCAGATCATTAATACAGTTGATAAAGTTAATGGTGTTTGGGCACAGAATCAGCAAATGGAATACAGACCAATAGAAAACATTCAAATTGAAGAACTTATGAGAAAGAGGAGTACTAGACAGTAAGCTACCATTTGGACATAAGAGGAAAGATATCTTTTTTTTTCCAGGACTAAAATATCTCTGGCCATACATGCCGGACCAAAAACTAGTAACACAGCTTGTCTCCAGGAAGTAGGTTGCTGAAAGACAGAGAAGGGAAGCCATCTTTTGACTACTTTCATTGTGTTCCTTTTGAATTTTTACTCTGCTGTCTATTGAAGTAAAATTAATAAAGTAAAACTAACTTAAGAATCTGGTGTGCTTTGTTAGAGGAGGAAAAGGGCCCTTTAGAAAATTAAGAAGGGTTGGGCAATGACAATATTAGGAGAGAAAATAAACGTGATAGTTTCATTGAAGGTGAAGTCGCTCAGTCGTGTCCGACTCTTTGCGACCCCGTGGACTGTAGCCTACCAGGCTCCTCCGTCCATGGGATTCTCCAGGCAAGAATACTGGAGTGGGTTGCCATTTCCTTCTCCAGGGGATCTTCCTGACCCAGGGATCAAACCCAGGTCTCCCGCATTGGAGGCAGACGCTTTAACCTCTGAGCCACCAGGGAAGCCATGGATGGAGGCTAATGTCACTCCCATCCTGGTGTAGCACAGGTATGATATTTTGCTAAAACAAATTGGCAAACTGGCACTGGTTCATTCGTCTATCCATTAATTCAACAAATATTTACCGGGTGCCTATCATGTGCCAGACATGGTGTGAGACCCCAAGAAGACAAGGGTGAAAAGGAGAGGCAGGTCTGGACTCCAGAGGGGAAACGGGCATTAAAAAGGCAATTATAAGCATGACAGGTATTTAAAGAGACAGAGATAAAAACAGTGCGGGCACATACTGAAGCTCTGCCACCCTAAACCAGGTCCATACGATATTCTTCAGATTAATCTCGAAACATCTTTTTCTCTCAGAAAAAAAAAAAAAAGTAATGCGGACATTATATTTGGACAAAACAAAGTTATTAAGTGATTTAGAAGGCAGAGACTTTACCGCTTATTTATTTATGGCATTCCCAGAACAAATGGGCAGTGGCGGGCACAAAACCAGTATTTGTACAATAAATTAATTGACAAGAACACTTTAAAACATGCACTTGAAAAAAACTCTAAATCTTTTATTACAAATGTACATTTTAGCTGTTTATGGGTTACATGGCTTTTGGATATGTGGAATGTAATTTGATGTTAGTCACAAGGCTGTTTCTGGTTAAAAACAAAATCCCAGGAATTAAATGAAATATAATCCAGCGTATGGTAAACTACCCATTCAAACTATGTGACAGAAGAACATTTAAATGACTCTCAGATATACGTGTTCTATAAAGTGAAAAAGCGGGTTACAAGTCGGACATGGGATTCTCAATTTCTGTTCAGAAGACACGATATATATGCTTATGTTTCTACATGAGATACCAGTGATTGTTCAAGTCCTGGAATGAGTGAGTTTTACTTTTCTTCCTTAAGTATCTGTACCTTCCTCAGGAAATATAAGGGACATCATCAATGAGTTACCTTAAGCATATTTCAATTTCCAAATAACCGAACAAATGATTTATATAACAGCTGGTCTGTAACTGGGGGCTGCGGCGCTGTTCATCACAGTCCTGGAGAAGAATTGGTCCAAGCATCCTTCAGCGCCCGCTGTTAACCTACAGCCTGTGGGGTCTGGGGTTTACTCTGAATGCTTACATTCCTCCTCTCTTTCCAGGGATATCCCTGTCGGCCAGCCACCTCTGGAAATGTTAAAAGGTCTTATACATAGCCTGCACACAGTACAATCTGAATAAATAAATGAGTCAAGCAAAGGAAGAAATAAATAAAAGGAAGTGTGGAGTATGGATCCCCTTCCTGCTGCCTTGGGCTCTCAGGGAGGACCACCAGCCTCTAGATGGTAAGGACCTGCAAGACAGACCAGTTCTGGTCATCCCTTTACTGTAGGTTCTCAGTACCTTTCTTGTCATCATTCTGTGAACCACAAAAATGAGAAAAGAAGCAAAACATTTCCTATTCTACTTATGGGTATTTGAGGTTGGATCTAATTAGGTCATCCAGTGTCTTGCAAGTACCTAGACAAACACTGAAGGTTCTACTTCAAAGAAGCAAAAGACTTAAAAAGTTATAGAGAGATGGATGGATGGATAGATAATAGATGGATAGATAGATAATAGACAGATGATAGAGAGGTATATAGATGGATAATAGATATAAGATAAATGATGGATGAATAGATAGATGATACATAGATGATGGATGGATGGAAAAATAGATGATGGATGCATAGATAGATGATAGATGTTAGACAATAGATGTTAGATAAATACTACAAAGACAATTGATACTAGATAGATAGATGATAGATGGATGATAGATACACACGGACATACATGCATAGGGTCTGGATTGAGACCTTGCTGTCCAAAGCTGCACTCTCCTTTGCCTACACTAATTCACTGGGATAAGCTCCATTGGAAACCAGGGAGTTAAGGGGATATGGTGGGAGCTAGGATGGGGAGGGTATGGGGACAGGGTTCCAGAAACCCTGTTGAAATCACTACTCACTATTCTCTCACTACTTCCAGACAGTTAAAGTTATACCTCAGACCATCTGGTGATGTGGGTAAGGCTAGCAAGAGGCCAATTAGAGCTTTCCCCAAATTATCAGGAGCTCTTTTGTGACCTGCCCTGTCTTACCAGGACATTGAGCAGCTGAAGCTGGTACGTTCTTTCCCCTCCTCTCTTCCCCAGACCCGTACTTCTGAGGGAGTCCTGGTAAAGACACCTAGCACACATGTTCAGACCAGATTTTTTAGGCTTCTGGACCAAACAGCATTAAAACTTGAACAAGAAGCTTACATTTGTCAAATTAACCCCATTCCAGGTCATTTGCTCTTATTATCGGCCATCAGCCCCTGAATGGTAGGAAAGCCCAGCTGGATGGGTGGAATTGGTCAAGGCCGCAGATTTGGACTAGGCTCTTTGGCCCAAGCCGACATGCAAGCATTATCAGGTTCACAGGCTAGCACTTCAGATACATTTTCCAGTCCAAGCCTTACATTTCAATGACTTCTATGGGTATCTGGACTCTTAGCATACACAGGTGCTGACCGGTCCCTAGAGTCACTTCTCTCATCCCTCAGCACCAGGCAAGTCAGTGCGAAGTCCCCTGGGGACCAGCCATCCCTCTGCCTGGATGCTGATCCTGCTGTGCCTTCCCCAGCCACCCCTGGATGGAGGGGCAGGAGAGCAGAGCGTTCTTTTCTGAAAGAGGATCCGCTGGTGCCAGACAGAGCAAGGCCTTTGAACAGCGACAGACAAGAGACGAGGCACAGCCGATTTAATGTGCTCTGATTCCCTCCTGTAAAGACGGGGAAATTATCTGCTTGCCTCGAATATCTTCATTAAAAATGCATTTAAGCTGTGAAGCTCTACGAAGGAGAGACCTGTAGTACATGAAAGATTAGCCCCAGATTGCTGATTGGGCTATTTTACATCATTATGGTAATTAAGCTCGCGAGGCTGTTGTGCTGACTTCAACACTTTCCTTCACTTGCCTTTGTCTCCAATTCAAGGTATTTCCCCCTCTTTCCATCTTACAGTTTTCCAGCCTTCCTCCTCTCCTCCCTCTTCCCCCTCCCTAAGCATCTTCTCAGAGCTAGGCTGGTCCAGCTTCACATGTATGCCTCTGACTTCAACCTGATTCAACCTCCCATGCCTTCTCTGCCAACTTCATCCTGACTCTGTGCAGAGAAAAGGGAAGACATTAATGGTAATTACAAGGTGTGAGTGGGTATTGCAGCTCTGTATCTGATTGTCAGTGAAACCAAATAAAAACGGAATGTAATCAGCCAATTATTAGAACGCAGAGTAAACACACAGAGATGTCTCTCTTATTCGCCTTTTCTTGCTTACTTTCCATCCTCAGGTGGGCAAGCCTGACTCAGGGCAGGAATACAGACCTGGGACAGGAGCCTGTGTAGACCCCAGGGACTCTGACCTGCCCAGGCAGCACAGATGGTGGGAAGGGTGTGGAAGGTCAAGAGCACCAGGGCACAGGTGCACAGCCCCAAGGACCCCTCTGCCCTCCAGGAACTCAGGATCACCTCTACCCTTGCTCCTGTCACCTGCTGGAGTCATGGGTACCCCTGAATTTCCCCACTGGGTGAAGAGGCTCCATATTTCTTCCTGCTTTGTGTAAATACCTTGGACAGCTTCTTGCGATGAATGGAACTCTGATCTTGGGGACACCAAAAAAATTTGGAGAAATCGGATCTCTCCAAGGCGGCAGATGGATTACAAGGAGAAAGAAGAAAAAGACTTCTCATCTGTGATGGAGAGTGGGTGTGTGTCCATGTCTGCTGCCCGGTGCAAAGGCAGTTCCCAGGGCCCGGCCAGTCACCTCCCACCACCTGGTGATTCCCAGTCCCAGGGGCAGAGTGAAACACACAGAAGCGAGATGTAAGCCCTTCTTCCCTAACGCCACTCTGTGGTCAGCAGCTGAGATTTTTAGTAACAGCGAAGTACTGCACGTGTGTGATCCCACTCAAGCGTGGGTCTCACTCATCAACAGCTGACCTGTGCTCCAGGAGGCGGCAGGGAGGTGCAGGGCACAGCTCTGTCACCAAGGAGACAGTTTCTACACCCCCCCTTCCCTGGCCCCCGTCCACGTTCCCAGCCTGGGGACCTTCTGTAGCTCAGTTCAGTTCTCCAAGTCCCAGTTGCCTCATTTGTCAATGAAGACTGTAAGAGTATCCATCTCATGAATTTGAAAGGATTAAATGAAATAATGCATGCTGACTGCACCTAGTGAATATTCATTATCACTGTACCACAATGTATGTAAGTTGTCGGCTTTTAATCTCTGCATGTATTTCTTCATACATGATAGACCTTGCCGATGACCTTGAGAGAACACCCTGTCTGATTTTTAGGACTTGAGGGGCACCCAGCTCTGGCTGGTCATCCTTCTCCATTTCTCTAGTCCGTTCATTCATTTGCTCACCCGGTCTCCACACCGTTTTTCTTCCTTGGTTCCTCAAACTGTGCACCTCCCACACACCCTGCAACCTCTCCCCACCCAGCAGACCCTCAACTTCAGAACCTGCTGAGAGCACAGGAGCACTGGCTTGGGGATCAACCTTCTCTTCCCTTCAGTGTGTTTATGGAACACTGAACACCCATCCCCCAGCTCTCTCCCTTCCATTTCGTCTTCTAGTTGTTTTAATTATGAAAGGAAAGGAAAGTGAAGTCGCTCAGTCGTGTCCGACTCTTTGTGACCCCATGGACTGTAGCCTACCAAGCTCCTCTGTCCATGGGATTTTCCAGGCAATAGCACTGGAGTGGATTGCCATTTCCTTCTCCAGGGGATCTTCCCGACCCAGGGATCGAACCCAGGTCTCCCACATTGTAGACAGATGCTTTAATGTCTGAGCCACCAGGGAAGTCTAATTATGAAAGTATAACACATTTACAGGAGATTTGGTCCCGTCCACTTCTTAAAAGCAACATCCTGTCTCAGCCACTCAGTGGCCGACCCCTCCTTCCTAGATGCCTACAAGCTAGACGCCCTGGGCTCCAACCCCCTTGCCTGTTGCTCAAGGTCTTCATGACATGGTCACCATCCCTCTTCTGTATCATCCATAAGCTTCTCTCCGAGATCATCCCTGTCAGCATCCAAACACTACCTAGGATGTCTCACCTTACAAAGAAGTCATCAGAACAAAGGCTCTCCCTTCACCCCCCCAGCTCTCTCCCTTACCACCTCATTTCTTTACTCCGTCACTGCAAAACTTCACAATGTCATACACTCCTCAAAAGGTGTAAAGTGAAAGTACCAGTTACTCAGTTGTGTCTGACTCTTTGCGACCGCATGGACTATTGTCAGCCAGGCTCATCAGTCCATGGGATTCTCCAGGCAAGAATGCTAGAGTGCGTAGCCATTCCATTCTCCAGGAGATCTTCCCAACCCCGAGATCGAACCCTGGTCTCCTGCATTGCAGGCAGGATTCTTTACTGTCTGAGCCACCAGGAAAGTCCCAATATACACCTCTAGTCTTGACTTACTCAATCCATTTTCTCCTGACCGCACTCCGTCTGGCTTTCATCTCGACTACTCCTCTCATATTGCCCTTCGAGGTCTCACAACCTCCATTCTGGTCCATGAGGGGTGAGTAGCACCCCCCACACACGATCACTGTCTTCTTAAAAAGTTCCCTCTGTTTCCTGTGACACTTGGTTCTGCCTGACTCACTGGTCCTACTCTGCGTCCTTCTGCTTGACACTAATTGCTGTAGCATCTTAGGATTAAGTCTTGAAGTTGCTCTCTACCTGCACCCTCCCTTTCTTGATCTCATCAATAGACATCCTGAACGCAGGAGACTCAAACTTTATTCTTAGCCAGGATGCTGACCATTCCCTGGACCTCCCCATTCGATGTCTAATAGGAAGCGCCGGTTGCATTTCAAGACTTGCTCTCCGCACCATCACCCCCGCTCCTCATGGCCCCTCCCAGAATAGCTAGTTCTCAGCCTCTGGCTTTCACTCTTTCACTGAACACAACAACCATTCATGTAGCTGTTCTAGATAAAACCCAGTCACCACCCTCGACTGCTCTATTTTTTCCACACCTAATCATCAGCTCTCTGTCCATTCTGGCTCCAACATGTATCTAGAATCTGAACACTTTCCTCCATCCTCTCTGCCGCCCTTCCCAGGCCAAGTCACTCTTGGGTCTGCCTTGGACACTGGAATGGGACCATCCTCCTCACCACTCTGTTCCCCTCCACACATACATCCCCTACCCAGTGTCTCCTTTCAGATCTGAAAATCAGAGAGCACCTGCCCTCAGAATCTCTTCCAATGGCTTTATACTTCAACTAGGGGGAAAAAAATCAAGCATGTTTCTATGTTTGCTGAATCTCTCTCAAGCCCCGCTGCTCACAGTGGCCCAGGTGGCCCCACCCACCTAAAGCACTGTCTCATCCCTGTATCAGGAAGTCTCCTCCTGGAGATTTCTGCATAGGAGGAAGCTCTGTCTTCCAGGTCTCAAATCAGAGAGGACCACTCAGATACATCATCTGAAGACATTGTCCACCTACCCCCTCAGACTCTGTCACATGGCTCTTGTTTATATTCTTTGTTGTTTTATCATTGACTTCACCTCTTAAATTATTTCTACACTTGGTTATTATCTGTGCCCCCATTAGACCCTGAGCCCGGTAACAGCAGTCACCAGCCTGTTCTATTCATCTGCATAACCCTAACAATTTTAAAAGTACCTGGGGTACAGTCTAATTTAAAACATATTGATTTATTTAATGAATGAATCCATTGCTTAGAGTCTAACATTACGACTATAGGTGAGCCTCCAGTTACCATGATATATAAGGATGCCTACAGCCCAATCTCCACGATGCCCATCGTACGTGCCTTCAAGACCATCTCCCTCATCCTTCCCTCATCTGTGCTCCTACTCATGACCAGCACAGACCTGGATTTAAATCCTACCTTCTCCACCTGATGGGTCTTACTGGACATGTTTCAACCTGTCCAGGCCTCCATTTCTTCAACAGCAAAATGAGAGAATAGCTCCTACTTTGAAAAACTACCATGAAGGTTAATGAGATAAAGTTCCTGGAATGACCAGGCCTGGCACATTTCTACTCTCAGTAAATGGCCATTCCTTTCTTCTGTCCTCCTAAGTGAGTTCGGCTTGCCCTTGGGGAAGGGGGTCGGAAAAAAGCAAGTCTAATTAAGCAAATTTACACCAACATGTGAATGACTCTTAGCCCTTCAGCCATCCCAGAGGATGGCTTATTAACCTAAATGCATTACTAATTGGTAGAATCTCTGTTAGTTTAACAGAAGGGAGGCAAATTTCAGGCAGAGAAAGGCCTATGCCTTTGGGCTAGGATGCTGGGCCAAGGGGTCTCCTCCCAGGGACTGTTCTTGCTCTTCATGTGACTTGGGTTATTTCCACCCCCACTTTTGTCCATAATGAACCACCAGCTCTGGGAGCATTTAGGTTGTTTGCTGGTTTTATTCTTAGGGCATTTTTCCAATCTCTCAGTAGGAAGGTTTCCACAAACGCCCAGAAATGTGACTGCCTTTTATCTGGAGCAGCTCCATGGGGTGTAAACCATCTCCCTCTGGGCACAGTAGGTGTAGATGTAGGTGATAGATGGGCAATTAGACACCCAGGTGTGCTTTCCGTGTGCCTGCACACGCTTAAATATGCATGACTGGCTGTCACACGGACCATCTGAGATAGTACAAGACAAGCTCTTTGGGGCCTGGAAACTATGAAAAATGCATTTGAAAGGGCAAGTTTTTTATGACAGTTGTCATTAATGACTTTATTTTCAAACACATTTCACAGCACATTTCATGCCAGGAAGGGTTTCTGATCTTCTGAACTTCTAGTCTGCCAGGCTGAGTGGTGTGGTGACTGCTCCCTTTGAACACAGAGAGCAAAGGACCCCCAGAGAATGGGAACCATGAAGAGAAAATACAGGACCGGGGGAAACACAGAGGCAGCTATGCTGGCTGCTACAGAAACCAACAGCTGCATGACCTTTGTCTCGGGATTATTGAAAAGAGCAGAAAAGGCTAGTTTATAAAGCATGGCCAGAGTACTTCCCCATATGGGGAAGTGTCCAATATGGGGAAGTGTCCATTTGTCTGGTAAGAAGATATTTCTCTTGATTGACCTCTTACTGCATTATTCCCCAAGAATTTATCTTACTCAAGCCTGATTTTTCTGAGTCTTGGTTTCAGATAAGGAGATCAACAGCCATAGGAAAAGTGGTATTTGAGGCTGCTGTTTAGGAGCTAAGCCATGCCCAACTCTTTGCGACCCCAAGGACTATAGCCCACCAGGCTCCTCTGTCCATGGGATTTCCCTGGCAAAAATAATGGAGTGGACTGCCATGTCTTTCTCCAGGGAATCTTCCCAACCCAGGGATCGAACCCACATCTCCTTCACTGCAGGTGAATTCTTTACTGTCTGAGCCACCAGAGAAGCCTGGTATTTGTGATTGTTCTTTCTCTAATAAGAAGTAGGGGAGATAAGATTCCCTTGTATGAATACAAAGGAGACTTACCTGAATACTTTCAGAAACAATAAATAGGCTTTGCTAGGAATCACTATGCTTGAAGCTGGAGTTCCTAGGAAGCTATTGAGGCCAAAAAAAAGGATAAAGACAGAGTAAACCAGTGAGTCTCCAAATATTGATCTATTCAGCATCAGATTCCTCTTAACACTCTGCAATTTAATTTAAAACAAACTTTTTCTTGTTTCACTTTTATATCCTTTTTAAGGATGGAACATTACATTTTAAAGTTCCAAGAGCCATCAAGAGAATAAGACGAGCCACACATAAAATATTTGCAAAAGATATCTGATAAAGTGTCACTTTCCAAAAGACAGAAACGACTTGTAAAACCCAACAATGAGAAATGAACAAGCCAATTAAAAATGGGCAAAAGATCAGGCTGCTCATCAAATACGACATACAGATGGCAAATAAGAATATGAAAAGATGCTCAACATTATTTCTCATTAGGGGACTGCAAATTAAGACAAGGAGATAACAGTGCACACCTATTACAATTGCTAAAATCCAGAATGCTGACAACACTGAACACTGACAAGGACGTGTAGCAACAGCTCTCATTCATTGCTGGTGGGAATGCGAAATGGTACAGCCACTCTGGAAGACAGTTTGGCAATCTTGTACAAAACTAAGCTTACTCTTCCCATATGATCTAGTAATTGTACTTTTTGGTACTTGCCCAAATGAGTTGAAAAGTTATGTCCACACAAAAACCTGCACACATTGTTTATATCAGCTTTATTCATAACTGCCAAAACTTGGAGGCAATCAAATGTTCTTCAATAGCTGACTGGATAAATAAAATGATATCTCCATATAACAGCATATTATTCAGTGCTAAAAAGAAATGAGCTGTCACGCCTCATCTGAAAAGGCTACATGCTGTACAATTTCCACTATAACACATTCTGCAAAAGGCAAAATTATGGAGATGGTAAAAAGATCAGTGGTTGCCAGGGACTGAGGGAGGGGAGGTTGGATGGGTGAATTTTCTGGCATTTTTAGGGCAGGGAACCTAGGCTGTGTAATATATTGGGTTGGCTAAAAAATTTGTTTGGGTTTTTCTGTACAATGTATGGAAAAAATCAAACTTTTTTGGCCAACCCAATATATTTCTGGATACACGTGCTTATTCATTTGTTAAAATCCACGGAATATACATTACAAAGCATGAACCCTAAGGTAACCCTGGACGTCTTGCTAATGAGGTGTTGACACAGGTAAACCTAAAACTGCTCTAAAATATAATCTTGGTTCATTAAAAAAAGTTCTATGATCAACAAATGAAATTATCGTATTATTAACTGAAAAGAACAAGCGAAATTCCACTATTGTTTATCAGTTCTTCCTCATGTCACGTGGAAGTTTCAGACAAAATTATCTAGGCTGGAAAAATTCTGTCTTGTCCCCAAAGAAAGCTAGTGTTCACTTTGATGCTATCTAGACTATCTGGTTATTTACTGCTGTCCAACTGTTCAGTGGACTCCCTAACAAATGACTAAGTAGGCCCGAAGAGCTGAGCAGAGCACCAGATTTCAGTGGCCAGCCAAGTGCTGGACATCAGGCCAGATGCAGTGCGGGTTAGGCGACCTTGTCTCCATGAAGGGAAGGGGAGGAAGGGACAAACTGGGAGACTGGGACCGACGTACTTACTCTACCGCATGTAAACCAGATAGCTAGGGAGAAGGGGCTGTAGGGCACAGGGAGCTCAGTTCCCTGCTCTGCGATGCCTAGAGGGGTGGGGCGGAGGCGGAGGGTGGGGAGGGGAGATATATAGATATATATATATTTATAGCTGATCCATGTTGTTGTTCAGCAGAAACTAACACAACACTGTGAAGCAATTATATTCCAATAACGATAGTAATAGTAATAATAATAAAACTACCCTGTAAAGACTACCCATCTTTAAAACCAGGGAAATAGAGGAACAGGGAGTTTAAATAACTCTCCCAACAGTGTAGCAAGAATTGGAATGATTGAAATGAAAAATCCAGATTAATGCAACTTCAAAACTCAGCTACTTTCATCACAAGGTTTTAGTTTGGATGGTGATTTGTTCTGGTTTTCCAAGAATCAGGTCAAGCTATGCCTGCTCCTGCTACCCTGAGTATAACTTGGTGTTTCTGGAGGGGTCACATTAACCCCAAAGGGGGATTACATTAAACTGCACAGATGAAAAGTTTGTTTAACAATAGTAGCAGCTGAAACTATTATATATTGAAAAGCCCTAGCGTATAGCACAGAGGACTATATTCAACATCCTGAGATAAACCATAATGAAAGTGAAAGTGAAGTAGCTCAGTCGAGTCCGACTCTTTGCAACCCCGTGGACTGTAGCCTACCAGGCTCCTCCT
Organism: Capricornis sumatraensis; assembly: GCF_032405125.1. Lineage (NCBI taxonomy): Eukaryota > Metazoa > Chordata > Mammalia > Artiodactyla > Bovidae > Capricornis > Capricornis sumatraensis. The sequence continues at coordinate 16,744,188 of NC_091076.1, forward strand.
CCATGGGATTCTCCAAGCAAGAATACTGGAATGGGTTGTCATTTCCTTCTCCAGGGGATCTTCCCAACCGAGAGATCGAACCTGGGCCTCCCGCATTGCAGGCAGACCCTTTAACCTCTGAGTCACCATAATGGAAGGGAATATAAACAAGAACGTGTAGGACTTCCCTGGTGGTATAGTAGATAAGAATCCACCCGCCAATGCAGGGAACACGGGTTCAAGCCCTGGTCCGGGAAGGTTTCCCATGCCGCAGAGCAGCTAAGTCTGCTCCAGGACTCCTGAGCCCATGCTCTAGAGCCCGCGAGCCACAGCTATGGAGCCCACGTGCTACAACTACTGCAGCCTCTGTGCCGAGAGCCTGTGCTCCGTAATAAGCGAAGCCACTGCAAGGAGAAGCCCAGGCACCACAATGAAGAGCAGCCCTTGCTCACTGCAACTAGAGAAAGCCCATGCACCAATGAAGACCCAGGGCAGCCAAAAATTTATTAATTAGAAAAAGAATGTGTGTGTGTGTGTGTGTGTGTGTGTATATACTGAATCACTTTGGTGTGCAGCAGAAATTAACAAAACATTGTAAAGCAACTATGTCAGTGTTAATCGCTCAGCTGTGTCCAACTCTTTGTGACCCCATGGACTGTAGCCTGTAAAGCTCCTCTGTCCATGGGATTCTCCAGGCAAGAATACTGGAGTGGATTGCCATTCCCTTCTCCAGGGGATCTTCCTGACCAGGGACCAAACCCAGGTCTCCTGCACTGCAGGAAGATTCTTCACCGTCTGAGTCACCAGTCAAGCAACTATACTGGTATGAAAAAAAATGAATAAATAGCAGCAGCTGGTCTCTCCTGGGTGTTCATCCTGTGCTACACGCCTCACGTAGATTAGTTCATCTGACTCTCACTCATATCCTCTGAAGCAGACGGGATTGTTATCTCTATTGGGCAGGTAAGGAAACTGAAGCTAAAAGAGGATCGTTGAACCAAGTGCAAGTATCTAGCTAGTAAGGGTTAGAGAGTCCAGTGCAAAAGTCTAATGATAGGGTAGACGTGTGTAGTAAACGGTGGCTTTTATTTGCGTAAATGTTACTGAAAGCATCAATAAATGAATGAAAGAAAAGCAGAATAAACCCAGAAAAAAAGCAGAAGACTGGAAACTTACATTCAGAAGAGCTGCTCTGAGGATTTCCCTGGGGATCCAGTCGCTAAGACTGCACTGCCAGTGCAGGGGCCCAGGTTCAATCCCTGGTCAGGGAACTGGATCCCACATGCTGCAACTAAGGGCTTGCATGCCACAGCTAAAGATGCCACAAGCCCCAGGGAAGACTGAGAATCCTGTGTGCTGCAACTGAGACCTGGCACACCCAAATAAATAAATAAGCAAATAATAATAATAATAATAAACCCAAAACAAGAACTACCCTGTGAAGATGGTATTTGAGAAGCCTCTGCTCTGCCTGGTTGACTAGTTTCTAAGAAGAAACTAAAAGACCAGAGATATGACTGCCTTGGACCCTGCTATCTAGTGATGGTCAACACTCAGAGCCTTACAGCTCACTCCTCGTGTGGTCCTTCACTTCTGCCTGGTACAGACCTCCCTGTCTGGTATCAGAGCTCATGAACTGTTTTGTTCTCATGTAATTCTCATAAATGTTTTGAATTCCTGCCTTCTGGGTCCCCACCTGTCTTCACCCATTAATGTTAACTACATATTGATAACACACATTTAATAGTAGCTGTAATATTAACTGTGTATTGATAATCCAGACTGCAGTCCAAGCAATATAGATAGAGAAAGAAAGCATTCTATCAACATTTATAATACTGTATAGCACAGGTGTCCCTGGTGGCTCAGTGGTAAAGAATCAGCCTGCAATGCAGGAGACTCGGGTTTGATCCCTGAGTTGGGAAGATCCCCTGGAGAAGGAAATGGCAAACCACTCTAGTATTCTTGCCTGGGAAATCCCATGGGCAGAGGAGTCTGGTGGGCTACTGTTCATGGAGTCACAAAAGAGTCAGACATGACTTAGCAACTACACAATGACACCACAACAACGTAGCACAGGGAACTCGACTTGGTGGTGATCTAACTGGGAAGGAAATTCAGATAAGAAGGGATATGTGCAAATATACAGATGATTGACTTTGCTGTATAGCAGAAACTAACACACTGTGAACCAACTATACGCCAATAAAAATTAGTTAAAATGAACAACAATAACAACAACAAAAAAGAAAACATCTGCAAGAGCTCAATGACTCTGGAGATGTCAGGGTGTGTGTAACCTCTGGTCTGAAGTAGCAGAACAGGATGTATCGAATCCCCTTTGTCCCAGGCTGGACTACTTTCCTAAGCATATGCTGCGTTTATACGGGCCCATGCACTGCCCCTCCTCTTCATTCACTAATTTAGCCTGTGTAATGCTCTCCATCAATTGCCCATAAAGCTACTGCACATCTGGCGTTCTTTCCAATTACTGCAGGGACGGCCTGAACTTCGCAAACTCCTCTGAGCTTTTAGCCTTCCCCAAGCGGTAAGTGATTTGTAATTTCATCTCAACAGATTCATAAAGCTGGTTTGGACTCTCTTGTCTACTTAACTGGAGTCACCTCTACCTTGACCTATGAGATTGGGACTGGAGACCACGTGAAGTCCCAGACAGGAGCCTTGATTTGTTTCACCAGCTCTCAGCTTGAGCCGTTCCTGCATTTTACAAGGTCTGCCCTAGAGTGCCAGTTCATCAAGACCCATTCAGAAAGCCTCACTTTATCAACATTCCCTGTAGGTAGGCTCTTCATTCAAAGCACATAAGGATCTAAGGTAATGATGCCCAATTACAGAGAATGCCACTGGGTGCTGGCTCATGGGTGGAACCCAGAGTGCTTTCCAAGCAGATCCCCTGGAGAAGGGAATGACAATCTACTCCAAAGAGTCAGACACAACTGAGTGACTAAGCACACCAGTATTCTTGCCTGGAGAATTTCATGGACTAAGGAGCCTGGTGGACTGCAGTCCATGGGGTTGCAAAGAATCAAACAGGACTGAGCAATTCACACTTTCACTGGGCTTCCAAGGTGGCACTGGTGGTAAAGAACCCACCTGCCAATGAAGGAGAAAAAAGATGCAGAAGATCCCCAGGAGAAGGGCATGATAACCCACTCCAGTATTCTTGCCTGGAGAATTCCATGGACAGAGGAGCCTGGTGGGCTATGGTCCATGGGGTTGCAAAGAGTCGGATCGTACTAAAGCGACTTAGCACATGTTTGCAGAGCATGGCCCTTGAGAAACAGAAGGTGGGTATTACCTTCCTCTGATGGATTCTTTCTCTCCACCTTTTCCCCAAAATTACACAGGAGTCTTGCCTTCCTAAGGACAGGAGCTGCACACGGACATTATCTCCTAAGTGAAGAGTGGAAATGAGTTTTGATTTAAAACTACAAGAGGATACCCCTTTGTAAACCCAGCAATCTTGATATTCAGCAGGATTGGTGAAAAGAAAATGCAGATGAAGCATAACTGAATTCAATAGTTTTGATGCAATAGGATATATTTAGAATAAGTCTGTGTGAGGCAAGGTCTCTTTAAGTTCAGAATCAAATTTATCCCACCTGCATTTTTCTTTTTTTATCATTGAGCTGCAGTCATAGACTCAGATAATGAAGGCTTAATTTTGCTTGCTGACTCGTGTATTCCAGTATCATAAACCTGCCTTACTACATGTACATGAACGCAATTGGGCAAATCACAGCAATTACACTTGGCATTAAAAAAAAAAAAAATCTACACAAAATACAAGAGGAAATTTCGAAAGCACAAGGTTAATACACCTCACTATCGCCCAATGAACAGAGGTCCAAACTCCAAACAACAAATTGGTGTTTCGATGCTCACTTAGCAGACAATGGAAGGCGGTGATTCAACACTCTTGGAAGAAACCAGATAGAAATGATTTTCAGTCAAAGGGGAATAATCTACATTCATAAGCCCACAGGTGATGAGGCGCTTGCTCCATCATGGGCGGATAGGAACTGCTATTTTCAGCCACATTAATGCAGCTGTGTCAGTCTGTAGGTGAATCAGTCCTGCTTCATCAGACACATCAACAGCCAGCATCGGAACTGCCATTTTCCGTCGACTTAGACATATTTTCTTAATTGCCATCTTTAAATAGATGCTGTTCCTCCTATCTCTCCCAAACCATCCATCACCATTGGTAATAGGGCCAGAAATGACCAGTCTAGTCATTTTCTCTCGACCTTCTCTCCTGACTCCCCCTCCCCGCAACATCTCCCCACAACCATTCCCTCTCTGCACCCCGCCCTTCACATTTTCAACACTTCAAAGTCAGGCTGTCAAATCTGTGTAGGTACCAGGAGCCCTCTACAAACCTTGTGGCCGTGAAGACCTTCACTGCCATTTTTCTTTTTCATCCTGCCCTACAAAATATGGTCACCAGACAGCAGCCGTTTTGTCCCCAAGTGCACCCGCTGTCTGCCCTCTTCACGTTCCTTCCTCTCTTCTGCCATCCCTTGTCTCCATTCAAGAAGCAGCCTTGCCGCCATCCTCCCTACTACACTTACCTCTCCCGCAGGACCCTGACAGCAGCACCACAGTGTTTCAAAGACTGACCACAGATCTGGTGGTCCTGTGGAGCCAGAACCTCCTTCGGCAAAGCTCCAAGTAGCTAAAGAATCCCTAGTCACATGCCCCAACTCTACCACCCTCAGCCTCATCAAAAGGCAATTAAGCATTTAATTGCATGTTCCTTGCCAACCTCTTCTTTGCTTGTGATGAAAAAAAAAAAAAAAAAGATCATGCTACATTAAGTTCCAGAAAGGACAATTCAAAATAAAGGACGGGAAAATCAAACGACATTCCTTAAAGCTGGAAGCCCTAACTTCAAACCATAACTGGAAGAGACTCAGCCCATGTTAAAAAGTAATGTCTGGCTGAATTCTTTATCCCTGTCAAAGGATAGATATCCTCCATTTATAGACAATTATTCTGTCCATAGAGACCATGAGCAGGCTTCAGAAAATATTTGTTAGCCTCCTGAAATTGTATGCAACTTACATCTGCATACACACACAAATATATATGTTATATATATATATATACACACACACACACACTTCTATAAATTGCCATTAATCAGATTATCAAAGGAATCAACACTTTAAAAAATTCAAACAAATCTCTGAGAATCAGTGACTCATATCTATTCCTTCATGACTGGTTTTAACAACTTGTAATGAATGTGTATGTGTTAGTCGCTCAGTTGTGTCTGACTCCTTGCAACCCCATGGATTGTAACCCACCAGGCTCCTCTGTCCATGAAATCCTCCAGGCAAGAATACTGGAGTGGGTTGCCATTTCCTAGATCAAGGGGTCTTCCTGCCCCAGGGATCAAACCCTGGGTCTCCTAGATTGTATGTAGATTCTTTACCGTCTGAGCTACAGGGAAGTCCTGCAATGAACAGGACTTTCAAATATTTAAAGGCAATCTTATAAAAGCATTTAGGATGACCTATAGTTTGGAAACAGAAAGGATCTAATCCAAAAATAAATGAGGACTGTAAGGCAAAGCTGTCTGTTTACCCTGGCACGGTCAACAGTCTGGAACAAGAGAGAGCTGGTAATTCTTGACCTGTTGTTGCCTTGCTTCCAGATCACTTTTGACTAAAATTATGAGATTTAAATGAATTGTTATTTTATGTTTCTAGGTCATTAATTCCTAGATCCCTCTTCTGAGAAGTTACCTGATATTGGGTTACATCCCATTCAATGAACAATAGGCCTCCTCTATAAACAGGCGAAAGATGAGTAGAAGATACTGAAAGTCACAGAGAGTTAGATGCAAATGCCTTTGGGTCTGCAGGATTCAACTTTAACCTTTTCCTTCCTGAGGAAACACATGTGAGGAAAAAAACTCAGGGTCAGTCAACCTCTAAGTGAACTTGAAGTCCTACTGAAAGCTGTCCAGAACCTCTGTACTAGTTTCCCAAGGCTGTTATAACAAAGTACCATAGCCCAGGGGCTCCAAGCAATAGAAGCTGACCTTCTCAAAGTTCTGGAGACTAGAAGTCTGAAAGCGAGGTTTCAGCCGGTCCTTGCTCCCTCTGAAGCATCCTGGGGAGGACCTTTATTTGCCTTCTCCAGTTTCTGGAAGCTCTAACCATTCTCTGGCTTGTGGCAGCAAACTTCCCATTTCCTCCTCTGTCTTGTTGGAGTCGGCTATGTCTGTGTCTCCATACACTGTCCCCTCTCCGTGTGTCTGTGCTCAGAATTCTGTCCTCTTACATGAGCACCAGTCATCTGGGACTAGGACACACCCTCGAGAAGGCTGAGAGCAGAAAAATTGATGCCTTCAAATAGTGGTATTGAAGAAGACTCTTGAAGGTCCCTTGGACAGCAAGGAGATCCAATCAGTCAATCCTAAAGGAAATCAATCCTGAATATTTTGGAAGGACTGATGCCGAAGCTGAAGCTCCAGGACTTTGGCCACCTGAAGCAAAGAGCTGACTCACTGAAGAGACCCTGATGCTGGGAAAGATTGAAGGCAGGAGGGGAAGGGGACAACAGAGGATGAGATGGTTGGATGGCGTCACCAACTCAATGGACAAGAGTTTGAGCAACTCTAGGAGATAGTGAAGGACAGGGAAGCCTGGCATGCTGCATTCCATGGGGGTCACAAAGAGGCGGACACAATTGAACGACTGAACACCACCACCCTAATGACCTCATCTTAACTTGATGACGGCTCTAAAGGCCTTATTTCCAAATCAGGTCACATTCACAGGGAAAAGTGGTGAGGATTTCACCATATTTTGCAGGGAGGGCAGGATGCAATTCAACCCATAACATCTTATCAGCTCGAAATGTTATGGGTGCAATGACATTAACAGTAAAAAGAGAAATCAGAAGTGGAAAGATGCTACAGGGACGTTGGTAATTACAAGAAGGGGACAACTAGCCATTTCAGGCAGTCTCCTGGCTGGCAGCTCCTGCACCGAGGACAACCAGAGAGCAGCCACCTTTCCAGAGCCAGAGCATCCAGGCTTCAGGATCATAACATCAGTTATATCAGCTCAACCAAAGATGATCAGGCTGTGAAGGACCACTTCATGCACACCTGACTGACAGAAGATGGATTTATAAAACGGCATGACAGTATCTGGGCTTCCCTGGTAGCTCAGACGGTAAAGAACTTGCCTGCAATGTGAAAGATCCAGGCTCAATCCCTGGGTGGGGAAGATCCCCCTGGAGAAGGGAATGACAATCCACTCCAGTATTCTTGCCTGGACAATTCCATGGACAGAGGAGCCTGGTGGGCTACAGTCCATGGGGTCGCAAAGAGTCAGATATGACGGAGCGACTACCATGACAATATTTATTACCAGTGAGCAATCTCCCCAGCAGGAGAGAAGGGAAGTCACACACACCAGGGCTGTCACCCCTTCCTGTGCAAACCCACTTGGAAGAACTCATATCACAGGTGGGCAGACTAGCAGTTAAGTGTAGCAGTAGCATGGAGGGAAGTAGAAATGTCCTTAACAGAATACAAGTGAGTTATCATGTATCAAGAGTTTCAAGTCCCCATTTCAGAAATCTGATAATTAACCATCTAAATACTGGCTACACAAGAAGTACTTAATAACACCTGTTGATTAAGCACGAAGACAGAGGCCTGTGACCTTGAACCAGAGTCTATTTCTCCCTGGACAGAAGCAGGGACTTGGCAGCACACTGCTATTCTGGACTCACTCTTTGTAGATTCCAAATGGCTCTTTCTACCTGTACTTGTTTGCATGATAGCTAGAAGTTTCTGTATCTCTGACAGATTATAACCCTCTGTGAGACACCCAGGTATTATGCTCATTTTTCAGTCCCCAGACCTGAGAAGAGACCCAGACATACAAAAAGCATCTCTGCCACCTTGCCCTCAATGGCTGCATCCAATTCCAATGTGGGATACTGACATCCAAGCCAGCCATGGTCCTCCCTACCCCTCCTCCATCTCTGTACCCACTCTCTCAGAGGCAGACATCACTACTTCCTAAATAAAGTCCCAAACACTCTCCATCATCCCCTCTTCTTTTCCTATCAAGAAGTGGGGGACTTTAACATGCACTGATTACATGTACCCGCCTATCCTTCTGGTCCAATCTTCTGCCCTCTTTGGTTGGGAGCATAAGGTTGAAGGAATCCACTGTACATAAACGCATCCTAACACAGTCACGTATGAGTCTGTATGCAGGCTCATGCACCTGGGTGGGTCATAAGGGGTGTATTTCAAAATGCAAAATGAAGCAGGGAGAACACTTAACTGCTTATATCTTTAAAAGGAAAGTTAGGCAGACATATCTGAAAGACTTATCACCCAAATACGTGGGTCTAATTCACAGATACATAGGATGCTGGCCTTTCCCAAATAATGAAAAATAGACAAAGGGAAACACTATATAGACCCTCATCAGTGTTAGGAGAATGAACACTCTGCTCAGCATCCCCCGTGCAGTCCGATGCCAGCAGCGGACTATGCGTGCAGGGGGAGCAGGCTGTGGCAGCACCACGTGCCTCTGTACCCTCAGGACACTCGGAGAAATAACAGATCTGCTTCAAGACTCTGAAGTTCAAGATGCGGGTGATGTGTGCATATGAGACTTTAATGGCAGTAATTAAGATATTATAACTTCTAGCAGACCTCTGGTGTTACTTCATCTATTTAAGGATAAATTTAGCCCTGTTGGACGATGACAGTTCAAATCAAGAGTTGTATGAATATCACCCGAGCATGAGACCTCTTTTCATCCTTTGGCCACCGATACATTATCTGCTAATATTTGTTCATATTAATACAGACATCAAAAGACAGATAGATTCAGCACTGAGAGCTGGAAGCGGGGATATGCATGTCAGGACTGAATAAGACCTGAGCTGTATTTGAGCCTTAGCAGGAAAGTCAGTGTGGAGGGAAAACCGAGAGCGTCTACGGGACCCAGCAGTGCACGTGTGTGGGGCTGGGGGCGGCAGGGCTTCGCGATCAATCAGCGAAAGCGGAGGTGCTTTCCGGGCATTTTCAGAATTCACTTGAAGATGACTGTAAACCAGTTGTCGCGGACACAAGCACAAAAGGAGCCACAGAAAATAAAGCTAATGGTTACGGAAGGAGTGTTTGTGACACAGAGAAACACAGAAGGCCAAGTTTTAAAAAGAGGAATCAGGAAATCCTAAAAATGGAGAAAACTTTCTGTGGCCCACTATTCTCTTCATTTATATATTTATCCACTGTTACACATACCCATCTAGCCATTCATCTAATAATAACCATGAAGAAGCTAACGTCTGGGTCTGCACTGAACTTTAGGTACAAAGAGGGAGGTTGTAGTACCTGCCTTCAAGGAACTTACTGTTCAGCAGAGGGTCAAGAAAAACATGTGAGCAGAGGAGAGAAAGAATGGTTGGGTGAAGGATACGAGTGTAAGGTACAGGGAACAGGGTGTGTATCACAAAGAGACAGCAGTCAGTTCCCCTGGGGAGAGCGGAGCTCACAGAGAGAGATGGTTTCTGACCCAAGGCCTGAAGACAAACACGCATCCATAGAAAGCTGGATGAAAAGTGAGCTCCAGACGCACAGTGTGGACAGAGATCGGAGATCGGGGCCATGAACCCCAGAAGCTGCTAACACCTGCCTCCTTCTGCTCCTCCCAACTTGGTCTCCTGTGAAGGCTCAATCTCCCCCACTCGGCATTTGAACCCAGAGCACCCCAAGTTCAGCAGGGGGCCATTGTCGCACCACCCTGTTTTATTCTGCCCTCAGGGTGCATGCTGTTCTTAGACCTGTCTCTGGTTTGTTTCTTGCTTCTTTTATTTACCTGGCTGCACGCTGTCCCCTGGCCATGACAACCAGTGCACAGGATGAGAGACGGGATGGCTAGCATGTCCATGCCTGAATATTTAAGTCTAGAGTAGTCTGGCCAAATGGGGGGGGGGGGGTGTCTCTAGAAATACTCATCGAATGACTTGAAAGTGAAGTCAATCAGTCATTTCTGATTCTTTGTGACCTCGTAGACTGTGGCCCACCAGGCTCCTCTGTCCATGGGATTCTCCAGGCAAGAATACTGGAGTGGGTTCCAATTTCCTTCTCCAGGGGATCTTCCCGACCCAGGGATCGAACCCAGCTCTCCCGCATTGCAGGCAGATGCTTTAACTTCTGAGCCACCAGGGAACCAACATTTATTAAAAGCCTTCAGAGTGAAGTCAGACAGAGAAAAACAAATATTGCATATTAACGCTTCTATGTGGAATCTAGAAAAATGGTGCAGATGAACCTATTTGCAGGGCAGGAAGAGAGACACAGGTGTAGAGAGTGGAACTGTGGACACGAAGGTGGGCAAAGAGAGGGCGGGACAAACCGAGAGGGTAGTGCTGACGTATATTCACTATCATGTGTGAGGCTGCTGTGTAGCACATGGAGCTCAAGCTGGTGCTGAGATGACCTAGAGGGACTGGATGGGGGGTGGAGGCCCAGAAGGGAGGGGATATATGTGTACACATAGCTGATTCACACTGTGGTACAGCAGAAACGAACACAACATGAGAAAGCAATTATGCCTCAACTGTTTCTTTTTAAAGCCTACTTCAAGCCCAGCACTGGGGATATGGCTCCTGCCTCAGACCTTGCAGAGGAGTGAGGCAGCTAATACACAAAGAGAATGCACGATTACCTTAAATAGTAATGCAGTCTATGCAGAAAATAAAACTAATGGGGTAAAGGGGACAGGAATGGTGGGGGCTGAATTACATAGGGTGATCAAGGACAACAGTCCCAGCAGAAGTGTGTACTGTGCAGGCGTCTGTCCTGAGTGAATGGCCAGGTGCTGCTTACAAGGAGCAGCACGATGACAGAAGAACCCTCCTGTCCAGAGGCGATGCTGGAGACCGAGGTAACAGTTGCGATCCTGGACTAACAACTGTATTATATAAGGCTCCTGAAAGGATGATTAGCATAATTTTACTTCTGATTGCATTTAACACAATCACGATCTGCTATATTAGATTTATTTTCAGGCAGCAGACTTTTAAAAATGTATTTCTGTATTATGCAAGCGTTACATTAATCCTTTCCCACCACAAGAGATTCAGATACCATAGACATATACACAGAGTGAGAGAAGGGGGAAGGAACATTGGGGATTAGAGTCATAAGTCATGTGACCTCACTATGGAGGGCTTGTGGAAGCTACAAGGCCGGGCGGAGCATCCGAAGAGGCAACGGAGCTGTGGGATACAGGAGCAGCACCTCTCTAGCAACCTCTCAGAAGGGGAAGCAGTCCAGTCCAGTCCACGGTTGTTAACTGGACAGGAAATGGATCCTGCGGAATTTATTCAAAGACATTACCAACCACACCCAAAAAGAGAAAATGCTGTGGAGAGATTGTTCCGAGCGAGACCCACTCTTCCGTGCACAGAAAACCGGTCTCGGGAGAGGATGAGGGCAAGAGCTCCTTAGCTTCCCAAACACCGCATTTTCCTCAGGAGAAAATGCATGGAGGCGTCCACTTGAATTTCCCCACGGGGAAAGCATTTTCATCAACTTCACAGCCTTGGAAGATCAGTTTGTCTTGTCAGAAAAAAAAAAAAAAAAGCTCTTGCAGAGCTATGATGGAAATCTCAGAATAGCCCTGGGAGCTCAGGTAGGGGCAGGCATGAGCCGCCCTCATCATCCAAACAACATTCTATTCCAGCAGCAGGTCACAGGGGACGACCAGAGATTGGGGGCTCATCAACAGACCCACAGCTGGAACCCAGGTGCTCTGACACTGAGCTCCAGGACCCAGCGCTCTCCAGATCCCTCCCTAAGGCACCTCCCTCCATCCTCTGCAGTGGCTGCTTCTCCTAAGGCTCCTCACGCTTCCATGAGAGTAGCAAGAGCTCTGCAATAAGTCTGTGCAGGTGGCTAATTAGATGCTTCTCACCACCGATCTCAGGTTAATTCCACGTGAAGCTGGGGCTAACTCAGGACTGTTCCTAGTCCCTCCACTGGTCCACGCTGTTTCTGTTGACACACATTATTCCATCCGAAACCCTCTTCCCTCTAACTCCGTTTCTCCCTCTCACTCCGTTTCTCCCTCTCACTCCGTTTCTCCCTCTCACCCTCTGAACAAAATATGGATCAGATGCTGTGAAATCGCTATTCTTAGGAGCAACAGATGCAAATATGGCTGCTTTTTCAATTATTTGGCAAACGATCCAATGGTTCCAAGATAGAAGCTAATTAAAACCTAATTGAAATAAAATCATTCCCAATTCTGCTTCCCTCCCTCCGTCGACTACCTGAGTGGAGGGCTCTGTGGACAGAGCCCCTCCATCCCTACACTTCCTTCCACATTGTAAACATCCATTCGTGATTCATCCGAGAGCATTCTGGCTGCCGGGAGGGGAGCCCAGGCAGGGATGGGGGATCCCCTGAGAAAATTAGAGAGGGGTGGTGTTCACAATGAAAATGGCCAGCTGAGCGGAGGAAACATGATACAAGAAAGGGAAATGACAGTAGTGGGCAGAGTGGTCAGCAGATGCTTAGGAGGAGAAGGGAAAGTAAAGGATGGGGTGGTCCAGGGTCTGGTGGGAGCTGGGGCCAGGGGACAGCATCCAGCAAGCACGTGTGTTATGTGGGACCCTGGGGGTCTTGTTCAGATGAGTGCATGCTAGTCACTTCAGTCGTGTCTGACTCTTTCCAATCCTAGACTGTAGCCCCCAGGCTCCTCTGTCCATGGGATTCTCCAGACAAGAATACTGGAATGCCATTCCCTTCCCTGGAGGATCTTCCCCACCCAGGGATCGAACCTGAGTCTCCTGCATTGCAGTCAGATTCTTTACCCACTGAGCCACCTGGGAAGTCCCCTTGTTCAGATACAAGGAGTCATTTAAAGATCACGTTCTTTCACTTGAACATTCAGATTTCTGGCCTCTCTGGACACACTAGAAAAATCCTGCAACCCTATCTCTTTCCCACACGGACTAGGACTGAGCTGCGTCCTCTTGTCCTGGGGAAGGTGGGAGTCCCAAGTTTCCCTCTGGGCACCTCCGCTCTTCCTCACTGCCATTGGCCCCACAGGACCCTGGTGAATGAAAGCCCTGAAGTGCCCAAGGACACAGGAATGTATGGACCTGAGTACATGCAACATCGCCAAACCACATTTTCCTCCCCTGTAAGAAAAGCTGGATAAAACTGTTGTCATGGGGCTGCTCACATCAAAAGCTCACATCAGTCTTTAAACACTCAGGAAACCAAAACATTATTCACACATGTTTTTGTAACTGTACCTTTCTTCTGAGAAACTATGAGAGTCCTTTTTAAGGAGGGCAGGAGGAAATACGAAAAGGAGGTTGGGGCTGGAAAAGGCTGATTAGGAAAGGGGTCATGAAAAAACACAGCACAGCCACGGGGGGCAGGAGGAAAGGATGAGACGCAGCAGGAGTCCTCAGCTGCCCCCACAGGAGGCATGGTCCTCGTTCTCCAGCCTCTATGACCTCGGACTCTTCACCTTTAAAGGGGGAAATAAAAGCCTGTCCCACAGGGCTGCTTGAAAATGGAGGGAGAAAATCTCCTATAAATTACCTGGCAAAGTAAGGGCCTCCTAAGCACCAGCCATTAAATTAGCCATTAACGAACGCTGCACACAATTATCTAAGACTTCACACTGCATTAAGGGAGGAGGGATTTTTTTTTTTTTTTTTTTTTTTGGCCAACCACATCACCACATCCTTGGCCCTTTTTAAATCTAAAGCAGAAACTTGAATTCACGAATCCTGCATCTTCAGACCCCTTGGCTCTCCCCAAAGGACACCACTAACAATTCCTTTCACTAAAGAAAGTGAAAATGAAGTCGCTCAGTTGTGTCTGACTCTTTGCAACCTCATGGACTGTAGCCTGCCAGGGTCCTCCATCCATGGGATTCTCTAGGCAAGAATACTGGAGTGGGTTGCCATTTCTTTCCCTAGTAGATCTATCTGACACAGGGATCGAACTTGAGTCTCGAGTCTGCAGGCAGACACTTTACCATCTGAGCCACCAGAGGCTCTCCTTTCACTAAAGGAAATGGAAAAGAGAAGTCCAAAGGGAACCCCAGGTAGAAATGTAAGTGTGAACTCAAGGATTCAACGTGCTCGGCTGGCCAGACCCATCCCTATTCCTGCAGCCTGTGGAAGGAAGCTGCCATGTCCAGAGGGATTTCATTCAAATCAAGACAAAAAGCTTTCTTCGTAACTATCCATAGGAAATATTCAGAAATTCTCCCCCAGTGGGGAGAGGGACTTGATATTTTAGGAAAAGACTGTCCTCAAATAGACAACATATGTTCAGAGGAGGAGATGCACTCTGCATTCACAATTTATAAAAATTATATTTTTATATATAACAGTGTCAACAAAGGAGAAGATGTAGTCTTAGACCCAGCCCAATCTATCTGTATCCTATAGAACAAAAAATGACATTTGCAATTACATCGTCAGGGGAAAGTGTAAGGAGACAGCTTCTCACTAATATAGACAAAATTGAAGAGCCACAGAAATGAGGTGGAAGTCTAGGAATCAAGGTGGCTTCCACTTTCCTCTGCAGGAAGTCGGCTTCCTGCCCTCAGCCAGGGCCCTGGGATGTCCTGTGTTTTCCTGTAAACCTGTGTAAGATCTTTCCCTTCTTCCTCCCTCTGCTGCAAACAGTGTAGTTGTCTGCACCTCCCAAAAGGAGACTGATGCCTAGTTTTTGCCTCACGTGGGCCAGCACGTCCCTCAAGTGAATTACTCACCATTATTAATCTTTGCAAGAGGTCTCTGGGGCTCACGCTGATGAAGTGCAAGCTTTGTCCACAGGATCTCTGGGAGGCTGTCACTGCGTCACTCGGCAACACTGCCCATAGCTTTCCTTCTTCCCAGAAAGAGTCTCAGTAGCTCCAGGGCTAAACAAACACAGGTTGAGGACCAGAGAACTAAAGCAATTGGCCTCTGTGTCTCTGTTCACCAAGGGATTTAGGGAGAGAGTAGCAGCCCTCTCAGCCTCATCACAGAAGGTGAGGAACACTTCTAACCCAGTGTGGATAGCTCAGGAATTTCATGTCTGCCCCCAAGAATCTGTCCATCTCTAAGCTCTGCCTCCAACTCCTGGTCTTATAAATAGAAAGGGGCCCTCCCTCCAAACCCATTCAAGGGCCCTAGAGATCCACTTGGACATGTCACCACAACTTCCTGTGAAAAGCAGACAAACTTAAAACCAAACTGACTTAGATGTCCCCCCTTCAACCCTCCCAGTCAATACAGGAGGCTTAGAATCCACCCGCCAGAGCAGTAGATGTGGATTTGATCCTTGGGTGGGGAAGATCCCTTGGAGAAAGGAACGGCAACCCACTCCAGGATTCTGGCCTGGAAATCCCATGGACAGAGGAGCCTGGCAGGCTACAGTCCATGGGGTCGCAGAGTCGGATGCGACAGAGTGACTGAGAGCAATGACAAACGACACAGTACCCATGTTAGGGGATGAAATGTTAGGAGATGCCAAGACACGGAGGGTTAGAAAAGTTATATATTCTGCTTCTGTTCATCAGCTGAAGGTGCTGGCTTCCCCAGTTACTCACACATGGGTGGTTTTGGCTTTTAAGAATTTGTTAATCAGTTAATCTAAGACATTACATTTATTTGTAGAAATAACCAGAGGTCAACACTATTCATTTAAACTTCTAACGTTTTATGCTGTGCTTTCAAATCAGAAGTGAGCATCAAACTCAACTGAGACTCTTGTTTCCAAAATAAGTCCTACCATCAAGATTCTGATGTGAGAGAACTATCACAGGGTGTTTTAATGAAGCTGACACGTACCCAGAAGGAGAATTCTGTTTAAGACAGAACACTGATGTTAAACACACATATGCGTGTGTGTCCCTGGAGGACACATATGTGTTTGGCACTCAGAATAGCCCTGGCACAAAACAGGTGCTCAAGTGATGTTTCTTAAAGAATGAACTTTGACTTTTTTTTTTTTTTGAACATTGACTTTATAAAGATATTTAGTCCACAAAATGTGAAACATGACTATTTAGATTGTAGGAGAAGGGTCTGTACGTATGAGAAAAAAATTTCCCATACAGTAAAGGACATGATGTCACTGTAGATTACATTGTACCTGACCACACATGTTCGGGCTTTGCTGAACTTGCATGACAGTTTTAGAAGAACATCCATGTGGAAGGATTAAAGAAGGGCTGCTCTGTTCCTGAAGACTAAACCACTGCATGGAAATCTACATGAATGGGGTGACTAAGGCAGGGTTCCCCTGGGACACACCTGGCATATTGGGATGAGCAGTCATTAACTGATCGATTCCACACGTATCTCTTTGGCCAGCGGCAGGAACTGTGGTAGACAAATATGGCAGGAATCCAGTCGCCAAGAGCTTAGCATCTACTGGTGGGAAAACAAGTAAGCAGATGAATTACAGCATGGTGTCATGATGATGAACATTATTGTGCTGATACACACATAGGGCGATAGGAATAGAAACAGTGAAATACAGTGATTAGAAACTGTCCCTGGTAGCCGTGTGCCTGGACTGGGTTTCACTTATGGGGAAATTTGAGAAAAAGAAGAACGAGTCATTCAAAACAAATGGATCCCTACTTGTGATAACAAAGGTTCAGTAAAAGGCAACACAACCCCTATGGGGAGAGGACAGAGTTGAGTGAAAGAGAAGCAATGAGAAATATTAAATAGCTTTGGACAGGGGCTGCCCTGGGAGGCAGCTAGACTTCTCTTGTGTGAATCCAGGGAAGGGGAGTGAATCACAGAAGCAGAATCACATTTAAGTTTTAGGAACATCCTCGCAAAATACACATCACATGTAAGAAAGGGGAGAGCCCAGGCCATTCTGGGAACTTCTGCAATTAATCCAGACAACAAATGCCGAGTCTAGATCAGGAGCTGACGTGACTTATGTAAAGGGTTAGATAGGAAACAGTTCAGGATTTACAGGACTCTGCCTCCAGCACGACAACTCAACTCTGCTGTTGCAGCTGCAACGTGCTGTTGCCATGCATTTTTTTTTTTTTCAATCGAGCAAAGCTTTGTTCTTATAAAACGGTATGTTTCAAGAACACACGATAAGCCAGATTTGGTCTGTGGGCTGTAGTTTGCCACCCAAGGGTCTGGATCAAGGAAATGATCTGTTCTGGGTCAATGTCCTATAAACTACTGGTTGACCAAAAAGGTTGCTTGGATTTTTCCATAAGATGGTATGGAAAAACTCAAACTTTTTGGCCACCCCAATACATAATTCACCAGTGGGTGGGCCTAGCTAGCTGATTAATCGCTACCCCTTAAGAAAGGTGTGATGAATGGAAATGCTTTTTTTTTTTTAACTTCACAATAGTTTCAGAAAGAATCTAAAAGACATATGCCTGCAGAGGCAACAAACTTATGCCCTCTTCCACACTTCCAACTCTTGACCCAGTGTTGGAGGACCAAGGCGGGAGCAGCTCCTCAAAGACCACTGCTGAGAAGCCACCAGGGAGATCTTGGTAAACGACTTGAGGATCATTGCTCAGTATGACTTCCTTTTAGCCACCAGTACCTCACACTCATGCTAAATTCATCTGTCATCTTTTGTCCTGATAAAGTTAGCACTTGAATTTCTGCAAATAGGATAGACCACCACTCACCATGCGTTGAGGCCACCTTGGTTACCTGGAACTGACAAAGCAAACTCCTTTTTACAACAACTTAAGGAAATATAGTCAGGAAGGAAAACAGAGCAAAGCATTGCATTTCAAACTCACACAACCTTTAAAAATGAGTGGACGGTAACGAAGGTTGAGGTCATTGCCCTGACAGTTCTCCTGTCTGTAGACCTTTGAGGGATTAGCTTGCAGTGACCAAGGGTTCTCTGGCCCCTGGGGTGGGGGTCTCCAGGAAGTGGATAATACCGATGCTCCCTGCACTCTCTCACTTGGACAGAGCCCTCTTGAAACTTCTCCGTGTATCCTATTCCATACAGTTGCTCTGTGTGCCATTCATAGACACACTGAAAGCCCTCTACTTGACCTCTCTTCCCTCTTCCTCTCTGCCTTACTATTTTTTCTAGACCTAGTAATGATTTGGGCTCACACTCCGTTTCCTCGCTCAGCCTTCCTTGTCAGGAAAACTCTCCCTAGACTGGCTGGGATTCAACATGGCGGACTGGATGGCACCAAGCCACTGGCTCAACATGGACACTTAACTTTGATCCCTTCTATTTCATGCTTCAGAATGCTGAGAGCAATGGCTCCATCACTATCACTCCTTCACAGTGTCACAGAAATTAAAAGTTAATTAAAGAAAAGGGCAGAACACATTTCCATTAAGCATCATAACACTTAAGGGCAAATCCATTTATAGAATCCTCTAGAGCTACTGTTGATCTGGGTTTTCTTCTCGGGGTTTCAGTGAACTTCCTTGAAACAGTGCCTAAGATGCTGCGGTTTATAGCCAGGGACTTCACTGTCTCAACGGGCTGAGATGAGACCACCCAAAACCAGTTGCAAGAAAAACCCCACATTCAGGACTGTCCTCCTAAGTCCTTCTCATTGTGGCCTGAAAACATTAACGTTACAATTCTTCCTGAAGTCTCCTGGTCAACTCTACGAGCAGTAGGTAAGTTAAGTCAGAAGAGGTTGGGGAAAGAATTCTTTCAGTTGGTTAGTATGAAGTACTTTTGACCTCCTTCTCATAAATACCTGCTTGCTCATAGCCATTAAGAGGAAAGAATAATTTTTTAAAAATCTCTCAAATGATCAAGAATTAAAGCAAGACTAAGAGGTGGCTTTCTGATTCAACCACCATACCATTCACATCGGATAAAAAGTAAATGATAGACTCTTAGGGTTGTATCAGCCTTAGCAGAATCTTAGGATTGTATCAGCCTTAGCATTGGTCGAGTTCAATAGCTTAGCATCTTCTCCTAACTTGCTAAAGGGGCATGAGTCACTGGGCCATAGCTGATGGTTGAGAAGTTGCTATTGGCCAGGTTCTTTGTGAAACACTGGGTTACGGGGTGAGACTCCCAGCTGCCCTTCCCTCTGCTTTAAAAACTTCTAGTGACAGGACCTTCCCAGACACTCCACTCTTACCTGGAACAGCTCACTGTGTCTCAAGTTTTTTTACTTAAGCTGCTCATGTAGCATCCTCTTACTGACCCTGATTCCATCCCTGGAGAGCCATGTGGCATATGTTTCTAACTGTAGTATAAGCTCCCTGAAGCGAGGTGAAAGTCGCTCAGTCATGTCCGACTCTTTGAGAATCCATGGACTATACCATCCATGGAATTCTCCAGGCCAGAATACCTTTCCCTTCTCCAGGGGATCTTCCCAACCCAGGGATCAAACCTAGGTCTCCTTCATTGCAGGTGAATTCTTTACCAACTGAACCACAAGGGAAATTCTCTGCTAAAGATCTCATTCTCCTTCTTGACAAATTATTGGGTAGAAAAATTAGTATAACTGTGTCCCCAATACTAGTAAAAAGCATGAGATGACACCCTTCTTGGTGGGTCACAGAGAATGTGGCCCGTCTTGGACAGTTTGTCACTCACCAGCCTGAACAGTCTCCAGGGACTTCAGGTAAATCATAAATCAGGCTGTGGACCCAAACAGCTGAAAGTGTACTGGTACCTTCTCCCGGGCAAGCACAGGGTTAAAAGATACCTCCAGAGCCAGTAATCTTGAGCTCCTCATTATTTGTTCAGTATTTTATGTCTTTATTTATTAAAGCATTTCTTTGCCTCGCCAAATGTGTATCTATTACATTACAAGAAGAAGAATATCTTATTATCAGAATACGTGAACAACTTTCTTGCAGTAAGATTCCAGAATTGTACTAATTTGTACACTGTCATTGGAGAAGGAAATGGCAACCCACTCCACTGTTCTTGCCTGGAGAATCCCAGGGACAGTGGAGCCTGGTGGGCTGCCGTCTATGGGGTCACACAGAGTCAGACACGACTGAAGCAACTTAGCAGCAGCAGCAGTACACTGTTATTAGCATTAAAAGCAGCTAAGATGATGCAACTCACATTTCTCAGCTGGGACCTAAGGGAACACCTGGGCCCCGCATCCTCAGACGACAATACACGCTGTTAGTACCACTCATTTCTAACACTTAATTATTCTTCTCTATGCATCAGTTGTCCTCAGGAAGTATTTCTCCTGATTCTTAGATGGAGACAGGAGAGTAACACAGAGAATTCAAAACTCTTTTTCAGGAATTTCTGATACCACTAAAAATGCTGGTTTGGGAGTTAGGTATTTGAGCCTGAAATTAAACTTCTGAAGTACAGTCCTTGGAGGATTCTGTTTCTTTTCTCCCCCTCTTCCTATATTGATCTCTCTCCTTTCATTCATTGATGCTGCTTCCTTTCTTGTTGCTGGGGATTTGTTGGAGCCACATCTGTACATGATTTCTTATTTCTGTTTGTTTTGTACATAATCACCAGATGCGACTTCCAGCTCCCCAGTCTGGAGGAAGCGTTCTAAGGTAGAAGTGTGGGCCATTGGCAGACAGAATCCACAGCCCCAAGCCCCCGACCCAGGGCAGGCTCCTCAGAGAACAGGCCAGCCTGCCCTGCTGCTAATGATCAGGCATGTGTCGTGCTGAGAAGGAAATGACATAAGCACACAGCAGTGAGTTGCCAACACCAGGAACCATGGGCATCAGTAGCAAATTGGCAGTTATTGTTGTTGTCCTTTGGTCACTTACATCAAGTCTGACTCTCTGTGACCCCCAGGCTCCTCTGTCCATGGAATTCTCCAGGCAAGAATACTGGAGTGAGTTCCCATTTCCTCTGCTAGGGGATCTTCCTGACCCAGGGATTGGATCCACGCCTCCTGCACTGGCGAGCGAGGTCTTTACCCCTAAGCCACCTAGGAAGTTCAGCAAATTGGCAGCGGGAAACTGCAAAAAAATTTTGTAAATACTCCCACGTAAGATGGTGAATTCCAAGAGAAAGTACTGACTCAGGTATTCTGCGGAGCTCATGGTCACCCCATAACAACCTGCAGGGTTATTTCACAGGTGTGGGGCCACCTTCAAGGAACAGCCTTGTGGGAAACATGGCCCGCACAGTGCTGCAAAGGTGATGGATGTGTTTTTCACTGTACCATCTTAGGTGTTCACACACCTTTCGAGAGTGTCCGCTTCAGGACTGTGTGGAGCAGGTGGGGTCTCCCTGCAGTGCTGAGGGCATTGTGGGCTTGTGCTCTGGCAGCAGCGTCCTGAGGAGAGGAGGCGAGGGCTGCAAGCATTTCCCCAGCTGTCCTGTGACTTTTGTGAAGACCAAAGGAGGTGGGACATCATGACAGGCCCAGATTTGGATGAGGTAAAGAGTTGTGGGTTCAATCCCTGGGTCGGAAGATCCCCAGACCAGGAAATGACAATCCACTCTAGTAATCTTGCCTGGAGAATCCCATGGGCAGAGGAGCCTGGTGGATTACAGTCCATGGGTCACAAAGAGTCGGAAACGACTGAGCAAATGAGCACATTGAGTTTTGTGAATATATATACTAATGGCTCTGACATGAAGCCTTGCTCAATTTAAGGTAATGAGAGGTAGTAAGTAAAATACTGGAATGAACTTAGAAAATCCAAATTATTGTCCTTACTTGGCCTCTTCATCAGCTACGTGATCAGTAATTCTCTTATCTTCTCTATCCTCCACTTCCTATAAAATGATAATGTCACTTTTCTTTTTACAGAGTAATTGTGACAGCCAAGCTAGCCCATGCCAGTAATAAACTTTATAACTTCCTCTAAATGGTACGGGGGCGCCTGCAGTTGGTAAGCTGGGGAAGGTAAAGATGAGCCCCGGGTCCCTCGTGTGGTCCTCACACACAATCACGACCTCAGCAATGACGCTGCTCCCTGGGACCACAACCAGTGGTGACCAGACTGAAAGGATCCAAACGTATTGGGAAACAGTCAAAGTCCAAGAAGTTCTGATCCTATTTGTCTGGTCGCCACCCTCCCTTTTAGTGAAATTATTCTCCACAGAGGCACCCTCATTAATAAAGTCTAAAGTCGTTACAGGAAAGCTCCCCATGGTTAGGGTCTGCTTCTCATGGAATAAAAATAAGCCCTTCTTCCCCTCAGTGGTTATGGATGACTGTTTCTACCTCATCCCAGTGCAACAATCAGGTGCCACTTAACATATTCCCTAGCCATCTTGAGAAATTAGATCAATCCCCATTTGCCCATTAAAAGGCTCATAAACAGTTGCAGCATGGAATTAGTGCTGCTAGATTTCTCCAGCTTGGAACACGTTAAAATGCACAGTTGGGTAAGAAGAATCAATTAGGGGTAGACAGGGTGTTGGAAGTTAAACACTTTGTCTATCTTACAATTCCGCACTGTGGAAAGGGTGTGCGCGTGTGTGTTTACATTTTTCAGATTTAAAATCACTCATGTGTATAGTGTGTATAATTCAATCCATGATTGGACCAGAAACTACCCACAGAGTGAGAGGTTATTGCTTGAAGAGTCAGAGAAGGCTTGTATTTGTAACTTTGTCATTTGTGATTAAGCGTTTCGTAACTCTCTCATATGCTAAACCTGGGGCAATTGTGCTTTAATTTATAGGAGAGATGAGTAATTGCTCAACAAACAGGCTTGCATCCAAATATTCACAATCTAGGTGAAAACATAGACCTGGCTAGTTGCCTCTGCTCCCAATTTCACCAGACAACTGGCAGTTCTTCAGAACTTTCCCCCTGTCTTTACTATCGTTTCTAATGATAAGCAAATAAATAAATAGCTAAAGAACATAGAGGTTATTAACCTAGGACCTCCCTTCACTGCCAGTGACTTGGTCACTGACAGACCAAGAGGTCTATCAATAGAATTCAGGGAGCTCTATCAGTGTCAATGGAGAGGAAATATACATCTTTAGTTTCCTGCCCTCTAATTGTAACATAGCATATCCTTTATGTATTTATGAATAGTCAGAACCTGTCACAGCAATGTCAGCAGTGCTTGTAGGCCTACCACTGAGAGATACCACAGTTATTCTCATATCATGTGATACTTGGATTTCCAGGTGGTTCAGTAGTAAAGAACCCGTCTGACAATGCAGGAGCCATAGGAAATGCAGGTTCCATCCCTGGGGTGGGAAGATCCCCTGGAGTAGGAAATGGCATCTCTCCTCCAGTATTCTTGCCTGGGAAATTCCATGGAGAGAGGAGCGTACAGTCCATGGGGTCACAAAGAGTAAGACTGAGCAACTGAGCATGCACACAAGCACGTGATACTTGCTACTTATATTTTTAAATTACTTTTTCACTCCACATTTCTTCAGACTTATGTTGGACTCACTGCTAGATTTTATTTAATGCATTAATCATGAAGCACATGCTCCATCACATTTTAAAATATTTTGATGCTGTGCTTATCCTAATGCAGTTGGTTTCCTTTGTAATCCTAACTATATGTCAAAAGAGTCTAGAGCTTAAAATATGATGAAGAACCCCAGGTCTTGAGGGACGTGGGGCTGCCATTCCTAACAGGCTCTGCCGGAGGGTCCAGTGTGGACAGGCTCCACTCTAACAGAAACCCCCACAAGGTGCCTAAAAGTCTACCAACAAGGATTTCACTTTGAGTGCGGCATTTCTTCTATGCACATAATTAAACAGCACAAAGGAAGTTATTTCATAGCATAAAAAGATTACAGTAAATAATAAAGTAGTTGCTATTCCAGCATTCTGCTAAGTATTTAACTTAAAATCTCTCATTTAATCTTTTTTTTTTTTTTTTGCTCTCCACTCCCGCCCTGTATCACACAGCATGTGGGATCTTAGATCCCAAACCAGGGATTGAACCCACACTCCACGCACTGGAAGATGAGGTCTTAACCACTGGACCACTAGGGAAGTCCCTTAAAAATCTCATTTAATCTTAAAAAAAAAAAAAAAAAGAAAAGAATGGATACTGTTATTTTCCCCACATGATGGATGGGGAGATTGAAATTCAGAAAGGATAAGTACCTTGCCCAAGGATGGCCAGCTAGCGCCTTTCTGAACTAGTCAGTTGGATGCCGTTTCACACTAGGAACATGATGGGAAAGGAGGACAGAAAAAAATCAATTAGACTTTCACACATTGGAGAAGGAAATGGCAGCTCACTCCAGTGTTCTTGCCTGGAGAATCCCAGGGACAGGGGAGCCTGGTGGGCTGCTGTCTCTGGGGTCGCACAGAGTCAGACATGACTGAAGCGACGTAGCAGCAGCAGCAGCAGCAATCAGCAGTGGCCTGCAGGCCCCTGGAGGTCTCTCAGACTTTTTCAGAGGTTCCCTGAGGTCATAGCTGTTCTCAGAATAATTCCATAATACCATTTCTCTTTTTCATTCTGTATATTTGCACCATAGTTGAGAAAGCCATGGTGGCTACAAGTTCTGTGCCTTGGCAAGAGGCAAAGCTGTGACACCCAAGTGTCTCACTCGTCATTGCATGCTTTACCACCATGCCTACAAAAAAAAAAAAGGAAAAACAAAGCCTATTTCACTTAAGAGTATAGTTGAAGAAGCAGTGAAAGTTTATAATTTTAATTTATCTTGATCCTCAACTGTATATATTTTTATTCATCTGTGTGGAAAATAGGAAGCAAGACATAAAACACTTCTGCACTCCAAAAAATGATGACTGTCCAGACATAGGTATTGGCAGGCTATGGCTCAGGGTCACGTCTGGCCTGACCTTATGTGGCCCACCAAGCCTGAAACATTTACTTACTGGCCCTTACTAAATAAAAACCTGCCAGCAGGAGAAAAGCAATTGTGTGATTGCTTGAACTGTGAGCTGAGCTTAGTGCATTTTTCAAGACACACTATTTTTCCTTGAATGATCTAGAGACAGACAAACAATGGTTATTAAAATTGGTATCTCACAGACATTTTCTCAAAAATGAGTGAAGTGTCACTTCAAGGAAAACAATTGGTATTATTTATTGCCAGTGATACCATTTGAGCTTTCATGGGGAAAATGAGGATTTTGGAAAACTTGAATTTGTCACCTTGAGCTTGACAGCTTTCAAATATTTAAACAGACTCAGCAGATGACATTTGTGGTGTTAAAGTGAGTGTTATTTTTTATACTGTGTAATGAAATGTGTCAATACTTTCAAGATCTGCATAACTTTTGAATCAATATTTTTCTAATTTTATAAGGTTAGGCATGATAAAATATCCAAGTACAAGATAGACCAGTGGATGGATAGTGAGATAAAATTTACATATCACAAAATTCACTCTTTTAAGGGGTACAATTCAGTGCATGTAAGTAGAGACGCAGAGTTAAACAATTACAACGAGAAACTTGTTTTAGAATATTTCTATCACACCAAAATGAAACCTCTTTTTTGTTCACAGCTACTCCCTCTTCCTACCCCCCAATGCTAAGCAGCCAGAAACCTACTTTCTCTCTATTGGGAGGCCTTGTCTGGCGATCTCCTACAAATAGAATTATCAAGTATGTGTGCTTCGTGATTGGTTTCTTCCAATTGTTTCAGTGCTTTCAAGGTTCAGACTTACTGTAACATGTGCCACTACACCATTCCTTTTTCCATCAAATAGTATTCGTCCAATGGATAGACCGCATCTTGTTTATCCATTCACATGTCAATAGACATTTGGGTTGTTTCTCCTTTGAGCTATTGTGAATAACACTGCTGTGAATATCTGCACCCAAGTTTTTGTCTAGACAGATGCTTTCATTTCTCCTGAGTTATTGGACAGGAGTAGATTCACTGGGTCACTTGGCAACTATGTTTTAACATTTTGAGAAACAGCCAAAGTAACTGCACCAAAGTAACTGCATAGAAGATGTTTGCTCCTTGGAGGAAAAGCTATGACCAACCTAGACAGCATATTAAAAAGCAGAGACATTATTTTACCAACAAAGGTCTGTCAGTCAAAACTATGGTTTTTCCAGTAGTCATGTATGGATGTGAGAGTTGGACTACAAAGAAAGCTGAGCACCAAAGAATTCATGCTTTTGGACTGTGGTGTTGGAGAAGACTCTTGAGAGTCCCTTGGACTGCAAGGAAATCCAACCTGTCCATTCTAAAGGAGATCAGTCCTAAATATTCATTGAAAAGACTGATTCTAAAGCTGAAACTCCAATACTTTGGCCACGTGATGTGAAAAACTGACTTAGTGGAAAAGACCCTGATGCTGGGAATGATTGGAGGAGGGAGCAGAAGGGGATGAAAAGGAAGAGATGGTTGGATGGCATCACTGACATGATGGGCATGAGCTTGAGTAGGCTCAGGGTGTTGGTGATGGACAGGGAAAATCTGGCGTGCTGCAGTCCATGGGGTCGCAGAGTCCAACACGACTGAGCAACTGACCTGAACTAAACTGCACCATGTTACATTCCTTCCCCCCAGCAATAAGTAAGGATTCACTTTCTCTCCATGCTCCCCAACACTTGTTATTGTCCAAGTTATTACGGATATACCAGTGGGTATGAAATATCATCTCACAGTGATTTTTGATATACATTTCCCTAATGATTAATGATCCCTGGGTCAGGAAGCTCCCCTGGAGGAGGAAACGGCAACCCACTCCAGTATTCTTGCCTCAGAAATCCCAAGACAGAATCCTGGACAGAAGATGGCTACAGTCCATGGGGTTGCAAAGAGTCACTGACTAACTGAGCACACAGTGATTAATGATGCTGAGCATTCTTTATTTGCATACTCACCATCCGTCTATCTTATATGGAGAAAATCTGTTTAAATTGTTTTCCTAATTCAAAAAATATTTTAACCTACTTACAGACTCACAGGAAGTTGCAAAGACGGTACAGAGAAGACCAGCAGATTTTAATGAAACTGGGTAAGATCACGCAGTTGATATGGCTTCAGAGCTCACATTGCAACTACTCTTGCAGAAATTACCACTTGTTGAGTGTTGGTACAGCACCAAAGAATAAAATCCACAAGTTTCTTAAAAGTCTATTCAAATGCTCTTTACCTCATGAGGACAGTTTATGTGAAGCCAGACTATCTTTAAATAATTCAAATAAAATGATACAACAGATTGATCATAGAAGCCACTATGAGAATGCAGCTGTTTGCTAAGAGATTTTCAAAAATGTAATAACACATTTCTCATTAATTTATTATGGAAAAATATACAGGTTTTCATAAAACATGTTAAATTAACATGTAATAGACTTATTTTTAATGTTAAATGAATGCATAACCATTCATTTTTTTCTCAGCTCTTCAATATGTACATATTGACAGATAAAACCCACATGAAAAAATGTTCTTTGGGATCCTCAGCTATCTTAAATGTGTAAACGGGTCCTGAGACCCATTTGAGTCTCAAAACTCAAAGAATGAGTGCAAGTTGCTAATTTAAGTCCTGGGACAGCAAGGTGGTTGGGGCTGGGTCCCTAAAGAGGTAAGGGCAGTTTGCCCTCCTGAGAGGAGAAGGTGGG
Source organism: Capricornis sumatraensis (assembly GCF_032405125.1). NCBI lineage: Eukaryota > Metazoa > Chordata > Mammalia > Artiodactyla > Bovidae > Capricornis > Capricornis sumatraensis. Next base: position 16,771,691 of record NC_091076.1, read on the forward strand.
TTATGCGAAGGGAGACGGAGCCAATGTTTTTATGTGCATATATACACAGTACTCTTGCCTGGAAAATCCCATGGACAGAGGAGCCCAGAAGGCTGCAGTCCAGGGGTCGCTAAGGGTCCGACACGACTGAGCGACTTCACTTTCACTTTTCACTTTCATGCATTGGAGAAGGAAATGGCAACCCACTCCAGTGTTCTTGCCTGGAGAATCCCAGGGAAGGGAGAGCCTTGTGGGCTGCCGTCTATGGGGTCGCAAAGAGTTGGACATGACTGAAGCGACTTAGCAGCAGCAGCAGCATACACATGTACCCCTGGAGGAGGGCATGACAACCCACTCCAGTTTTCTTGCCTGGAATACCATGGACAGAGGAGCCAGACGGGCTACAGTCCATGGGGTCACAAGAGTCAGACATGACTGAGAGATTAAGCACAGCACAGACACATGTACACAGGTAGTCATTCTCTGAAGGGAGCTGGAAGGAAGGGTGCATGTGTCTCGTTTTCTGTGCATTAAATGCAGAACAGTACACATCGTGAGCATTCACATCCATAACTTACCTGGACAACACTCAGGCTCTGGGCTCATCCCTGAAATGCCTCGCCAAGGCCCTTCTCCAGCTGTTCTGCTGTCCCCTCCCAGCTTGGCCAGTGTCCTTACATGCCCTTTTCTTCTTTTACAACTGCACAGCCCCCTCCCAGCTGACAGCAGGTGCACACAGCCTCCTCAGTCACCCTTTCCTTCTCCTGCCTAAAGGAAGCACAGTGTTTCATTGAGAAACACTGCTGGAAAACAGAGAAAGGAGAATGGAGACTCACAGTGAAAGGTTGTGAGCCTCCACTCAGGGCTGGAGAGGCCCCATCCAACCCAGAAGGACCTCCTGTAGAGCCTTGCTTCACAACAACAGGAAGAATATTTACTTTGGTATGAGAAATTTCAATCCAAGCCCTGACACTGTCATCTCCAGTTAGCCATTCAGAGTTTCATTTTTATCATCTACTGTTTGGGGGTAATGGATTCTTTTCACATTAATTGGAGAAAAAACATACACAAGTGTTTTTGCAATACAAAATTCTATCAATGTAAGTTGAAAATCACTCATACCTAACTCAATGGGTCACTATAAGTATTTCATACACTAACATAAATGCATTCGACTATAGGTTAATGCAGCATAGAAATACAGAAGGCTCTGAGTAGCACTGTTCATTCATATACACTTGGAACTCAAAAGAGAACATTCCATATCCTCTCTATTTTCTGAGCCAAGAACACTTGACTTTGATTAATTTAAATACTGTTTTGTATGTGTTCCATCTTTTCCCTCCCTCTACTGCATTGGAGTTCTCTCTGAAATATGAATATTTACTCTCTTTATTTTATTTTTTAATTTGCATAGAACCAAAATAGGAAAAAATATGAAATAAAGAAGCTGAAACTCTTGTGATTTAAAATAATAGTGATGAAAGGAGGGATCAAAAAGGCAGACGATGAAGATCCTGAACTCACCTCCTCCCAGGACGCTGCAAAATTACAACAATTTACAGAGTAACTATCTATGTGAATGACCTGAAGACTAGCAGAAAAGAGTCCACAATCAAAGATATAAAAATAAGGAGTCTCAGTGAGATGGGTAGGAGGGTGGAGATGGGCTTTCCTCAGGACCCACACCCCTGGCTTAGCAACCCACAAGCAGGAGGGAAATCCCAACTTCAGAGGCCCTCCTCAAAGAGTGAGAGGTCTGAGCCCCATGTTAGGAACCCACCTGGGAGCCTTGTCTGTGAAGATGAACCAGGAACTTGGGCTTTAAAACCTGTGGGGCTTACACTGGGAGAGCCAGAGGGCTATAGGAAAGAGATGCCATGCCAGCGCCTCACCTGCCAGCAGGCCCACAGCTTTTGGCCCTGAGACACCGAAGGGTGTGAGCAGCCCACACAGAGGACACTGCAGGAGCAGCTAGCTCCGGTAGCCAGACTGGAACACATGGGGCACAAAGGACATCTCCTACACACACCCACATCTCCATGGTCAGGAGAAGTAAGGTAACTCCCTAAACATAAAAATAAACACAGCCACTTAGGCAACATGAAGACACAGAGGAATATGTTCCAAATGTAAGAACAAGACAAACCTCAGCAAGAGAACTAAACAAAGTGGAAGTAAGTGATCTACCTGATAAAGAGTTCAAGGTAACAATACCAACAAGTGACCAAATAACTCAGGAGGAGAATGTATGAATATAATGAGGAGTTTAACAAAGAGTTGGAAAATAGAAAGAAGAGCCAATCAGAGCTGAAAAACGAGATAACTGGGGGAAAAAAAAAAAGTACATTAGACTATAAAATTGGAGAAGGCAATGGCACCCCACTCCACTACTCTTGCCTGGAAGATCCCATGGACAGAGGAGCCTGGAATGGTGCAGTCCATGGGGTCACTGAGGGTCCGACAGGAATGAGCAACTTTACTTTCACTTTTCACTTTCATGCATTGGAGAAGGAAATGGCAACCCACTCCAGTGTTCTTGCCTGGAGAATCCCAGGGACAGGGGAGCCTGGTGGGCTGCCGTCTCTGGGGTCGCACAGAGTCAGACACGACTGAAGCGACTTAGCAGCAGCAGCAGCAGCAGACTATAAAAAAGTTGACTGGAGACATGAAAGAAAAGCAGTGGAAATCATCTTCACTAAACAGAAAAAAAAATTTAAAGGATGCTTTAAGAGATCTCTAGACAACATCAAGCACGCCAACATTTGCATTATTGAGCTCCCATAAGAGAAGAGAGAGAGAAAGGGGCAGACAACTTACTTAAGAAACTAATATCTGAAAACATCCCCAACCTGGGGATGAAAACAGACATGCAAAGAGTCCCAAGATGATCCCAAAAAGGTTCACACCAAGACATCACAATTAAAATGGTAAAAATTCAACAATCTTACCATCAGCCTCAGAAAAGCAACTGGTTATACACAAGGGAATTCACATAAGGCTATTGGTCGGCTTGTCAGCAGAAACTTTGCAGCTCATAAGGAAAAGCACATTATACTCAAAGTGCTGAAGGAAAAAAAACCAACAACAACAACCACCCAAAAACACAGCCAAAAATACTCTGTCTCACTAGTTTGCCATTCAAAATTGCAGGAGTGATAGGTTTACAGTGAAAGCTAAAAGAGTCCATCACCACTAAACCAGCTCTACAGGAAATGTTAAAAGGACTTCTGTAAGCAAAAAAGAAAAGACCACAACTAGAGACAGGAAAATTGTCAAGGAGAAACCTCTACTAGCAGGAAGGTTAAAAGACAAAAGTAAAATCATCTAAACTCACAATAAGAAGGTGAGAGATACAATAAAAACGTAAAATCTGGCGTCAAAAACATGAACCATTGAGGGGGGACGAATGAAGTAGGTGAAGGAAATTAAGAGGTACAAACTTCCAGATACATAACAAATAAGTCTTGGGAGGTATTATGTACCATAAGGAATGTATCCCAAAACTTAATTAGTATATTATTGAGCAGTAATGCTGCTTTAACTTCGTGTGGGAACAGATGGTTACTCATGGTATAGTCATATACTTATATGTGTATATATATATATATATATATATACACACACATATACATTCATACATACACATAGACACATAATGGAAGTTAGCCATAAAAGAATGAAACTTTGTCCTTTGTGAACACATGGATGGATATAGAAGGCATTACACTAAGTGATTAAGTCAGAGAGAGAAAGACAAATACTGTATGATATCAAATATATGTGGAATACAAAAATCAAAACAAGTAAACTAAACAGAAACAGACTCATAGAAACAGAGAACATACATGTGGCCGCTGGTGGGAGGGGATGGATGAAGTAGGTAAAGGGGATTAAGAGGCACAAATTTCCAGTTATAAAACAAATACATCTTGAGATGCACTATGTACCATAAGCAATCTGAGCAATAACCCTGTGTTAACTTTGTGTGGGGACATGTGTTTACTAGACTTATCCTGGAGATCATTTTAGAATGTATTTAAGTATCAAACCAAATATGCTGTATACCTGACACTAACATCATATCATATGTCTATTAAATTTCAATTAAAAAATAAAATAAACAAGAAGAATAAAGGAAAATACTGATGATGATGGCAAAGGAAAGTTCATATCCCTTTAGAGAAAGCAACCTGAAGGAGGGAGAAGAAGGGAAGAGGCACCCACATGTGGCCACAATAAACACACAGACCTTGAGTGCTCTGCTCTGCTTCACATGCCCCTGGAGCAAGCATTATAAAGGCAGCAGATTTTCAGAAACGTTGACTTCTCAAGGGAAGAATTTAGGTCATCATGCCTTAAAATTGGGTAACTGTATTTGGAAGAAAACCTTCAACTTATTTCAGTTGCCTAGACTGTGCAGAGAATCAATTTCTAAGTTAACTAGGTCCCAAACCATTCACAGCTGTGTAGATTAGATTTTTATATCCTGACATGCATTCATCAGTAATGAGGAAAGTTGCTTGGACTTCGGAAACAAGAGAAATCTTCTCTATCCACAAGAGCTCCTCAGGCAGCCCCTGAGTCTTGGGGAGGAGCTGGACTGCACCAGCACCAGCAGGACTTTGACAGTGATGGACTGAGCCCTGCCTTGCCAGACACGGTGTCCTGAACCCACAGCCCCCACCCTGAGGAAGATTTAAGGTTAAGGGTCAGAAACGGGCTTCCTTTTAGTAAGAGGTGATTACAACAGAAAGCAACACAAGTATCATCATGTTCCTAATTACACTTCACATTTCAGAGACAATTTTCAACGTTTGATTTCCAGTAGACACCAATAGACATTGAGTATAGAAATTTTCAATTTTAGGTGGTTTTAGTGGTTGATTCACAACATCATTGAAATGATACTAACCTACTTGATATGTATTATTGGGCATTCACTCTTCTTCAAATATTTAAAACAAACTATGGACTACTAATTATACTTATCTGTTCTGAACTCAGGAGCTTTGAATTCATCAGGGGTGGATGGGGTTCTGATAAGTGAGAACTACCTTTTTTAAGAAAAGCTAGAAAATAAATATCTACAAGGTTGTTGCGAATGACTGTGTACTGACAAAAATGCTTGAAACCTCCATATTCATATTTCACATGTTCTTAATTTTGCAAAGTAGACTATTTTCCCCACATCTGTCCATCCCTCCTTCTCTCAACTGTGTCATGAGTTAAGCTACATATAACCATGTCTCTCAGCCTCCTAACACTAAACCTGATCCCTTCATTTTCCACATTCCATTCCTTTAAAAAAAATAAATAAGGGAAAAATGCAGTAAAAACACTCAAGTCATTGTACCAGCAAACACTGCTGTTCAAAGACAAAGACCGTTGGCTGCCAGACAGCACTTCATAAGACTCCTTGAAAGGTTAATTTATCAGTCGCATTAACTCAGAAAAGTCTGAATTTGGCATATGCAGGGCGGTGCAGAGGAATCAGGGCATAATTATGTAAGTAAATATTTTAAAAAGCAAGCTGGAGGGGAGCTGCCGGGGCCTCGCTGGTTGTCTGATGATGTCACCCTGCTTCAGGGACCTTGGTCACATGCAGACACACACGAGAGCCTTGCCTCCCTGAACCTGACTCACAGCAAAGACCTGGTGTTCATCGGAAAAACCTGAGTTCAACTAAATGTCCACTGATTCGTGACCCACACGCCTTGTTAGTAGCTGAGTTTTATATGGAACACTATTTGACGTGACTTTTAATAAAAGGGTGTTCTTGAGTCATTTTCTAAAGGCAAAATATGATCACCTTATTAAATTCCCTGCCCTTGTAGACAGGATAACGTGACAGGCCTGTCCCCCGAAGGCCTAGATGGAGACGAGACGTGCGGTGAAAGCAACGGCTGTCTCCCGTGTCTGGATTCAAGGTGAGTGTGACCAGAGGAGAGTGTCCCCTCTCAAAGCCCCGAAAGGAAGACAGACTCTTAAACTAGGAGGATGGAGGAGCAGGCAAGGGAGAGTTTGGGATAGTTTTAGTTTCCCATAGAGTTAAATTTAACAACCAAGCACTTTGAACTCTCAGGAACATGAAAAGCCCTGGGATCCACGTCACCGAACTTGAGAGTTAACCATCACGGTCCCGCACGGAAGATCTCTCAACCACCCGCAACTAGCAGAAGGCGTTCGGTAAGTATGTTCGTACTTCTTTGGGGTAGCAAGTAAACTTCTTTTCTAACAGGAAAGAAAGATCCAAGTCCAAAGGGAACTGGAGAAGGCGCAGCTGACACACTGCCCCCGCCGATGGCCCCCCGGGAACTTTGGTGGGAGCTGTCATCCCTGAATGGCACTGAATCCTGATGACAGTCCCCTGAGGGAGCTGTTTTTATTCCTCTTTTTACAGATGAAGAAATCAAAACTCAAAATGTTAAAATAACTTGCATAATCTATTTAACTGTTTATGAACACCAGGATGTTTTATAATGAGGCCCTTTCTTGAGAAAATAGGGTGTCATGTAAGAATAGTGACATGGCTACTTCACTTCCTAGCTAACGGGGAACCTGGGGGTCTCTTTTGAATCTCTTTCTTTAACTGAAAAATAGGAGATAACTCTTACATGTGAAGGTAGCATTGAATATGCAAGGTATGTATATATTCCCATTTATATGCATATGCATATAAATATATACACTCTCTCTCACACACATATACATGTTTGTGTGTACGTGTTTCTCAGAGTCTGGCACAGAGTAATAGATCTACTAATTAAAGCTATTTTACTGGGACTTTCCTGGTGGTCCAGTGCTCCCGGCATGCTCCCAATGCAGCAGGCCCGGGTTTGATTCTGGTCAGGGAACTAAATCCCACGTACTACAACTAAGAGTTCGCATGCTGCAATGAAAGATCCTGTGTACCACAACTAAGACCCCACACAGCCAAATAAATAAATATTACAGAAAAACTTGCTATTACAATCTTATACCCTCCTTAAGCTAGCTAAGTTGGTTTTGAAAATGAATTTAATCCTACTGGATACTGTCATGTGTTTATCCACTTTTTTCTTTAAATAGTGTCTTCAAGTTAAATTATCTTAATTTGAGCATACTCCTCACCTGAATGAATAATTGTTTCTAGTCCATATGTTTATCAATTTTCCAACTTAGGATGAAAAGGAAAGGCAGCCAAGAAACCAGAACGATTCAGTCTTTAAATAGCTGGCAAGGGGGCACTGTGATTTCAGAAAGTAATAATGCGTCTCAGAGGTAACTTTTCTATGCAATAATTATTACTTTCCATAATAGTACCTTTAAAGCACCTAACTATTTTTAGCCCTTATCCATTTAAGAGGCTTGTTTGTCTACATTTGCACGCAGAGAGAAACTGAAGTTTGGATAATCCAGCTCATTGTCAGTTTCTCTTCTGGCTGGCTTTGTTTTGAAATATCCCAGGGATCTGAGTTTCCTACCAATGACAGCAGAGTAACAAATTCCTGATATAGTCACGTAGGGACGGGCTGGGGAGGATCTTAAAGCCCATCACATCTAACTTCTTTATTTACACATAAAGAAACTGAAAGGGAGAGAGACAGACAATGGCTTCTCAAAGATCAAACTGCTAGTTGAAATAAATTCAGAAACAAACAGGTGTCAAGTTCAAGGTTCTTTCCATTGTTCTGGCCAAGGACTGAAGCTCGGGCAGAGAGGGCTGAAGAAGGAGTGGGCTAGGAGGATATTTTGGATGCGGTGACACTGTAACTTCAAAGCATGTTAATAAGATTTGAATGGGACGATGCTAGCCTTCCCCTGCCTCATCCCTGAGAGGTACAGAGGGAAAAAAAAAAAAAAATCCCCTGACAGCTCAACTCTTCCTGAAAGCTTTTCTCTTTGGATTAAAATATTTCAAATTCTTAGACACAAGTGACCTAAAGTTTCCAGGCTATTCTTTTTAAAAGAAGATTATACATCCAAAAGCTCACCCTTCATGCAAAACCTTATCTTACGTGTTTATACTAAGATATTTCTCTGAGGTTAAGAATATGTTTTCTCTATAGAAAGCATTCCTCTTACTGCTTTTCAGAGGCTCCCAGTATTCGATGCGTGCACTTCTGCTTGGGCCTGGATCAATAGCTGCTTCACAGGATACGCACTGTAGGTCAGACCCTACTTCAAGTGGTTAGGCTGCAAGGGGTATTCTTGGGCCTAGTATGTTTGCAGCAGGTAATCCTGAATGAACAGAGTTTATTCTTGCATCCAGTCTGGTCATTGTTGGTGACCAGAAATGCAGTTGCCTAAATTAATACACAGTCATCTCTCAGTATTCATGGTGGATTGGTTCCAGGACCTGCCACAGACACCAAAATCCGCAGTTGCTCCAAGTGTCATAGCTGACCCTCGTTATCTGTGGATTCTGCATCCTGGGATTCAACCAACCACAGAAGGAAACAAGATACACAGTCATGGTTGGTGGAACCTGCAGATGAGGAACCTGCGGATAAGGAGGACTGACTGTACATCGGTTTAAAAACATCCATGTATAAGTGGACCCAGGCAGTTCAAGCCATGTTATTCAAGGCTCAACTGGGGCACAGGAGCTTTCAAAAGAGGAGCAAACGAACATATTTTATTCAGCGGAAATCAGAGATGAGTCATGTGTGTGTTCACGTCTTTCCTGAAGAAGTTGCTTTTGAGTCCCTACAGACAGCAGTGTTAGGCTTGAAGGAATCACATTTATGAGACGGTGTATAATGTTCTGACACTAGAGGTGTGCTTGGAGCCCGGGGGATAAAGTGGGGTGAGAGGTCCCTCTTTTCCATCTCCCCAATTTTGACCCTCACAGCAGGTAGGGACTTGGCACTCTGATGTCCCAGTCAACCACCAGTAGAACCTCACTATGGCCATAGGACCAACATGGCAACATGGTGAAGAGTTAGTGAGAAGGACAGACAGAAGCACAGGCTTGCCTCTGCTCCTGAACAAGGGTTCCCAGGAACTGGACACGTGTGCATGGGCTCCGACAGAACATGGTCTCTTGCATCGGTGGGCTGGAGGGCCTGGGACATTGGATTTCATGTTCAAACTCAGGAATCAGCAAGTGGAATTGTGGGCCACCTTTCTGTACTAAACAACAACAACACTAATAACAGCTTAGTGTAATTAATACACTTGAGCTGTTGCCACATTTTAAGCACTGCACATCTTTGGATTATACTCTTTTTGTTGAGTGGATCTCATCCTAGTGAATTTGTTGTCTGCATCTGTGCAGAAGTGAACTCTAGCCCTTCGCCACGCCTGTCCATCTCCCTTCATCCAGCTCAGGCATCCCCCTTTCCCTAGGTCCTATCACATCTGCATCTCTGCAGGTGGCCTCTGTGACCTCCCAGGGACCCTCCACACTCGAGTTTGTTACCCGCCATCTGGACATTTCCTATGTTCTTTTCCCTCATCCATCCCCTTTCTTTAGTCCCTCCTAGCTCCACAGACATTTTTTTCTCACTATTCAGAGGACACAGCTAATACAACTCCTGGATACAAGTCCACTGACCATCACAGGCACCTCTGATGTCTCGATTATATTTACTGAAAAGGAGAAGCAAGACCCCAGCATCTAGTGAGTGTCCAACAACAGTCCTGAATTGGTTTATTTCTGAAAGTTAATTTCACGTATTTTAAGCTGCCATTGCTAAGTCACTAAGTCACTAAGTCATGTCTGACTCTTCATGGCCCCATGCACTGCAGCATGCCAGGCTTCCCTGTCCTTCACCATCTCCCAGAGTTTGCTCAAACTCATGTCCATTGAGTCAGTGATGCCATCCAACCATGTCATCCTCTGTCGTCCCCTTCTCCTCCTGCCCTCAATCTTTCCCAGCATCAGGGTCTTTTCCAATGAGTTGGCTCTTTGCATCAGGTGGCCAAAGTGCTGGAGCTTCAGCTTCAGCATCAGTCCTCCCAATGAATATTCAAGGTTGATTTCCTTTAGGATTGACTGGTTTGATCTCCTTGTTGTCCAAGGGACTCTCGGGAAGTTTTCTCCTTTTGAGCTGAGGACCTTTCTAAGTCAGATCAGTACAAGATACAGGAATGTCAAGAGATGTTGAGTTCTCTGCACCCAGACATGGGCCAGCTGGCGGCCCAGATGTGAACAGTGGGTGACATTTAATACTTGGAAACTGCCTTGCAGCAACTGAGATATTGTAGAAACAGGATTGAATCTGGATTCAGAATACGTGTTTCAAGCTCCTGTCAACAGCTCATTGTGTAACTTCATTCAAATCACCTGATGTCCCTGAACCTTGGTTTACTTGTCTGTAAAGTTAGGGTCATAGTACCTGGGCTTCCATCTCATAGGGTCCAGGCGATGCTGTGGATAATGCAAAAAAAAGCACTTCAAATGGAAAGTGTTATGTAAAGATCAGGTCTGAAAATGCTCTGCCATCAGCAGGCTATAAACTGTTGGATCCAGTACAAATTACAAATAGGAATTCAGTAAGTTTGAGTGAAATTATGATCATGATGCAAAATAGGGAAATATACTTCAGATTAGAAGGAAGCAAAGACACACACCCTGAGTCTCAAGGTAAGGATGAACCCTGGATTTCACATCTCAATTTAAAATGGTTCTCTGGCTTGAGAGAAAAACAAAACAAAACATAACAAAACACTATAGAAGGCTCTTTGAGATTCTCTCCTAGAATGGTTTTTTAAAAAAATAGATGGAAAGGCCCTCAGAGCTTGTTACATAAATAGATAATTACTGAACTTCTACGGTGTACTAGCCACTATGCTAAGAGCAGGAAGAACCAGGATGGGTGAAGACAGGTGCGGTCTCTGAGAGTCACAAGATGGGAGGAGCGGGCATGCCTGGCTGCTATGGACACAAGGCAAGAGCAGAACAGGCTAGTCACTACCTCTTTCTTGCATGAATCATCATTTTAGTAAAATAAGCATGTGTGCGTGCATGCAAAGTCACTTTAAGTCATGTCTGACTCTTTGCAATCCCATGGACTGTAACCCACCAGACTCCTCTGTTCATGAGATTCTCCAGGCAAGAATACTGGAATGGGTTGCCATGCCCTCCTCCAGGGGATCTTCTCAATCCAGGGATTAAACCTGAGTATCCTGCAGCTACTGCATTGCAGGTTGATTCTTTACCACTGAGCCACTGGGGAAGTTACTTTTTAAAAAAGAATAATCATAATATTTGTAATTCTGAAAGTAAGATTTTGCTTTTGGCAAGTCAAGGAGGACAGAATTCTAAACATGGCATTGTCATTTAAAAAAACACCATCAGGGGGATTTCTACCATCTTCCTAAAGCCCAGCCTCCAAATTTAGCTTTAGAAAGAAAGAAAAAAAAAAAATGTATATATCTTCTTATAAACTGAATTTAATGACCAGTAAAATAAAACACATTTGCAAATATCAAATATGGTTTTTCTGGAAGAAGTTCATCATTCTTCCATAAGCTTTTTTTTTTTTTTAATAGGTGTATTTTTGAAAGCCGTACAAAGAAGAAAGTGTATTTTTTTTCTATTTTTGCTTAGGAGGCATTTTTGCAAACACTGTGAAAGTCCATGAAAAATGTTTACTACAAACTGAACAAATAGGAGAAACTGAATCATACTCTCAAGTCAGCAGAGCCAGAGTCTCTTCTGGGCTGCGCCATTACCATTTAAACAGCCTAACACTTTCCTGGTGTTTCTGAAGCTGCTTGAACCCTGTGTGTAGTTTAAAAATCAGAGACGTAACACCTTTAAAAGCAGGCAACGCTCCTTCAGATTCTGTTCATGCAGCCCTCTGTAGATGCAGACCTAGCAGCAAACAGGCTGGAGGAATTGCCAAGACGGAGGCCAAATGCAGAGCAATTATCTGAGGACATGGCCAGCGTGATTCTGATGTAGCTAGAAACCTATCCGTGAGTGATTACAGCCTTGTAGCCAATTTCAGGCGTTTTATTATTATTAGAAAAACTCATCGATAATGTAGAAGGAAATGGCAAGTCATCTGGCCCCTGAGAGCACTTTATCCAGTCGGGCAGTAAATGTTTCTACCACTTCCTGAGAGAGGCAATTCCACAATCTAAAAATGGCCATTGCCAGGAATCTGTTTACTCCCAGCGGTCAGCTGACGTTTTTCATATTTCACTTCATCCTGCTACTCTTAGAGGCTTTGTCTCCTTGGAACACTCTTAGGATCAGCTCTAGCCATCCTTCTCTTTGCCCTGCAGGAAGAAAAAGTAACCTAAAATGATAGCGCGTAAAAAGCAAGAATCAACCTTCATGAGATCCTAAATTACAGTAAGCATTTCTGAATGCTTGTATGTATAATTGCTTTCGATCCTTATGACATTATGCAGTAAAGGAACCAAAGGGTATAAATTGTTTTATTCATGAAGAAACTGAGGCAAGAAAAGGTTAAGCTATTTGTCCTCGTAAAGTCATCATCAAGATGGGAATTCTGCAAGACCAAAGGGGATGCAATAAAGTTCATCACTAAATTATCAAATGCTTATTCTGATGGTGTGAGGCTCTGGCTGCGCCTCTGCTGTCACGCAGACAGTGCTTTCTAAGCACCCAGACGTCTCTGCCGAAGCCTTGTGCCAAGGAAAGAATCTTGACTGGTCACCTAGAGGTCTTCCTACTTTTCTTGCTGATTTTCAGCTTTTTCACCTCAAAGTGTATCAAGAGAGGAGAGTCATAATAACAGACAAGAGACAACTGTGGGTTGCCAAAAATGGCTTTTCTATGGGTGTTTTGGATGTCTTCCACATTTTTCACTGTGGATTTTCCTTTGTGATGAAGTTCAGTTTCAAATAACAGTGTTAATAATGATATTTGCATATGAGAATATGCAAAGGCCTTTTAAATGTTCTCTTACAAGTTATCACTTGCACACTGGGAGGCAGGCGCCTCGGTTTTATTGTCCTCTATTCAAAAGTGAGTAAAACAAGTCTGGAGGCCTTAGCAACTTTCTTCTGATCACACAGCCCTGAGCTGAATCTACTATGTTTCTTGGCTCTAAACCCCTTGTTCTCACTGCCATGTTTTGCTACTGCTCATTTGCATTCACTGATCAGCTTCTAAAGGTGTGAGGCAGCAGCTGAAAGCTGCAAGCCCAGGCTTCCATATTTTCTTCACACAAAGCCTCACACATCCCATTTACTTCCACTTGCTCTGGTCCTTTGTGGTTTAAAGACCCTGTTTTCACTGGTGATAACTTTGCACCAATTAGAGGGAAATCTCAAAGTTAGAGATGAACAAAATGATCCTGCAAAGTCTCTCCAGTCACGCGATTCAATAATAATCTGAAGGCCTTTCGCACTGTGCAATGTCTCAATTGGCTTTATTTTGCATCTGACATCTTGATGGTTATGGAAACGGACTGTTTCAGGGAGGAGCAGAGCTGGAAGATACCCCCATTCATTAAAATGACAACAGCTTCCTGTATCCTGGACTCAGAGTCTCCCTCTAAGAGGCAATGGCCAAAAAGTGCTGAGAACAAAGGCAGTCCGACGGCGGACCGTAGATTAGCTTGGACGGGAATCTCACCAAGATAAATAGAAATTACTTTCATGGAAGATGAAATAAAATGGTTGTTTTGTTTTGGGGCTGTGCAAGATGATATAAAGTGAAGCCCTCTGCCAGCAAAGCTTCAGGAAAAGAAGACTGTCAGACAAATTAATTGATTTCTTTATGGAAGTAGCTGAGAATTGAGCATGCCCGGAACCCACTGCCGTTTCCTTATGTTTCAGACGGGGCTTTTAGGAGCTTAGGATGGGGAGCCTGCAGAACTGAGGAGGTGTGAGTTCCCAGGACAGGATGTGAACCCAGCAGGGCAGAGTGGTGAGAGTCCTGAGGGTAGACCTCCCATCCTTCCATCCCTTGGACCCTCTGCCCACCCACCTGCCAAATTCATAGTACCTGTAACCCCTCACTTCTGTGTAAGGAGGTTGATGTAACACACTACCCAGGTACTTGAAGTTCCTGCAATGAAAGGTAGAGGAAAAGTACAAGGTGGTGTCGTCATCTAGGGGAACCAGCAGGTCAGTGGCAGTCAGGTGAATGGGGTCGTGGAAAAAGATCCCACTCTGCCAGGCTCCAGGCTCAAGCCAGTAAGAGGGACTGTCCCACTTGGACATCTCTGGTGAAAGAGACTCCAGGGGAGCAGGGTGCTTTGCTGGCATTGACCTACTAAGCTGCCCACTCCTGCAGGAAACCAAGAAGTGTTGTGTTATTTTCTCAGTTTAACAAGTGGAGAAACAGAACCAACAGCCGTCTTTTCTCATTTTCTCACAATTGCGCAACAAGACCGAGGATACACATTGTGGATAGAAGGGTATTTTTAGCCAATGAGATCGTGCCTGTTTTCTCAAATGTCTTCCCTGTTGTGGTGATTTTAGAAAAGGAGAAGCCGTTCTACATACTTAGGGTCATAGAATGCATCCAAATCAGTAAAAAGAAAGGGATATAAATAGTCAGATGATTTGGACACAAACCAAATAGAGGCATCACATGGTTCTGGGTAAGTCACTACATTTTCTACATATCAACACGCGTGCCTTTCAAAGAACTGGGAGGGACTCCCTTTCCTCCCTCCCTCATCTCTGGTGGGAATAAAGCAGCAGTCAAAGGCACTGTTGACCCCCTCTCTCCTACCCACAGCACGCAAGATGCTTTAGTCACATGATATTTTGACAACTACATAAGAGAGACACTGCTAATGCCATTTTCATGATAAGAGAGCTGCCAAGGGAGAGCCTTGGTAACGTGCTCCAAGACAGAGGACTAGTAGGCAGCCACTAGGAGCCAGGCTGATTTCAGAACCCATGCAGCTGCTTCCACCTAATGTGAAAACGGCCTCAATACTTGAAGGCAATGAGGTTAAGCCAATAAACACTTTGTCATTTCTTTATCTGTTATGTCCATTGTTTGGTGTCTGTCTCCCTCCAAGGGAATAAGTGCCACGCGTACAGGGTACTTGCTGTTTGGACGGCCTCCTCAACAGCTCCTGGCCCGGGGTACACACCCAACAGCCGTATTTTGAATGAATGAACCCAGCTGCCATTGCTGCAGTCACCTTCAGCATGGTGGAGTGTTCCTAAAGAACGCCCATTCTCTGTGCTTTTCAGCTAAGTCTCATTAACGCCTGGGTGTCTTTGTGTTGTTTGGCTGCTTATTATTCAACAGAACCCGCTTCACCCAGGGTAATTATAAACTCCTTTTGCCAAACCTGATCCTGGCTGGTTACGGTTTCCAAATGCAATCTCATCCATACTCAAATTTCATCTCATCTTTCCAGAACTTTCTACGCAACTGTCAGCACTAATATTTCACTAGCATTGTTTAATTTCTAACATATTCAGTTCAGTTCAGTTCAGTTCAGTCGCTCAGTCGTGTCTGACTCTTTGCGACCCCATGAATTGCATCATGCCAGGCCTCCCTCTCCATCACCAATATCCGGAGTTCACTCAAACTCACATCCATCGAGTCGCTGATGCCATCCAACCATCTCATCCTCTGTCGTCCCCTTCTCCTCCTGCCCCCAATCCTTTCCAGCATCAGAGTCTTTTCCAATGAGTCAACTCTTCGCATGAGGTGGCCAAAGTACTGGAGTTTCAGCTTTAGCATCATTCCTTTCAAAGAACACCCAGGACTGATCTCCTTTAGAATGGACTGGTTGGATCTTCTTGCAGTCCAAGGGACTCTCAAGAGTCTTCTCCAACACCACAGTTCAAAAGCATCAATTCTTTGGTGCTCAGCTTTCTTCACAGTCCGACTCTCACATCCATACATGACCACTGGAAAAACCATAGCCTTGACTAGACGGACCTTTGTTGGCAAAGTAATGTCTCTGCTTTTGAATATGCTATCTAGGTTGGTCATAACTTTTCTTCCAAGGAGTAAGCATCTTTAATTTCATGCCTGCAGTCACCATGTGCAGTGAAATCTGCTTCAGGATTTCCCTAGTGTTCCAGTGGCTAAGACTCCATGCTTCCATTATAGGGGGCCCAGGTTTGATCCCTGGTCAGGGAACTAGATCCCACATGCTGCATCTAAGACCTGGCAAAGCCAAGTAAATAAACATATAAATAGTAATACTACTAACAATAATAATAACAAATTATTTGTTTCCTTCAAGGGCAATGATTGTATTGGTTTGTTTGCTCTTTATTTCTGAGCTGCTGCAACAGTGCCTGGCATTTATTCTGTGCTCAGAGTATTTTGTGGAGTGGATGAACAAAGGGTACAGTTCTTCTCATGTTTATAGACACCCCAATGAACGTAACCTGCACTCTAAAAGCATTTTGAAAGAACTGTTTTTCCTTAACTATTCTGCTGTGCCATTAATTCCACCTTCTGAATGTGACTGCTGGGAGCCTAGATGCCCTGGATCGGCTCACATGTGCATGTGGGTAAGTTCAGCTAGGTCTAAAAGGAAGCCCACCTGGTGAGCTGTGCAGAGGAGGCCAGGCATCAGCTCACCTCCTGTCCAGGGGAGGAGCCTGACACTGAGCAGGTCCATCTGGCCCAGCCTACAAAGCTGGGAGCTAGCTGGGCAGAGTGAGGCCATCCAATCACTCAACCCCAAAGGAACCCATGGGGAGGCGCCATGCTCCTTCCCAACCTACAGGTAGGAACCCAAGGGTAAAACGGCTAGCACGCTTGCCACCAGTCAGACACAAGAGACACGAGGTCCCCCTTAGTCTGAACTGCTCTTCCTGGAGCTAAAGTTCCATCCATAAGATGACGAGTGCATAAAGGAAAGTGTGAAGAGGGCTCTGAGCTCCTGATTCTGCTACCATCCTGCTTCTCTCGGTTTCTTCTCTGGCCAGGCCACCATGAGTCCTGACTATCTATCTGCCAGCGTCATCAGTCACACGTAGGACAGCCATCTCCCTTCCAGGAAGAGCGCTGATGTCTGAGAAGTCCTGCGGCCGAAGCACAGAGTCAATTAGCGCTCAGGCATCTTCCTGAAGAAAATGCAAGCTCTGCCGGTCATCCTGGAAGCCACACCCCACAGAGCACAGGGACCCACCATATAAACCTTCCCCCTCACTGCCCTGCGAAGTCTGAGACCAGCTGCAGGCTGGGGTGCTTCTTACCCCATCGGGAAAGGGGTTCCCTTCTCCTTCCAGGCATGGTCAAAAGTCCAGTGCACAGACTCTCAGCCTCTTGCTGCAGGGTGGGCTGAATTTAGATTTCATGAAAATCCCATTTGAACCTCTTTGTGATTCTGCTTTCTATCTCTTGTTCTTTGGATCAATGTTTCTGTATATTCAGATTTACATTCAGATTTATTTAATCTCCTAGGAGATTTAAATAATATGTTGATGATGAGTCTGGAACCAAGTTGGAGTGCATGCTTGGTTCCCTCTGAGATTCAAGTTTCCCCCTGAGCCCCAAGTTTCCCTCTGAGCCCCACGTTTCCCTCTGAGCCCAAGATCCCCCGAAGCTGCAGGTGCCACATCCCTCAGGGCCACCTCCCCCAACTGACCATCTCCCCTTTGGAGAGGAATCTGTTGCAAGTCCATGCTTACTTCTTCAAATGAAAATCATGGGAACAAGGCATCCTTATCACCCAGTGTACAGGGTGTAGTGTTGGGAAGGTGGGGAGGTATGATGCCCAGACCAAGAAGAAAGAAAACAAGAGGAATGAAGACACAGAAAGACAACAGGAGGAAAACAGGAAATTAACCTGGAGACTGGGGGAACAGCTGCCAAGAGAAAACATGGGGAGGAAGGATAATATATATTTTTTAAAAGCTAGTGAAAAGCAGTAAACAAACTTGAAAAGAGGTGAAACATGACTAAGACAAATAAAAATTTTCTTAAGCCAAAGAAGGTGATGTTGTTTAATTGCTCAGCCATGTCTGACTCTTTGCGACCCCATGAACTGTAGCCCACCAGGCTCCTCTGTCCATGGGATTCTCCAGGCAAGAATACTGGAGTGGGTTGTCATTTTCTTCTCCAGAAAGAAGGTGACAAAGAGACAGAAATATAGTCAAAGCGTTTGTCACT
The DNA here is from genome assembly GCF_032405125.1 of Capricornis sumatraensis. NCBI lineage: Eukaryota > Metazoa > Chordata > Mammalia > Artiodactyla > Bovidae > Capricornis > Capricornis sumatraensis. The sequence goes on from NC_091076.1 coordinate 16,789,683, forward strand.
TAGTTTTTCAGATGTTTAAAAACAAAACGAAACCAAAAGAGCACTCAGAACAAAATCCACCTCTCTTACTTGCCCACCTTGGTGTTTTAAATTGGTCGCTGGCTTCCCCAGTGGCTCAGTGGTAAAGAATTTGCCTGCAGTGAAGGAGGCATGAGAGACACGGGCTCAATCCCTGGGTCTGGAAGATCCCCTGGACGAGGAAATGGCAACTCACTCCAGTATTCTTGCTTGGAGAATCCCATGGACAGAAGAGCCTGGTGGGCCACAGTCCATGGGGTCACAAAGAATAAGACACAGCTGAGCACACACACACAGCTGAAGAAGTAAGTAATTGCCCTGCCTTTTTCTGGATAAGGCTCTGGCAATCACACCAGCCCGGTCAGGTCTTCTGTTGTTCCTATTCATAGAGGGATGTTTCCTTTAGTGTGCTGGCCCCAACCCACACTCCTACTCGGAGCAAATGGCTACAATCAATTACACCCTCCTTTTCTCCAAGGGACATTTTATCCATCACCACCTGGGTGGGTGTTCTATTATTATTATCATTGTTATGTTCAGTGACAAAGTATCCAAGCCTGCCCACATTAATAGAAAATCTATCTGCATCCTGGGCATCTGGATGGCATTGTTGATTACTCTGAAAAGACCTGCAACAGTGTTAAGAGAAAATTATCATTGAAATGGTCCAAAGGAGTACCAAAGATAAATCTTTTTTTTTATTTTTTTCCATCTAATTTCCCTAAAGAACAGCTATCTTCTTTGGGAAACTGTGCATGCTTTGGGAAGACATCAGGGGGTGCGTCAGATTGTTCTTGGGAAATAGCTCTTCGCCCTACCCGCCCCTGCTCCTGCTGTTGGGTCTTGGGAGGAAACCAGATCCACTTGTTACTACAGATCAGAATTGACAGGTGAAACCAATAGAAAGACCCTGGTTAAGCAGCATGGACCTGAAGAAAACTTTATAAATGAAGCCCTAAAATGCAGATTAGTGGGAGAAGATGCGATGAGAGCCTGCGTTTAGGTGTGTGGCGCTATGCAGGTCTGGAGAGCGGGGGTCTGCAAGGAGCCTGGGGATGCTTACTTAACCAGTGAGTTAAAGTGCAAACCGAAGCGGAGGAATACGGATTCAACTCTTAGCACAACTAAAAACACATTTCTTGGTGGACAAAGAGCCTACCCGCCCCCCTCACCAACTTCGGAGAAGATCTAAGATAAATTCCAACCTAAGCAAATATTTAAGGAGCAGTTTCAGATTCTAATGGAATGTTAGGATTGTCTGAAGTAGAATCTACGTAAGTTTTGCAGTGTGCCAAGTACTATCATTTGAATATTCCCAAAGAAAAGGGATAGTTTTAAATCCATAAAACTTTACATTCTTGTTAAAATGTATAATTACTCACTTTATGTAACGAAGAAAATGCAACACCCACGCCACGCCATGTTGAATCCATTCTTTCTCTTTTCAACACTGAAAAGTGATCAAGTTTTGCATTTAATACCTGTGTCTATCATCTTGGTCAAGTCACTTCTGGGTCTTGACTTTCTCTTCTGCATCATGGGACTAACAGTATCAAACTCATTCTTTATTTCATAAATCAGTGACCGCAGGGACATTATAGGTGCTCAGAAATCGGCAGCTTCCTTTCATCCGTCTGTCCATCCATCTATCCATTCAGCTAATAAATATTTGTTGACGCTTCCATACAGACACTGCTCCATGTGGTAGCGACTCACCATTTATCAAGACTGTCTGGGCTCCTCTGATTGCTTTGCTGGAGGGATTGGGAGAGACTTTCAAGCACTGGAAGTTGATATGTGCACCACAGCACTGCAGCCCAGGTGTCAGTGAATAATTGTTGGGAGGTGTACTCATAAGCACAGATGGGATCAATTTTAACAAATAAAAGAAAATGAGAAATGATGGAGAGTCTGAAGGGCTCTGTGTAAGATTCTGTTATTTAAAAAAAAAAAAAAAAAAAAACAAACAGAAAAAAACCCACAGTTCTAGCAGGTCCTGATAGGAGGAGCATTATTGTGTTAGGGTACTGAATCACTTGAGTCGTGTCTGACTCTTTGTGACCCTATGGACCTTAGCCCACCAGGCTCCTCTGTCCATGGGATTTTCCAGACAAGAATACTGGAGCGGATTGCCATGCCCGCCTCCAGGAGATCTTCCTGATTCAGGGATCGAACCCATGTCTCTTATGTCTCCGAAACTACAGGCAGGTTCTGTACCACTAGGGCCACCTGGGAATCCCACTCAGAAGTTTACTAGCATCCAAGTCCAAACAAAGTCCAGTGCAAGGAAGACAAAATGCACACCGGTTTCTCGGAAGTTGGGAGCTGACATTTTTGACAGTCACTTTCTCCCAACAGACCTTAACCTTAGCAGACCCTCATGCAGAGGAGAGAGCTCTGGCTCACAGAAGGAAGGGGGGTAAGAAGGAAGATAGAATATCTTTCAAAGCAGGACCTCTGATGGATCCCAGCAACTCCTGGGCACAAGCCCTTTAAGATCTGGGTTCAGGGCCATCCTGTTCTGTCTCTTTAACATGGTCAGACAGGACTACAAGGGAAACACCATCGCTCAGAATTTCACCTTGCAAATAAATCGCTCTGAACTGCAGCCAGAAGCAATGGAATCTCTCAAAGACATTATCTGGAAATAGTCAGTGGATGGCACCTCAAGTCCCATTCATCATTCTCATGCTTACAGTTCTTCTTAATGGCTTTTATGGTTTATCCTTTGAACGCCAAAAAAAGAGTGTGATTTTTTTTTCTGGCTTATTCTATTAAACAGAAATCAATATCTAATATAAATGTGTGGATGGTGGGAAGTTTGGAAAGGCTTTGAGTGAGCTGGTGTACCAGTTTTATCATGCCCTGCCCAGAATGGAAGGGGGAGGCTGAAGATGAAAAGGGTACACATGCCTTCTGCTTTCTAAGGAACCAGAAACCCCCGCTTCAGGAAGAGTGTGCATACCACCAATCCAGATCTTTAAGGGTAGAGGATGTGGCTTTTGCTTTTCAAGACAGGTAAGGTTAGGGAGGCGCCTGCAACCACAGACTGTTAGAGAGAGTGAAGCAGAAAGCTGCTCAATATTCTCCAGGGAGTGATTTTAGATAAGGCAACGTGACTGGCATGGTTGTTCTCAGGAAGAGAGAAGGAGGGCTTTGCGCCCGATATCTCTGACTACCACATGCATGGGGAGCTGAGTAAATGACCCACTCACTTCCCAGGGTGCCAAAAGGCAGCAGCAGCCTTTTAAAAGTGATATCTGCCCCATAAAGAGAGGAGCAGCAGCCGTCTTCTGCACAGATGGGCGTGCAAAACGTGAGATCCATCTTTTCAACCTGCAGAATAGGTTTGAACCATTCCATTCTGAAATCCACGGTCAGCACTTCTGAAGGCAGTCATTGATGGGAACTAAGCTGGCCAGCAAACCTCCAAATAAACTATTAGAACAGAAAGGCTCCACTGAAAAGGTGGTTTTCTTAAACGGTGATAAAATCTTCACTTGAATAGAGGTGGAAAAGAACGTGAGGTCTTCAGAAAATGAAGGGCCAAGCCTGGTACCGTATCAGAAAGAGCACTGAAACCAGACCCATGAGAGTCTGCTCCCAGCTTGGCCACCCACGAATCACGTTACCTCCAGGAGCTCAGCTGACTTCTCAGTTCTTAGTTCCTTATGTATAGAAAGGGGTAGCAATAGTTGTCCTTACTTCACACCTTGTTCTAAGAGTCTCAGTGGACGGCAGGAAAACAATTAATAGAAAGTTCCCTTGGTGCTCATGATCCCTCAGGGACCCCCAAGCTGATGATCTCAAGTGTGGAGGGAACTTGGCTGGAAGGAGCCACGAGCTGCTCCTCCACCACACTCAGGGTGGACCGGTCAGCAACATCCCTAATACTCTACCCAGACTTCACTCCCTACCCAGCCTCAAGGCTTCGGTCGTACAAAGCAGCTTTCCCTCGAGAAGACAGGCCCCAAAAAAACCCAGCGGCTGATCTTCGAGTGTGAACATTTGGCCACAGGAACATACGTGGAACATTCAATTTCTAACTGATTGCACTGTATCTTATTCTCTGCTTCACTGACAAATATAAACAAGGACACTAACTCATGCACCATTTCCATATATATATATATATTTTTTTATTTTTTTGTTGACTGGTGCCAGTTCTGTGATCACAGCTGGCACAGAAACACGGACATCACCTTTGGATATGGAATGTTCTGGAATGCTCTACAATTATTGTGACAAGAACACCACAGAGTATGACTGAAATTCAAGGAACTGATCACGAGATCTGCACTTTCCATTGTGCAAACTCTGGTCAAGAGGTAAAGCCACCAAAGGCTCACGGTGATGAGCCGCAAAGGGCTGCAACTGGTGCTTCACAGATACAACAGGAGGCATCAGAAAAACACGCTTCAACCCCTCTCACTTCACTTGGCTCAGTGTTAGGAACTTCATACACATAAAATTAGTGTAAGTGAGCTATACTCCTTATTGATATCAAATGTCTAAAGCAAAATGGGCATTGCTCGTTCTGTTTGTATTACTGCTGTGTGGATATTTGTGGGTTTCCCAGGTGGCACTAGTGGTAAGCAACCTGCCTGCTGATGCAGGAGACATAAGAGACTTGGGTTCTATCCCTGGGTCAGTAAGATCCCCTGGAGGAGGGCATGGCTACCCACTCCAGTATTCTTGCCTGCAGAATCCCATGGACAGAGGAGTCTGGTGGGCTACAGTCCATGGGGTTGCAGAGTCAGACACGACTGAGGTGACTTAGCACAGCACAGATATTTATAGAGCTTCTGCTGCAGGTCAGGCAACATGCTGTGCACCGAGATAAGAAAAAATGTGAAACACCAGTATTAAAAGTGTGGGAAATGCACAGCCAATGCTAAAAAGCCCTTGATGAGCCTAAAGACCAACACCCACAGGGTGAATGAACTGCAGGCCACTTTGACCTTCTTGACTCACAGATTCTCCGAAATTAACAAATTAAAGACAGGAAAAGAGACACAAAATCTTCTCCAGGTTTCAAAAAAATAAAGGTGATATTAGAGAGGAAGATTTAAAATAGAATTCAGACTTTGCAAGTTCTTAGGAGCAGCCCACCAACCAAATCACATTTTGCAATAATTAAAGTGGGAAAGAGACTGGGAAAGTGAGCTTCTGCCACCAGAGTGACATTTTGTGATCAAAACAGAATGGATGAAGATAACAAACTTCAGTGAGAAGTTATACTGAATGTTTATTAAAACTCTTGTACTGGTGGTGCTATACAGCAAGTCACGGATAACAGCTATCCTGAAAGAGATTACTAAATCAACTAGAAGATTACCCCGGGGTTAATGAGTAGATTTTTCTTCTATTTCCACTTGTAATAATAGCGGAAAACATTCTAAGACCCTATTGCATGCATGTATCATTTGCAGGGAATAAACAAGCAAACAAACAGAAATACACATGGTTCCTCACACCTTCCTTACAGTAACTATGGCATTTGGGGTATCTTGAATCCTCTTTCATAGAAAGATAAAGGATGATTTCAGAGACATGCCAGTTACACATTTTCTCCTCCCCAGAATTAATCTGCATCTCTAACCTGCAGAGTTATGATCCAGCTCATTCACAGACAGGTAGTAAGCACCTTCCACTTTTCCATGCCTTCTTTACTTCCAAATCCTTTCTCACTATCTCAGTATATCCCTTCAACTTTTGATTGTTTCTTTACTTCTCTTAGCCCTTTGAGCTTTCTCTAATCAACCTGTGAAGTCACTAAGAATGTGACATTAAATAATTGGAACCTGAGCATGCATGTACACACAGATAGAACAAACACAGGCTCTCTTTTCAATGTGCGTACCTATTATCAAAACTCTTACACATCTAAGTGTGTCTGTGCCTATATATCTCTTCGGACTGCAAACCCAGTGGACCGTATCTGTTGATTAATTTGGTATCTTATTTTCCCCCATTATAATATCACAAAGATATTCCATGTTCAAAAAAACCCCATAGTTGATTATAACCCTAATTGAGACATACAGGGATTAATTTGAATTAAGCAGTAACTCTACAGATGCTCAAAACAGAACTCAGAAGACTGACTTGCCACTTCTCACTCTCAGCTCTAGGTAAGGCCATAGAATATAAAACACTTCTAGCACATTTTGACAAAAAGTCAATTAACATGTTCAAAATAAAGTGAACACCCCAAAAGAAATGGGACTCAGGAAATGAACTGGTTAGCATTTACAGTAATTACTAGAGATTACTACCAAATTACTAGCCAAATTACTGGTAGAATGATCATATTATTCTCTTTCTGCTAATAATGCTGCATACCAATTTCAAGTAATTGTGCATAATATCCTTGCCAGGGTCCAGACAGTAATTTGAAACCGATACCTAGTCAGGATCTCCATAGCTCCCCCTCCAACACTGTGATGAAGCCGGGTTTTGCTTTAACTTGCAGACAATGCTCCCCACCCCTACTAGCCAACCTCAGCCCCTTGTAACTTTTGGCGAGAGTAACATCAGGGTGGAATACAAAGCTAAACAAAAATAGCCTTGCCATAACTCTGACCTTACAGCTGTGTGGTCATTCACGTGACCTGATCTGAAAGGGGTTCACAGAGCTGTCCTCACCACGCAGGGGCCATGACTGCCTGAGATGCCATTTAAACCCGAGCGAGGGTGAAGTAATGGGAAGCACTTACTCCTCCACCTACACGGACATTTGGGGGAGAAGGAGATCCCTAGCACTAGGGGGAGAAAAAAACTTGTAAAATGGGGGAAAACAGGTAAGGGATGAAGGTCTGTATAACAGATTTGGGTTTGGGAAGCAGTGCTGAGTGGATGAGATGGTTTGACAGCATCACCGACTCAATTGGCATAAGTTTGAGCAAATGCTGGGAGATAGTGGAGGACAGAAGTGCCTGGCCTGCTGCAGTCCATGGGGTTGCAAAGGGTCCTCCATGACTGAGTGACTGAACAACAGCAAAGCTGAATGGAAGTCTGGGGCCCAAGATGTTGATGAGGAACCCACGCCTGAGAAAGGAAGCAGAGGGAATTAGGATCAGGGGCATACGTTCAGCACAGTTCAGCTGGGATGCAGGCTCAGCCCCCAGGTGGGAGCTCGGAAACATTAAAGCCCATCACGTCACGGCTGTCTCACCAGGCGCCAGGTAAGCCTGTGGTTGATACCCCCACCTGCCTCAGTCATTGGCTATGAGCTGCCTTGGGAAAGAGGACATGAAGCCACAATCGAGAAGTTTCACTGTAGCAGGGAGGACCCTGGCAGAGGTGACTAGCTGGGCAAGTAAACCACAGTCACATGGAGAAATCCCCCATAAACATCGACTCCGCAGTTTTGGTTAGCCCTGGACCTTGTACTAAAGAGCCCGGCAAGATCCCAACCTAAAAAAAAAAAGAAAAGTAAAAAATGAAAAAGCTATCTTCAGAAAACAAGAAATGACACCACCAGCTCTATCGTAAAAGACACGCCAGTGACTGCAGAAATGCTGTTGTCTTTTCAAATCAGCCTAAACTGGATTTCCAAATTAGCAGCCCCAACTGTGACTGTGCAGTTACTTGCGCTCACGGTGCTGAAAAGTTGTGTTCACTGTGAAGAGAGAACCATCCGACAGAAGGCTACCACATTTCCCCCTTCTCTGAATCTGGGAAATGTGACTGATTTGCATATTTAGCATACATTTGCATTCTGTGTTCAATAGCCCCTAACTCTAATTATGTAAAATAAGATAAATTAGTGCATTTTACTGTCATTGCATTCCAGCCCTGTGGTTAGGGGCTAAGGAGACTTAACCCAACTTCTTCCTCCTCCTTCTGGCTTATTCCCTTGGGGATCTGAAGTCATGTGGTGTTCAGGCTGGAGACATTTCAAGGAAAACCCCCAACTATGAAAGTGGGGAGGGGGCAAGAAAAAAGGAACAACCAGCAATATCCTAAAGTAGGTTGTACATTTCCTCCTCCAACAAGCACCTTTAAGTGCCAGCTTGATGAAATAGTAAATAAAAAATGAACCATGTAAATATTTTTATAAGTAAATATAAGGCAAATTGCTTTGAAACAAAACAAAAAATAATAGAAAACCAAATCCAGTGTACCATGCTTTTGTGTAATTCCTATTAGGGTGGAAGGATGGGTTTGTAGACTAGAAACTGGTCCAGACAGAGCAGGAACTTGAAGGAAGGTAGCCAACGGCCAGCAAAGCCTGTCTCTGCTCTCCCATCTTGTGTTTTCATCCCATGCTCTCTGACTTTGAGGGGTCTTCAGATCCCTTTGGAGAGATACTTGAGAGTTCTGGATCATTCTGGAATTTTGGCATGTATTAACATGCACGTCATACCTCACTAATTCCCCCATCCCATCCCTTTACCTGATCTAATGTTTCACACACTAGCAAAGTAATGCTCAAAATTCTCCAAGCTGGGCTGCAACAGTATGTGAACCGAGAACTACCAGATGTTCAAGCTGGATTTAGAAAAGGCAGAGGAACCAGAGGTCAAATTGCCAACATCTGTTAGATTATAGAAAAAGCAAGAATTCCAGATAAACATCTACTTCTGCTTCATTGATTATGCTAAAGCCTTTGACTGTGTGGATCACAACAAACTGTGGAAAATTCTTCAAGAGATGGGAATACCAGACCATCTTAGCTATCTCCTGAGAAATCTGTATGCAGGTTAAGAAGCAACAGTTAAAACTGGACATGGAACAATGGACTGGTTCCAACTTGGGAAAGGAGTATGTCAAGGCTGTATATTGTCACCTTGCATATTTAACTTAGACTACATTATGTGAAATGCCAGGCTGGATGAAGCACAAGCTGGAATCAAGATTGCCAGGAGAAATATCAATAACCTCAGATACACAGATGACATCACCCTTATGGCAGAAAGTGAAGAGGAACTAAAGAGCCTCTTGATGAAGGTGAAAGAGGAGAGTGAAAAAGCTGGCTTAAATCTCAACACTCAAAAAACTGAGATCATGGCATCTGGTTCCATCACTTCATGGCAAATAGATGGGGAACAATGGAAACAGGGACAAACTTTATTTTCTTGAACTCCAAAAATCATTGCAGACAGTGACTGTTGCCATGAAATTAAAAGACGCTTGCTCCTTGGAAGGAAAGTTATGACCAACCTAGATAGCATATTCAAAAGCAGAGACATTACTTTGCCAACAAAGGTCTGTCTAGTTAAGGCTATGGTTTTTCCAGTGGTCATGTACGGATGTGAGAGTTGAATTGTGAAGAAAGCTGAGTGCCAAAAAATTGATGTTTTTGAACTGTGGTGTTGGAGAAGACTCTTGAGAGTCCCTTGGACTGCAAGAAGATCCAACCAGTCCATCCTAAAGGAGATCAGTCCTGGGTGTTCATTAGAAGGACTGATGCTGAAGCTGAAACTCCAATAGTTTTGGCCACCTCATGCGAAGAGTTGACTCATTGAAAAAGACCCTAATGCTGGGAAGGATTGGGGGCAGGAGAAGGGGATGGCAGAGGATGAGATGGCTGGATGGCATCACCGACTTGATGGACATGAGTTTGGGTAAACTTTGGGAGTTGGTGATGGACAAGGAGGCCTGGCGTGCTGCAGTTCATGGGGTCACCAAGAGTCGGACATGACTGAGCAACTGAACTGAACTGCTCCTTGGAAGAAAAGCTATGACAAACCTAGACAGCATTTAAAAAACCAGAGACATTACTTTGCCAACAAAGGTCTATCTAGTGAAAGCTATGATTTTTCCAGTAGTCATGTATGGATGTGAGAGTTAGACCATAAAAAAGGCTGGGTATCAAAGAACTGATGCTTTTGAACTGTGGTGTTGGAGAAGACTCTTGAGAGCCCCTTGGACTGCAAGATCAAACTAATCACTCCTAAAGGAAATCAATCCTGAATATTCGCTGAAAGGACTGATACTGAAGTTGAAGGTCCAATACTTTGGCCATCTGATACGAAGCGCTGACTCACTGGAAAAGACCCTGATGCTAGGAAGGATTGAAAGCAAGAGGAGAAGGGGATAACAGAGGACGAGATGGTTGGATGGCATCACCGACTCAATGGAGATAAGTTTGAGCAAGCTCCGGGAGATAGTGAAGAAGGACAGGGAAGCCTGGTGTGGTGCAGTCCATGGGGTCACAAAGAGCGACTGAACTGAGCTCACACAACTGAGCGACTGAACAACAATGTATGTTTCCTAAGCACTGTCTACATGGTAGGAAGCCCAACAGTGGAGAAATTTAAAATGAACAAGAAATACAGACCTAGATTGCTAGGGAACCACATAGAAAGCAGACAAAGTAATTACAATACAGCAAGTTCTGTAAGTGAACGATGTAATGAGGGCACACAAAATCAAATGCCCAATCACGCTTGAGGAGGGACATAGCAAGGCTGAGTAGGCCGTTGGAAGTTTCCAAAAGGAGAGAATGTTTCATCTGGCTCAGACTAAAGATGGAAGGAATCCACTAGTAGTACAAGCGGGAGGAGAACTTTGGAGGCAGTGGGAATTACCCACATTTAAAAGCATTTACATCCTCAAGACTGAGTGTCCAAGGAATGGTTCCAAAAACAGCCCGTATGTTTTTGTAAACAATGAGAAAAGAGGTCAGCTGTGATGGCTGGGACAGAGATCACGGAGGAGGTAGGCCTTTCCTGTTGAAGTCAGAAAGGTCAGCTTTGAGGCCATAGCGGCTTCAGAAGCAAGAGTTCACATACACAGAGGCCAGAGGACAGGATGCCAGTTTCTCACATCAGAGATAAACATCGCGTTTTAACTACAGCCACGGAGGGCAGCAGTAAAACACAGATCAAAGTGTCCAACAAAAATGTATTATCCATGATAGGGGCCGTTGTTTATTTATTTTAAATAAAGAGGAGGCAACGATCACATTAAATGACTTTGTGGTCAGGCACTGTGTCTGGCGCACGTGTTTGGTCATTCTTTGCGGAAGGCACGGACAGGTGAGTCAGGAAGATGCCTGAATGGGGTGCAAGGGTTGGTTAGGCCTGTAAAACAGGAAGCTGGTGGAGAGGCTGTCACAGAGCCCCTGCAGTGGTCCAGGTATGAAGGGATGGAGGTGCTCTCAGGTAGGCGCATCCCGGTGGATCCGCAAGGGCAGTTGTAACAGCATTTTGAGAGGGACTGACGTCACATGATTTGGTTTGGGTTGGGATGACCCATAAGAATGGGGCTCACGTTCTGAGTCTGAGTAACCAGGAGAATGACAGTCACGGGGAAATAAAAAAGACTGCAGAATACAAGAGGAAGGAAACCAACATTCACCACGTGCCATTGTATTTCTACTATCGACCTATCAATTTTACATTTTTCAGCTCATTTAATCCTTATAAAACTCTCATAAGATTAAAAAAAAAAAATCTTCAAGATAAAGAAATTGCAAATCACAGAGGATGTGCAAACTTCCCAAATAAACCGGACGGCCACAACTAAATCCCAGATCTGCAAAAGTGTGAAAGTGTTAGTTGCTCAGTTGTGGACGACTCTTTGTGACCCCAGGTACTGTAGCCCACCAGGCTCCTCTGTCCATGGGATTCTCCAAACAAGAATACTGTGGGTAGCCGTTCCCTTCTCCAGGGGATCTTCTCAACCCAGGGACTGAACCTGCATCTCCTGCAATGCAAACAGATTCTTTACTATCTGAACCACCATTCCTGACCTATTGGACTCCAAATTCTGTCTCTGCTTTTCACAATATGCCTTGCATGTTCTGAAGAGAAACATGATGTGTTGAGACTCAGGCATGGTGAGTTTGAGATCCTAGTGGAACACCTGAAAGGAAATATCTAGCAAGCAGTTAGACAAAATAGGCTCAGAGATTTATAGGGCTGGAAGGAATCTTAAAAATTACATAATCATGATATCTAAATTCCCCAAAGAGATGAAAGCTGAAGCTCTCCATTTGGGAAAATTAACACACTAGGGCATGCATTCCTCACTGTATAAGAGGAAGTGCATATTAGAAGCCTGCTGACTGTCCTGTGCGTGTGCTCACCACCTTTCTGGGACAGAGGGGAGGGATGAGGCTTACTGACAACAGAGCAGAGGCTTCTTGGTAAGGGAGGAGAAAGTCAAGGTAGTTCTCATGTCAGGACTGGCAGATTGCTAAGAAAAAGAGAGTAATCAAAAATGCTAGGTGTTTCAGAGAAGTCAAACAAAGCAAGGTAATTGTCTAAGGCTGTTCAGAGTTCCTTGGTTGCCTTAGAGAGAAGCTGTCAAAGAAACAAGGAAAATAATATTAGGAGACAAATATCAGGGGTGAGAAACATCGCCTGGGTCTCTTTATTATGACTAGATCGCGGAAAAGAAAATAGTTTATGGGGAGACATGCAAAGTGGGAATTCTGTGAAAATTTATCTTGGCTTGTTGTGATTTAGAAGGGACATCACAAGCTGCAAAATCACATAGGGTTTGTGGAGATGAAAATTGTTGACAGCTACATACAAATTCAGAGCAATCTTCATATTTTTATGCAAGATTTCAATAGTAGCTATAATTAATGGTCTATCATATCTGCTACACAGACATACACACACAAATAATTTAGGAGCATTACGAAATTATTTCTACTAAAATTACATAGATGGATGTACCCAAAGGTGCTTTTACAGGGAACTGAGAAACAGTTGCTCAGATCAGTGACATGTTAGTTAAAACACATTGGTTTCTAATGGAGATCATTTCCACAGGGAAAAAGCTGAGTTACATAAATCTATGCCCAGCAAATCATTGGTGAGGGCTTCCCTGGTGGCTCAGGTGGTAAAGAATCCTGCAATACAGGAGACCCAAGTTTGATCCCTGGGCCAGGAAGATCCCCTGAAGAAGGGAATGGCAACCCACTCCAGTATTCTTGCCTAGAGAATCCCATGGACAGAGGAGCCTGGCAAAACCTTTCACTGGTGAAAGGACAGCTCTAGCTCGGCGTTTGCGGAGGGAGACAGACAGCAACTACTCTGATCATAGGCTGCCCCTCCCTGCCCCACCTACTCCCCCCACCCCCACCCCCGCAACACAGACACCATATAAATCAACTTACCAGTCAGCCACAAATGCACCCCATCCCCCAAACACCACACATCTCCAGGTGAGCTATGGCATAAGATCACTTCCTAAATGGCCTGTGACTTAATCTGCAGGGCGCTACCATGGGTGCCACCTGAAAGAGATGTCTGAAACAGGGAGGGCTGAGTGCTACATTTCGATGGTTGCAGAACAATGTGGATGGTTCCTCCTCCTAGAAGAGAGCTGGCGTGAACAATAATCTAAACCACATCTTGCTAATTACCATTCTCTTTGGGTGACTGAGTTCATTTCTGCCTGTGGTTAAACATGCTGTTTATACTGCCTTGGTTGAGGGTCGGGAGGTGCAGAAAAAAAATGCAATTAATTCTTTATTAATATCATCTGTTTCCCAGACATCATATTTTATAATATTCTATGCATGACATCCAATGTTGTGCTATGCAAAAAAATGAAGTCAGTCAGTATTAGGGTTAAAAGGGCTGTCTCAAATATTGAAAAATAAATTATTTTTTATTGTCTTTGTGCAGTTAGTTAAAAATCTGCAATTTCAGCTGGCATCTGCAATAAACATATATAATTTTTTTCTCTTCAGAGGTAGTATACCGACTTTTCATTGCCTTCAAGTTTTTGGAAGTGTTAATTTCAGTAGGAATTCATGGTAGAAAATCAGATGGTAGAGAACAGGGTGACATGAGAAGAAAATTGATCCTGGAACTGACTCCTCATTCCCACTGTCCAGCAGTAACAGCTCAAGAGTCTCTTGCATACCTTTCCAGACTTTTCCTGTGCACATATAAGCCTCACTCAGACACATACATAGACACACCTTTTCTTCTTCTTACAATGTGATAGTATACACACTGCTTTGCAAGTAGCTTTTTTCAGCTTACAATATGTCTTAGACATCTCTTCATAACAGGTATTTATCATATCTCGATAAGGGTTATAGAGATTCCATTATGTGAATTACCATAAATTACATAGTCAGGCCTGTATTGAAGGAACTTTTAAATATTATTTTGGTTTATAAACATTTTTTAAAATTTTTTTTACTGAAAACATGTATTATGGGCTTCCCACGTGGTGCTAGTGGTAAAGAATCCACCCGCCAACACAGGATACCCAGGTTCAATCTCTGGGCCAGGAAGATCAAATTGGAGAAGGAAATGGAAGCCTACTCCACTCTTCTTGCCTGGATAATTCCAAGGACACAGGAGCCTGGTGGGCTACAGTCCATGGGGTTGCAAAGAGTCAGACACAACCAAGCATGCTTGCAAAAGTATTACTGCTTCTTTTGCTGTTAATATGTAACATAAGCTCCCTTGAATTTAGTGAACTTAGCCAACAACTATGCTATGCTGGACCCAGACACTGTGGGTCGGGAACAGGGACAGGGCAGTGATGGCTGATCTCCGCTCCATGAGGTCTGAGAGGCTCAGATGATGGGGTAACCAACACGCCTGGGCCTGCACTATCCCAGAGGCATCCCCATGCACTTGTCTGTAGCTTAGAAGGTGGCTGGAAGGACTGGCTTCACCTGAGAACCTCCAGCAGGTTTCTGCTTTGAGTGGGAAAATTTCTTCCAGGGCAGGTGGCCCCTCTGGGCGACTGGGCAGGAGCTGACAGCCTTTCTTGACCTGGCATCAGAGTCATGCAGTCACGTTAGCCACATTCCACTGGTTATGAGCAGTCATAAGCCTAGACATCACTTTTTCGACAAATGTCTGTCTAGTCAAAGCTATGATTTTTTCCAGTAGTCATGTACGGATGTGAGAGTTGGACCATTAAGAAGGCTGAGCACCAAAGAACTGATACTTTTGAACTGTGGTTCTGGAGAAGCTCTTGAGAGCCCCTGGAACAGCAAGGAGATCAAACCAGTCAATCCTAAAGGAAATCAACCTTGAATATTCATTGGAAGGACTGATGTTGAAGCTGAAACTCCAATACTTTGGCCACCTGATGCAAAGAGCTGACTCACTGCAAAAGACCCTGATGCTGGGAAAGATTGAAGGCAGGAGGAGAAGGGGATGATGGAGGATGAGATGGCTGGATGGCATCATCGACTCAATGGGTGTGAGTTTAGCAACCTCTGGAAGACAGTGAAGGACAGGGAAACCTGGCATGCCACTGTCCACAGGGTTTCAAAGAGTCGGACATGACTTCGTGACTGAAGAATAGCAAGGCCAGACTAGATCCATGGGTGGTAGGAGGAGAGCCTGCACTGGGCTCGGGGAGTAGCTGCCAGGTCAGCGTGTAGACGGGCAGTTGGAAGGGTGGTGGTGCTGCAGTATCTTCGCAAATCCATCTGCCAGGACTGTCTGAGAAGCATGTGCCTCTGTCTTTGTCCTTTGCAAAATGCTTCCTGCCATCATGAAGAAGCTCCCTCTTAAGAATGTTTCCTGGTTTCCCATGTATGCATCCCAAAATGTCACCAGGCCCTGTTAGAGAATGTAGCCCTAGTGGAGAGGACTGGCTCTGCGGTGAGCGGACATGGGTTCAGGGCCCTAAATATCTCAGAGCTCAGGCTCATCATTAAAAGGGAGGGATTGAATTAGATTAGATCCAAGCCGCCCTCGATTATAACCCTGTATCCTTCTCAGACCCTACCTAGGCATTTCATCTTACAATTCCTTCGTAATTCCTTCGTTTGAGAAAGACAAACAAAGGGTAGGATGGACAGAACTCAGCTCCAATACCCCAGACTTGGTTGCCTTCACCCCAAAGACAAAGCCTAACTGAGTAGGATGAGCTGTGACATCACACAACCCGGATATGACTCCAACCTGCCGTGTAATTGCCTTGTGAGATGACATGGGTGTAGCTTTTCCAAATGTGCACGCAAGATGATGATACCTGTGCAGGGGTTGTGCAAAGTAGAAAATGGAGCAGAGAGTCCTCACACCCCTTCTCCTTTCAGAGCAAGGCATAGGATGGGAGAGAAACAGGGAGGGCTGGTGGAATAAGACATGCTTTTCCTCTAAGAAAGAGTCCCACTTTCATAAGGCTCTGCTGTCTTGAGGCCCTGCCCACTTTTCACACCTCAGCCATGCTGTCCACTAAGCCTCAGCTTTGTACTTATTCTGCCTAAAGATAGAGTGCCAATCCCATGATCAATTTCTCTTAGGGATTTAGGGCCAGACCTTTTTGATCCTATGGCCAGGATCCAATGGCCTCTTTCCATGCAGAGTAGGCCTGGGCCGTGTGGGGGCAGGCATTTAGAGGAAAAAATAACCCTTGCACAGCACCACAGAAGATAGAAGAGAGCCTGCCAGCAGAGATGGAAGGATGGGTAAAGGAAAGAGGCAGGAAGAAGGGAAAGCAAGGTGATGGAACGGAGGACTTTGAGCACAGGTAGAGGGGCCTGGGGACCTGCCCTCTTCTGTTTCTGCTAGGAAATCTACTCTGAAAAGGCCACACTCCCACACAGGGGCGCCAGACCAGGGCCCGTGGCCAGATGGGAAATATTCTATGCTTCTTTTTATTTTCCTGGTCCAGAGCAAATTTATTATTTAGGTCGGACTAAGTGGAATGGATAATATTCTCCAGAGATCAGCAGCTACGCTCCATTTCTGACCTGTGACGAATGGGAGGAAGCACAGCCTTGCCTTCAGCTTGCTGTGTGAAGGATGGACAGTGAGAAGGGACTGGGAGGGGTCTGGGAGTGTCTTTCATTTCCTTCATCTTCTCCCAGCGCCCAGCTGCTGTCCTTGCAAAGCAGAAGAAGGGAAACGAAATGTCATTTCTCCGGAGATGCGACAAAAGGTTATTTGCTTCCGAAAGAGGCTCTGTCTTAAATAAATGAAAGTTGTCTGCATTGTTCGTTTGTTTGTTTGGTGCTTTTTTTTTTTTTCTGGCTCCTTCTCAGTCACCCCATAAATCACTGAAAATCACCTTACCATTCCCTGAATTTGTAGGACTTCCTTGCTGCTGCACAAAGGCATGAGCATGGGCCAAGGCAAACATCTCAGATGTCTTCTTTCAAAACCAAAATGCATTTTAATAATTTAAAGCTGCAGCTCTTGCAGTCACTTGATAAATTATTCACCAATTTTACAAAAAAAGAAAAAAAAATATCTGTTCCCTTTACAAGTTCTGGAACATTAAATCATGTCAGAATAGATGAAAAGGACAAATCAGTCCTAAACTCTTAAACATCACACATTTTACTTCTTTATCTGAAAGCAGGGCTGGGTGTGTAGGGAACCTGGTAGCTGGAGATGGCTTTTCAGGATGTATGTCCAGCCACAAAAGGAGGAAGACAATGGAAGGATCAATGAAAGTTGTTTGGGGGCGGGGGCGGGGGGTGGTATTCTCTAGAAAATAGTTCCCTGTTTGCCTCAGGACTCCAACTTTAAGTATCATTTCAAAGAAACCCTCAAGGATGGAAGAATGACGAAAGTGGGTCCATTCAAGATGACTCGTGTTAAGTTCTGGGCAAAGGAGGAGGCTACAGTGATGCTGGCTTCTGCTCCTCTTGAGTTCTAAGCCCCACATCCTTCTCCCATGATGTTCAAGAACTTGAGGGCTGTCTGCTGTTAAATGTCCATCAGATACAACCTTTAGAGACTCAGCAAGCAGGTGCTTCTGAATCCATGAGAAGAAACATTTAAATCTGTATCCATGGTGGAAACAAAGTTCCGCCAACAATGTCACCTTTCAGCTGAGGACCCTTGAGTCTGGGCTGGCACCTCCCATCTCATTAGAAAAATGTGGTTACCTAACGGGTCAAGTGACTGCTAGCCAAGGGCAGAGCAGAACTAGCAGGTTTTCCTTCCTGATGCTTTCCAGGAGAGAAGTCTCCTTCCTGGAGCCAGTGCCCAGGATGTGACTGGCATTAATACATCTTGTCATCAGGAGGTTTGCCCTCCAACTTCATGGTTTCTTTCTGCTCTGCTGGAGCTTAGCAGGATGGCAGTCTTGTAACAGGACCATGAAAAGGCCCCACTCCAATTGGGATGGGGATGAGGCTCATCTGAATAAACACGCAACACTGGTAGAAATTGCAGGCATAAGTCAAATGTCTAACCTTGTGTGTGCAAAAAAGAAATAGATATTTAGCTTTGTACCATTTTAAAAAATGTATTTATTGTAATTAGAGGATGATTACTTTACAATTTTGTGATGGCTCTTTGCCATACATAATATGAATTGGCCATCAGCAGTCATGTGTCCCCTCCATCCTGAATCCCCCGCCCACCTAGCTATGTATCATGTTAATAGGAAGAAACGGACATTTTTGTTTTTAATTTGAGATGGCAAAAATGTGAAATTTCACATTTTAGGCAAGGGATTCTAGAGGAAGCTTCCATCCTCATTAACAAGGTAACTGTTATCTTTAAGGGATTTGGTAATATTTTTTTCTACCTTCTACTCCCTGTTTCTTTTATAATCTAAAATGTTTAATATATTTTAAGGAAATTCTAAATTCAGGGGTATTCTTAGAAGCATCTGACTTCTGATTAAAGTATTTTATCTCCCACTTCAAAGAAGTCCTGTCACACTAGAACCATCTCTACTGACAACACCTTTCTTCACCCTTCCAATCTCATGCTCAGCTTCTGGGAGGATCAAGTTACAAAAGAGACAACCTCTTAGAAAGCCATGGTTCTTTCATTTTGATTCAGCGGGGATAGATGCAGACCTCCATGTCAGTATTTGGAGATCAGAGAAGTGAAGAGGCAGAAGAGAAAAACAGTTCAATTTCTAGAGTATGCTGTTTATTTATTTATATATGACTTTCTACCCTAAAGAATTTAAAGGGGTTAGAAAAGATGCATGAAAAAGCACAAGATAAAATAACTTAAAAATAAGAAAGAAAAATGCCCCTAGGATAAGACACGAAAAAGATGGATTCAGAACTTGGTGATCATCTCAGCATAATACTAACATTCTTTACTTCTTCATCCCTCACGTTCTCCCTCAGGTCATGTCAGTGTAATATTACCTAGTTTTTGCCCCACAGGATAGGATTGTGCAATTTATAAACAACATCTAAATTTGTGTCTTAAGAGAAATCACCACACATATTAGAACAATTTAAAGGAATCAGGTAAGGTAGTTCTAAGTATCTGTTGGTTAGTTTGGGGAAGTTTCTGCTATAAAAGTTATTTCAGTTTCCTAAAAGCGTCCAGGCCCAATGGTTCAACTGTCAACTTCAGGGACAATTGTCTTTACATCTTACGGGCACAGAAATGGTGGATTCCTCTCTTCTAGCTCAGATCTGAGCTCACATAGCATCTCAGGGAGATATTCTCTGACACAGGAGCTGAAGAAACTGCTCCCACTCCCACCTCAACCTCTCTCTTTCCAGCATCTTGTGTTATTTTCCTTACGGTGTATACCAATGTTGAAACTGACTTGTTTATGGGCAAATGGTCCCCTTCTCCCCCAACGCTCAGAGGATATGAGTTCTATAGGAGCAGAGACTTCATCACTTTATTTACTCTCATGCTTCCAGTGTCGAGAACATGGCCTGAAACAGAGTAGGTACTTGATGAAAATTTGCTGAATGAATGAATGACTATTTGGGGTAAAATCTTCTCTCCTCTAATTCAGTTTGAACATTATCTTCACACCTTTGATTAGCCGGATGAGTGAATCAGTTGCATGAAAGCCCCTTGTAATGCAGACTCTTCACTTGAATTTTCACCTGCCAAGATCTTTTCTCTGTCTCTCCCTGTCCTCCTTCACCCCAATCCATGCTGCAATAAAGGAAGCACCCTCTTCATGTCTGAGGATCTTTCATCTCCATCAATGCTCAGGTTCAGCCCTTCCTTCTCCTCAAGGATCTGCTGTTTATCAACTCTGTCAGCTCCATTTCCTCTGGCTCTTTCCCAGCAACATTTAAGAATACTTATGTCCCAAGCAAATCTAAAAACATAGATTTGTTTATTTGCTTATGCCCAAAGGAAATCTACTAAAATATAGATGCTCAAGGGCTTCTCTTCCATCCCTCCTAAGAAGCAGCAGCATTTGTTGCTAGATCATCACCCAGAAAGGGTGTATCATTCCATGGAGTAGTAATGGGCTAAAAGGAAGCTGAGGCCAGAAATAGCCAAATTCAGAGTGGAAAATTGCCTGATGCTGGGAAAATTCCTGATGCTGGCAAATACTGAAAGCAGGAAGAGAAGGGGCTGACAGAGGATGAGATAGTTGAATGGTATCATTGACTCAATGGACACGAGTTTGAGCAAATTCTGGGAGACGGTGAAGGACAGGGAAGCTTAGCATGCTATAGTCTACGGGGTCACCAAGAGCTGGACAGCACTGGGAAACTGGAAAACAGCCACAGTGAAAAAGGCAGAGTCCCATTTGCAGAAGAAGACAATAGACTCTACAGGCAGACTGAGAAGAGTGGAGAGTCCAGGTCTTACTCTGACCTGGATGAGAAAGAGAGGAAGCTGTTTGGGGTGAGGAACAGATGCTAGCCATGTAAGATATTGAGAGAAATGTGGGGGAAAAATTAAGATACTGTGTCATAAAGAGAGGGCCCCTTCTGGTTTTCAAAAGTAAAGATTTGTTTGCTTTTTAATAACACGTGCTACTGCTGGGGCTTCCCTGGTGGCTTAGGGGTAAAGGATCCGCCTGCCAGTGCAGGAGACGCGAGTCCAATCCCTGGGTCAGGAAGATGCCCTGGAGAAGGAAGTGGCAACCCACTCCAGTATTCTTGCCTGCGAAATCCCATGGACAGAGGAGCCTGGCAGGCTACAGTCCACAGGGCCGCAAAAGAGCCGGACACGACTGAGCGACTGAACTGAACTGAGTACCTACACAACAGCAACTGTTGTGGCAGGACACCCGTTAGTTTGACTGGAACATAATATGAAAGCAGAGCATAAACTGGAAGCAAAAAACCCACCTTTATCTGGTTTATGTGCTAAACTTTGCATTCTTCAAAACAAAACAACCTCTCCTGTAACTGACATCACGGGTCTCTCTCCTTTTCCTGACTCCGTAAAAAGTTGTCCTCATCCGTTATATCCACGCCCTTGATGTGTGCTCGCCTCTCACCGTTCTACCATCAACAAACCACCCACACGAATCCCCTCTTCTCAAGATCACCGATCATGTTGGCCAACGTCACCAGCCACTTTGGGACCTTTCTTTTTGTAAAGCACTGAATCATGTGGACAGGACCAAGGAAAGCTCCAGATGAAGCATTTTAGCACAGCTCCTGTCTCATCCTCAGCAAGCTTTGAAGCGCCGCTGCTATGAGGGCAGTTGCTGCCCAAATGTAGCCTATTATCCATTGCTACGGAGGACTCACCCAGCCAGTGACCTGTGTTCCTGTTCAGTCCTCTGGGACCAGGGAGCTGTGTGTGTGACTCCTTTGCAGGTTCTCCATCTAGGCTGGAGGTGAGAAACATACTTTCCATAATACCTCCCCTGGGAAAGGTGCTGCTCACAAACCCTCGTGAGCTGTGTCATAGAAGGCACAATGTAGTTCCCTAATTTCCAACTCTCTCCTCACCAAGTTCCAGCTTTCAGAGGCTAGAGGTCAGCTGTCAGCCATTAGCTGAGCATCTTACTTTGCAATACAAACATAGTCGGTACCCATTGCTTTGGCTGCTTCTGCTGCTAAGTCGCTTCAGTCCTGTCCAACTCTGTGCGACCCCACAGACGGCAGCCCACTAGGCTCCCCCGTCCCTGGGATTCTTCAGGCAATAACGCTGGTGTGGGTTGCCATTTCCTTCTCCAATGCATGAAAGTGAAAGTGAAGTCGCTCAGTCGTGTCTGACTCTTAGCAACCCCATGGACTGCAGCCCACCAGGCTCCTCTGTCCATGAGATTCTCCAGGCAAGAGTACAGGAGTGGGGTGCCATTGCCTTCTCTGCATTGCTTTGGGGCCTCAGGTAAAATTGAAAGATAATTGCATAATAAACCACAGTTTCCAAAGACCGTACACCCTGTGTCCTGTGTCCTGACTCTATAAACTCAAGGCACAGCGAGAGGCTGTTTTTACATATAGGTCTTATCACAGCATGATACACTTTTGTTTCGGTGCCTGGCTTTCTCCATTGAATCATGAGTGTCTAGGAGGTAAAGCCTTTGTGTTTACCACACACACGACAATAACAACAACAATTTAATCTCCTGCTCATCTCCTTTCAGCCAGAATTCTGTCCTTTCTTCCAAATGGCTGTGTTTTGTAAGAATGGTCTGTTTACTTACTGTCTCCTTTTCTTCACTTGACACTTGGTCCTCAGCCTATTCAAATCTAAGTTCCAGTCTCATCTTGGACTGGAATTCTTTTCATTAATGTCACCAATGGTGTTAGTAAATTCAGTAGGTCTTTGGACTCGAGTTACCGGCAAGCATTTGGTTATTTGGACAATTGTCTCTTTCTTGAAAAAGTCTTACTTGGACTTCTCATCTATAAGATGTCTCACTTTCCTGTTAATTTCATGGTTGACACTTGTCTTTCTTTCATCAAAGCTCAAGCCCTTAATTACTTGAAGCTCTTTCAGGCTCTGCCCAAGGCACTCTTATGTCCTTAATTTTTCCTTTCTCTTCCGACAAGCTGTTCCACACACACATCCCTCACCACTTATGACCACCAGACCATAGGCTTTGCTGGAGTTTTAGCAACAAGTCAAGATAGCCGCATCCAGGGAGGCTCCTGACAATTCATGATGCTCTCCCACAACTGGGTCCTCGTCCTGCGCTATTTCAGTGAATGGCCCATGAGCCACTCAGTACGTAGTTGAAAAACTGGGTGATATTTCCCTTTTCTTCCTTTCTGATACCCAGTCTTACTGACTTTCACCTCCAAAGTGCTCAAATCTGTGGACTTCTCTCTCTACCCACCGTTCTGGTCTCTGCTAGCATTATCTCTCAACCAAACGTCAGCACTGTGCCCCAAAGGTGCCCCCAGGTGCAGTCAGGGCCCCACTCATCCTGTCTCCACACAGCAGACAAAGTGATCTGTAAACAAACCAGCCCGATCCCTACCCTACTCTTCTTCTTTTGGTTTAATAAGTATGAAGCTCTGAGACATGCCCACCATGTAGGCCATGGTCTGCCTGTCCTCCGTTCCATCTGTTCCACCTGCTCTATGCCTGGCTGCATGTTCTGTTCTCCTGTAAGACACCATTCCTACCCAAATGAACTCCAATTTCCTTAGCTATATGACCAGGACAAGCTTCCCCTCAAATGCCCCCCCACCTCAGCCCCAGAACCCTGTCCATTGAGTCCACCACAGCCATTTCACCTTGGTCTGTGTGAAGACTTAAGTTTGTCTTCAGTTCATGGAGTTTCTTATTGCGGACCCAGTGGTCAAGACAGTGTCTGGCATACAGATGAAAGAAAACAAACATCAGTTAAACAAGGCATCCCCAACCTCCAGAATCTAATGTCTGATGATCTAAGGTGGAGCTGATGTCACAATAATAGAAATAAAGAGAACAATAAGTGCAATGCACTTGAATCATCCTGAAACCATCACCTCTCCATTCCGTGGAAAAACTGTCTTTCAGAAAGCTGGTCCATGGTGCCATAAAAGGTTAGGGATGGCTGAATTAAAACTTCACCAAATATGCAAATAACACTGTTTTATTAAAGTAAATAAATGACATGTATATTCATTTTGCTTCTCTGGGCCTCAGTTTTCTTAAGTATAAGACAGAAAAATTTCACAGGTCTATTTTAGGGATTAAATAAAATAATGTATTCAAACAGCCCAGCTTAGTGCTTGTCAGGTAACTAACTCTCTAGGGAGGTAAAATTGCTACATGTGTGTGTGTTCAGTTTCATCAGACTTCCACGGCCCATGGACTGTAGCCCACCAGGCTCCTCTGTCCACGAATACTGGAGTGGGTTGCCATTTCCCTCTCAAAGGGATCTTCTCAACCCAGGGATTGAACCCATGCCTCTTGCTTTGGCAGATGGGTTCTTTACCACTGCACCACCTGGGAAGCTTCTGAGATTGCCTTGGTGGTGGTTTAGTAGTTAAGTCAGGTCTGACTCTTAACGACCCTATGGACTGTACCCTGCCAGGTTCCACTGTCCACGGGATTCTCCAGGCAAGAATACTGGAGTGGGTTGCCATTTCCTTCTCCAGGGGATCTTCCCAGCCCAGGAATCAAACCTGGGTCTCCTGCATTACAGGCAGATTCTTTACCAGCTGAGCTATGAGGGAAGCCCTTATTTCTGAGCAATCCAAACTACGAGACTGCCTTATTTCTCTGCAAAATAAACACACAGGCAGGATGGCATGGAGCCAGGCGGTTAGGTAGCACTAGCCATGGTTCGAAACAAGGGCAATGAGTCTAGGGTACAAACTCTCCACTTCCACACTCCACTGACTCAGTGGCCACTTGTTTTCCCTAGGAAAGCCTTTCTTGGTGATGGGCACTGTGCAGCCTCGGTTTCTACCTGGTTTCCTATTTCCCTGTGACCACAGAAGAGTATCAGGAGCAGAGAAAGAGGAAAGAAGAAGAGACATAGAGAAAAGGAAATGGCAGTTTTCAGGATGGCGAGTGGATTATTCAAATACATCTTGATTTACACACGACAGATGTGATCCTAAAACAAACGGGTAAACCGAATCATACTCTGAATGCACAAGGGAATCATGGTATTTCAAGGAATCTTCTATTGAAGCCTTCTGGGAAAAGAATCACCAGCATGAAGACAGGCTTCTCCCCCTTGTGTAAGTATCATGGGTATTGAGTAATCCCTTTTTACTCCAACCTGGGGCAAATTTATGTATGGTTTATGTAAATGAAGATGCTTTTAAATGTTAATTTCTGATGGAAAGCCTTCAACTGGGATGCCAGCTCAGAGGAACCACAGCTGCAGGCCCAGCCCCTTCAAGGTTCTTCTCTATAAATGAAGTCACAGAGAAGTGGTTACCCTAGAGATGATCAGGCTAAGAAGTCAGGACTGGGGAAGGAGCTGGTTAACAGATCAGCTGGCTGGTACGAGGTAAAAATAAAGGATTTCTTCATGGGGTGTCTGCCACGTGGTGGGTGAGCATCAGGGCCATTTCTGGGACTCAGCTGCTCAGCTGCTTGTGGTGCAGGAACCCAGGGGCAGAGACCAGTGGGCCAAGCAGAGGCTCTCACGCAGGGCAGGGGCAAGACAGAGGAATCCCAAGAGAGGCAATGGACTTTTTTTGTGTTGTGCAGTCGCTCAGGCATATCCAACTCTGTGACCCCAACGACTGCAGCACACCAGGCTTCCCTGTCCTTTACTATCTCCCAAAGTTTGCTCAAAGTCATGTCCATTGAGTTCATAATGCTGCCCCCTTCTCTTCCTGCCCTCAGCCTTTCCCAGCATTAGGGTCTTTTCCAATGAGACAGCTCTTTGCATCAGGTGGCCAAAGTATTGGAGCTTCAGTATCAGTCCTTCCAATGAGTATTCAGGGTTGATTTCCTTTAGGACTGACTGGTTTTATCTCTTTCCTGTCCAAGGGACTCTCAAGAGTCTTCTCTAGCACCGCAGTCTGAAAATATCAATTCTTCAGTGCTCAGCCTTCTTTATGATCCAACTCTCACATCTGTACATGACTACTGGGAAAACCATGGCTTTGACTAGATGGACCATTGTCAGCAAAGTGATAATAGACATTCTATTGAGCTATAAAGATGTAACCTAGCAGGACCCTATGGGGTCTTCCTAGACAGGCCCTCCCCCATATCCTCTATTTCAGCTTCTGACTGAAGTACCTAGATCATAGTAGTTGATGCACATTTCCTGAGTTGCTTTGAAGATGTAAAACCCCCACCAAATGAAAGCTGTTAACTATTTGATGTATATTCACTGGAAGGACTAATGTTGAATCTGAAGCTCCAATACTTTGGTCACCTGATGCCAAGAGCTGATTCACTGGGAAAGACCCTGATGCTAGGAAAGATTGAGGGCAGAAGGAGATAGTGGTGACAGAGAATGAGATGGTTGGATGTCATCACCAGCCCCATGGACATGAGCTTCGGCCAACTCCTGGGGATAGTGAAGGATGGGGAAGCCTGGTGTGCTACAGTCCATGGGGTTTCAGAGTCGGACACAACTTAGGGACTGAACAACGAGTACACATCCCCAGGCCTCCCTCCTGGGGCCTAAGGACTGATACAGTTAATCCCTGTGATACCACCCTGTTCCCTCACCAACAGCCAATCAGAGAAGCTTGTGCACAAGCTGTTCACACACTTTGAGACCTCCCTCCCTCATCTAGCTTTTAAAAATGCTTTGCTGAAACCCCTGGAGAGCTCGGGGTGTTTTAGGGCATGAGCCACCTGTCTCCTTGCAGGGCCTTGCAGTAAACCTCTCTCTACTCCAGACTCCAACATTTTGGTTTGTTTGGTCTCAGAGTACGTCGAGTGCAGGAACTTCATTCACCAGGAGAAGGTCAGTCATCAGAGCCTGCCAACACGCGACCAGAGAAGAGGTGCTCTTTAAATAATATTTATGCTGTAAACTAGCCCAGACTGATCTCTATAACCACTCTGAAAGAAAGACAGATAGCACTCAGTCGTGTCTGACTCTTGTGATTCCATGAACCGTATAGGCTTCCAGGCTCCTCTGTCCAAGCGATTCTGCAGGTAAGAATACTGGAGTGGGTTGCCATTTCCTTCTCCAGGGGAACTTCTCACACTTCCCAACCTGGGAATTGAACCCAGGTCTTCCGCATTGCAAGGAGATGCTTTACCAACTGTGCTGTGCAGAAAGCTTAACCTGCCTGAGTAACTATCCACCCTGAGTAACTGTCATTTCTCTCTTATTTATCGAATACCCTGAGAAGCCTGACATTGCAGTCAAATGCTATGTGGCTTCTCAGAGGCAGTGTCAGTGGCGGAAAGAAGAACCAGCTGGCAAACAGATTCTGGGTCAGAGGCATGCGCTGCTGTCAATACAAGGGTGCCGGAGGCAAGGCCCTGGCTCTCCCAGCCACAGTTCCCTCCAGCTGTGGGGACTCCAACAACACACGGCTCGAACAACTTAAGGGATCGCTGACACCGGACATAGCACCCAGCACCGTGGACATTTTGTTTCAAAATGAGTTATGATTTCTTAATGTTGAGAAACATGAGAGAGGAGGTGAGGGATAAACTGGGGCTTCGAAGTCAACCCGTGCCTGCTCCCTAGCCTAGATTAAAGCAGCAGAGCATTCCAGTGGTCACAAAGGAAACATCCTAGACACAGCCTTTCCTCACCTCTCCATCACTGCTATTCTACCTCCTCCTTCTGTCAAGGAAGGAGCAAAGAGGGGTGTGTGTGTGTGTGGGTGTGGGTGTGGGTGTGTGTTTCCAGTGGCAGTAGCTGATGAAAGTGGTATTGTGTTGAACTGCAGCTCAAAGATGTATCTTTGATGGATGGTACCCTCTCTCTGAAATCAGAAATTGGCTGTGTGGCTTCAGGAAATATATTATCTTATAACATGCCGATGCCAATCTATAATCCTAGGTGACTGGATCAAGGGCCAGAAGAGCCCGGTGAGTCTTGGAAGTCTCGCCTTGGGCTGGCAAACACAAATTGGGCCTCCTGAACAGTGTGGGGGAGGGAGGGAGAGGGGAAAAAATGGGCCTGCCCACAGCTGGACAAAATCCTGAGTAGCAGAGCTCAGCAGAAATCTGTCTTCCCTTTTAGGAAACTTTTCTCACTCATTTGGCCATTAATACATCACAAGCACAGGACACAGAGAGATGCATTTCTATCTAATCGAGTGACAAGGGCCCTGAACTGCCCGGCACTCCGCAGCCAGCTCCCTGACTCCAACCAATGGTGAAATAATAATAAAAAAAGCTGAATAACAGCAGCTGCAGCTGAACGATTTCTCCATCCCAATTGATTGTTCAGATGGAATGTCATCCTGACAGATCTCTTTTGATCACAGTGTCTAATTGAAGAGCCTTCTCTTTGCTCTTGAATTTGTGACCTCAGACCGCTGTGAGATAAATGCAATTTGGAGCATTATTTCCAAACAACAACTGCTGCTCCTCCAGGAACTTACTATTGCTCCTAGTTTTGGAAATTGTTGGGGAACCACCTACTGACTAAGCTATTAAAACTAGGTGTTCTGTTTGGATCACAGGCTAATGGCTCTATAAATTCAAAAGCAAGAAATATCTCCAAGGCCCACAGAAGGCTGTGCACTGAGGAGCCCGAGAGCCCCGGGAGGCAGCTGCCTGCACACAGCTGGCCTGACTCCGAGGATGCTGACCCACTTAGCAGGAGGCTCCCCTGGGCCATCTGAGTGCTGGCAATTAGAGCCGCATGTGGGAAACTTGTCTAATGCAACGCCTTTGGAGGTAGCAAGATTTTTTGAATTAGGGTTTTTCTGTGGACCTAAAACTTAGGTTGAGTTTGTCAAAAGGTTCAACAATCAGACAAAACTTTTCAGAGACCCAGCAGCTCCAGGTGCATCAGCAACACGAGACATGTGCTTTATCAAGCTGGCTCCATTTCTGTTCACGGTTTCAGCTATGGCTTTATGTGCATTTACTGAGCCGGGCTGCTCACACTGGGCAAGTCCCAGAGGGACCACTTCTCTTAGTTTTAACAACACTGCTATGGAGCTGATGGCAATGCCACAGCCAGTTTATAATCACAGAGGTTCAGAGACATGGTGTAACCTGCCCAGTGTCTCACCGAGCCCAGAGCAGAGCTGGAACTGGACTCCTAATTCAAAGTTTAACCATCACGCTATGTAAACAGCTTCTGAAGATGGAACGTTGAGGATCAAAGAGACATATGGACTTTCGTGATGCAAAATTAGGAGAGTGTCAATACGGACCTACTGTACAGCACAGGGACCTTTACTCTGTAAAGTTCTGTATAGCACAATACTCTTTAGTGGCCTATATGGGAAAAAAAATCTGAAAAAGAGTAGATATATGTGTATGTATAGCTTATTCACTTTGATCTACACCTGAAAGTAACACAACAATGTAAATCAACTACACTGCAACCGAAATTATATATTTAACAAATAAAGGTACAGCAGGACAATGCAGAAGAAAAGCGAGAGACACGTCACTTTAGGAAGATTTCAGTAGAGGCGAGATAACCTAGAGGTTTAAAGAAAACTGGGTCCTTGGGTCAAACTGACTTTTGATAAATCCTAATTCCAGCACGTTCTTGCAGTATAAGCTTGGATGAACTTGCAGGTGTTGCTAAGCCTTATTTTTGACATCTGTACGATGGGAATAATGCCATGATTGTTTTGAGAATCAAATGAATTAATGTGTGCAAAAGCAGGAAGCCGCCGCCGAGTACACAGATGGTGCTCAATAAATGGGAATCGTGGTTTAATTAAGGCATTTGTGGCCTTCAACAGGCTCCTCACATGCATGCATTTTATCAGCTACAAGATACATTTCAGAAAGGGTGCATGAAGCCTCTGTATTGCAATGCAGTCTACGGTGTCAGGTTCGCGCACCATCTTTCCCCTCTTCCTTCTCCCTGCTGCTCTCCCACATCCTCTCACCCCCTCCCCGTGGCACAGGGGCACCTTGCATCAGCACATCCACCCATGATTGGACTATGACTCAGGTTAGGCATGAAAAGGAATATTCGGCCTATGTAGCCAGCAAGGGCCCATGGGGCGGACTCGCATTAGAATGTTTTGCAATAATATCAATCAGTATTAAAAATGTATGTCTACTCAATTTTTAAAACCTCTTAAATAAATCTTTAAATAAAGCTATTTTGTTTTATCTTTAGGGCTCTGTGTTCAGTCAGCCCCTGGGGCTTTGGTTCCCCCAAGTGCAGCCCCTGAAGTAATTTCTAGGAAAGCCTGCCTCAGCACATGGCTTGCTGGGGGGTCTCTGGGCTGCTGGAGTCCAGCCTGGGTGATGCAGATGGCTGTGTTTGGTGGCAGCACATGACCAGGGCAAGGAATACCATCCATTAGGCTCATTTACCATCAGGATCACTTCACAGGAAGTGGCTGGTTAATCCACACCTGTGGGGGGCAAGCACAACCTCCAAATGCCATCAAAAAGGTGAGTGAGTCTACAGGAAGGATAGGAAGGCAGGACCCTTGTTATAGGGCTGGGAGGGTTCAGGGAGAGAGGCTGGAAAAGAAGCCAGATATTTCCAGAAAGGAGCATGCTGCCTTCTTTATAAATATCTCTCATGGTGGCAAAGCTCACTGTCCTCTGAATCCACACTAAAATCTCCTTAGTTGAATGAAGCCCAACATGGGCCAGGGTGAGACTGTCTCAGTGAAATGTGATAGGGAAGAGTGTGGATTGAAGCAAAATGGACAGGATGCTAAAAGACAGTCACTTTCATTTAAGCAATAACAATAACAGTTCTACAAGTGATGCCTTGAATATATATATCTGCTTCCTAGAACTTCCATCATTTCTTATCCCAGCCATTGGGATGGACATATATACATTTCACTACACACTACTATATATACAACAGATAACTAAGGACCCACTATGGAGAAGGAAATGGCAGCCCACTTCAGAATTCTTACCTGGAAAATTCCATGGACAGAAGAGCTTGGAGGGCTACAGTTCACGGCATTGCAAAGAGTCGGACATGACTTCGTGCCTGCACACACACACACACACACACACACACACACACACACACACACACACACACAGGGACCTACTATTCAGTACAGGAAACTCTACTCAATACTGTAGTGGCCTATATGGGAAAAGAATCTAAAAAAGAGGGGTACAGGTATATGTATAACTGATTCACTTGCTGTATACCGGAAGCTAGCACAACATTGTTAATCAAATATGCTCCAACATAAAATCAAAATTTTTAAAATGAAACAAAATGACAATACAGGGGAAAAAATAAGTAAATACATATATATTTAAAAGAGCAACCAGGGAAGGACACATAAGAGAACTTTTAGAAAGAGGATGGAGGCCTGTCCTTCAAGCATGACCAGGAGATGACAAGGGCCGTGGTGTAACTAAAAACAAAGATGAAATAAATCAACCCTCTCCTGAGGAATATATAGTTACACAGACACAGACAGAGCCTGAGACCAGAAGCCCCACATCTGGGGCTCCTTGACACCAGTTAGCTGTTTAACCTTAGGCAAGTCACTTGACCTCTCTGGGCCACTGTTTATATTTTTTCAGCATTTAAAAAACTAAGTGTATGTGAACTCTCAGTTTCCTTCTTGCTGTTAAGTCTGTGCTTGTGGGTCCTCTCCCAGGGTTTTCCCATCAGCCTTCTAAACTCTTACATAAAGGCCTGCATGACTGTTCAGGTTACGTGGTCTCAGGGTCACAACAACCAGTGTGCTCACTTCCCCTCGCTTGACCACAGTCGCTTCCAGTCCCACCAGCCAATCTGTTTACTATAAATACAGGCCTAGGATACTGCTTCTGGGTTTGAAAGACTTAACTCATTGATCTGTACAGACAGTAACATCGCACCTGATTTCGCACATTCATACCAAATAAACAAAGGCAGCGGAGCCTTTTAGACCAGGATCTGCTTGGACAGTGTAGACACCGCATTTTAGGGACCCCAGCTAAGAATACTCAGAAGGGAAGAGGCCTTGTGCCTGACACCCACCGTGGGGGCCAACCTGCAGATCCTAGCCATGTGCACTCCCTGCCACAGGAATGGTGGGCTTCCTGGGTCGTCACCCCTCACCCAGAACATCACTCTGGTGTCACCATGAGTCATTCCGCAAAAGAGCAAACAGAGACAGAAAGGTCTTGCCAGACGCCTGCCGGCCACATGCCGCAGAGTCCAGACAAGCAGTCTTGTGGCTGAACCCCTGTGAGGCCCCGCTGGCTGCACCACGTGACCCCGCATGGCCACATGACCACGGCATAGCCTGACCCAGGCCCATGTCTCCCTCCCTTTCACACACCCAGCCTTTCTACAAAACAACCACTTGTCCCTGATCCTGGGCGCAACTTTAGCCCCCAGGCGCTGAATGTCACAGAAACTTCCTAGAGGTCGAAACCCTCTCCTGGGTTCTTGAGCTCCTAAACTAGAAGTGAAGTTCAGGGTTAGTTAAAAATCTAGAAGAAGGCATGTCTTAAGAAGGAACATGCTGGGCCGGCACTTGCATCCTGTGCTCCCAAGGTGAACGGAGCCAGCAGCACACCTGTCACCCAGCGGGGGCTGCCGGCAGTACGATCGCCAGCCCCTGCGTCATCGTTGCCAACCGATGGCTGTTCCGTGCAATTCACGAGCCTCCGTGCTCACCACCAAGTCCCACCGCAATCCCTCATGAGATAGAGAGGGTGACCGCAGGGGGAGACGCTTCAAGGGACACTTCTGTCAACTGTCAGCTTGTCACATCAGGGTCGCCCCACTGTCACTGGGAACTGGAAAGCCTTGGGGCCCGAGGCATGCAGGAAACAGCAGTCCATGGGCAGGACTGGCGTCAGCCTTCTCCGCTAACATATGTGGCCGATGTGGCGTTTCTGACAATATTGCTTCTGCCTCACTTGCCATCTAATGCTAAGAGGCTTCGGGAGTCGACTGCATTTAAAGAGTAATGAGTGTTTTCAGCGTAAATGCTCTGTTAAATAACCCTGGATTATTGTGTCGTGTTATTACATTTATAAAATTGCATTTCAAAAAATAATAATTGTTTTAGAGTTAATTGATGTTTTTAACCATCACTGTTTGGAGGATTTTTATTCAGCAGACAGGGAGTGAGCGAGGGAGAGATTTCCATCCAGAGAGACTTGCTTCTGAAAATAGAAACTACTCCTGCCTGTGAAATCCTGGTGGAGACGCCCCTCCTTCTCGGAGCAGCGATTCCAGTGAGCTTTTTCCACTGCAATTAAAGTGCCCACAGCACAAAGGTAACCTCAGCCGCATTTCCCATGCAGCCTGCGGGCACCAGCCGGGCAGGGAGCCATCTTCCGGCCAGGCTGCTCCACGTGGGCAGGCCTGGCCCCCGATTGCCTGAAGCCACGGCAGGGACCTGAGCTCTGCATAGCAGCAACTTTTCACATGTGACTTTAATGACACAGCTGGTGGTCTCAGAATTGCAGACCACGGAGGCAGAGCTGAGTGCAAGGATGTTACAGAATAAAACTTGGAGTTTCCAAAACATCCACATTTGGGAGAGAGTAAACAGCAGGTCACCCTGGGCAGTCCCCTGGTGTGGCGGGGTTGATGTCACTTTCCTCCTTTTCAGCCAAATTCCTCCACCAGTGCCCT
Organism: Capricornis sumatraensis; assembly: GCF_032405125.1. NCBI lineage: Eukaryota > Metazoa > Chordata > Mammalia > Artiodactyla > Bovidae > Capricornis > Capricornis sumatraensis. Next base: position 16,822,884 of record NC_091076.1, read on the forward strand.
TCAAGAATGTCTTTGCACATGTGTGTGTGCTGAGTCGCTTCAGTAGTATCCAACTCTTTGCAACCCCGTGGACTGTAGCCTACCAGGCTCCTCTGTCTGTGGGATTTCCCAGGCAAGAATACTGGAGTGGGTAGCCATGCCCTCTTCCAGGGGATCTTCCTGACCCAGGGATCGAACTCGCAGTTCCTGAGACTCCTGCATTGCAGGCGGATTCTTTATAGCTGAGCCACTGGGGAACCCCTCAGCATGTTTATAGGGGGCCAAGTCCTACTGCATGAGTGACAGGTTACCTCCTCATCACATGATTTCCTGTTGCTGGTATTTCTATGAAGTAAGAACAGGGTATGAGCATGATGATAGTTTTGAGCATAAACATCTGCATACACAGAGAAGACCAAGTTCATTTTTGCTAAGATGGAGCAAGCAGACAGCTTTGTACTTGCAGGTCATTGCCGTTCCCACCATATAGTCTATTATCCAGTATCTCTATGCGCCTCGGGACTACTGCAGCTGCCTGGCAGCAGCTGATAACAATAGTAAATGGACAGAAAGTCAGGCTAACTCAGAGTGAAACAGAAGGATGCAGTAAGGGAAGGGTGGAGATCATCCAGGGCAAATCCTTCATTTCAGAGACGATACAATCAAAACCAAGGATGTTAAGCAACCACCCAGGATGAGACATCTGAATATCCAGGCTGCACCTGGAACCCGCCTCTCAGACTGCAGAAACCCCACATTGTTCCTGATATCCTTCCACCAGTTCTTACACAAGTCTGCACGGAAGCCACATCTTCACTTCTACCCTCATTCTGAAACCAGCACCATCGGATCATGAAAAGGCTCAGCCTCTGTGGAGAATTGTAGGGGAATTCTGATGACTCCCTCCACCCCAAGCTGGGCATTAGTCACCTGAGCAATGATACGTGTCTCCTTTCTTGTCTGCCACTTAACCAGGAGACGGTGCAGGAAGGGGCACGACAGAAGGAAGGTGGAACCTGGCCTCCTCATCAGGGCACAGTGGGCAAAGCATCCTGATTTTTCACATATCCATCAAGACGTCACAGGAGAGTCTTTCCGACTCTTGGTACCTCTCCTAAGAGTCAGCGAAATGATACACAAAGCAAGTCAAACTCAGAGATGAATGGACATCACGTGGCAGCAAAGACACCAGGTCAAGTGACTGTCCAGCCACAGAAGGTACTAGGAGCCCAGAAGTCCTGTGCACGACTTAGGACCTGCCGCTCCATCCTCACAGCCCCTGGCCTCTTGCCACAGGGCCACCCAAAGGACAGAGACATGGCACAGAGGCTGTCGGCTGAAAGCGCTCCCCTTTCTCCTGTGCCTAAGAATGATAACGCTAGCAGCTCTCTCTGTTCACTTGGACATCGAGCACATTTAATAATTTTGTACTTGTTTAGAAGGTAAACAATCTACCTTCTTACCGTATAGAACCTTGGGCTCAGAATGTATGAAGATGAACGCATCTGGTGAGTTACCCACTGTTCCTCTTTGAGACAGAGTAAATGCCGAGGATAAGGGCTGAGTCAGCTTGAGAAGCTGGAACACACTGGGACACACCAGGGCGGCATTGTGGATCAGGCTCGGAGAACCCTTGGGATCTTCACCATTCCCCACAAAGCCAAGGAGTCCTTCTCTCAGACAGAAGAAACAGGCCTCCCAAGTATCAACCAATGAACAGACAGTAAATGAGTAAGACTTCAGGGTTCTCAGCTATAAAGTAAAATTCTGATCTTATCTCTTAAAGCTAGAAATTATTAATACAATGGTAAAGCATCAGTCAGAAAATATTGACATAATTTGGTAAGCTAGGAACTCAGCAGGTGAGCAAGATAGTTTTGGCTAATAATAGAATCATTATATTTGGGCCGATATACCTAAGTCTCTAGGATGTGACAGACTTTTTTCCACATCTTGGTTATGAGATCAGTGAAGCACAGTTAGTAATTCCCTTCATCACCAACATCAGTGTCATTATTATAAAAATGCATGTATTTATAAAGCACTTACACAAAACAAATGAAATAAATCTTTTGGAAACTAGTAATCAATATACTTATAAAAATTTTAAAAAACACTAAAATTGATTTTTAAAATCATCTCCAAGTCAAGGAGTTGGCTGGATTAGTATCTTCAGGTTTTGCCAAGATAAACTAAACAACTTATTCCATCACTCTCTAAATATTATGTTTGGATCCTCCAAGACTCAATGAAGCCAATATTCCTTCTTCATCATCTTGTACAGGGTGCTTAATTTGTCTGCACAACCTCCTTCCCTTCCTACTTCTCTCCTGCCTCTCTCCTCAATCCATCTTTCTTCATTCATTTTAGTAACTTCCACTCTGTATGTCCTTCCTAAAGTTGAAATGTAGGAAGCAATTTCTGGGAATGGTGAGGGAGATGGAGAGGAGAAAAATCAAAAGAATCAAGAGAATCAATTCAGTCCCACTGAATTGTATCATAAACAATTAGGAGATTAAGTATCAGAACCAGTATCAGACCAGTTACTGACCACAAGATGGGCTGGATTCTCTCTCTTTACTGGTAGATCCAGTCTGATACCCAGATTGGTCAATCAACCCCTAGGATAGCTTTCAAAACAATCATCTTTTACTTTTGCACACTGAGATGTCTATCCAGTTTACACCTTTATCTCCTGCATCAACTATTTGTACAACCCTGCTGGGTGGGTTGTCTGCTATTGCTTCTGACTCTTTTTTCAGCTCACATCACTCTATCTTCCTTACGCTGCTGTGATCTGTTAAAGCATCATGACTTTGCTTAAAACCTTTCAGAGACTCCCCAGAGGATAAAATCCATGCCACATCTTCCTAGGGCCTTCTGGAAACAAATGAAAAAATGAGCTGACATCTTTTCACCATATGCCAAATATATGTCAGAGACTATTGGGTGATTTCAAATTTATAATCTTAACTGATTCTTAGAACAGTCCTTAAGAAGAGGTATTGATGCAGTCTGAGTTGCCTAAAGACACAATTTGGAAAAATGTTTTATGAAATTTGGAAAATGCTTTACCTATTACTGTAATCTCCTTTTCTTCCTATCCTTTCTTTTATTATTTAAAAGTAAAACATAAACAAGTTACAAACTGTCATAGCTACATTGATTGAAATTGATACATGGCAGCATTATGAGATTTTATGTATTCATGTTAGCAAAAGTAACTTAAAATCAATGGTTTGGAGAGAAATTATTCAGGAAATCTTAATGACATTATAGTAAAAACACTTATAAGAGCACATCCATTAATGGAGGACAATTACTGGAAAGTAAATTTATTATTCAGGAAATCAATTAACTTGTATTTAATTACTTAAAATGATGATCCGTTAGTAAACATTTCTACGTTTTGCTGACAAATATCACTTCTGATTATGGTTCATCAGGAAACTGACTAACGTTACATCACTGAAAGCAGTTTGGTTCACTTCCCATGGCCCCTTTCTGTCTCCCTTTGAGTCACTGTTGAGAAGAACCAGAGGCCGTGAGAACTGAAAGGTGGGCTGAGGGTACCTCGCTCCACAAGGGAGACTCAGCCTCAGTGTGATGAAGCGGTGGCCTCAGGCTGCCCAGCTGATGGCAGGTGGCCCAGGGATGAGGGATCTCAAAGCTCTTAGAATCCAGGGTGGTCCCTTCTCTGATCACGGATACCTCTCGAAATAACCCAACTCAAAGAAAAGACCCAAAGCAATACATCTTTCTTCGTCTTTTCTTTGGCAACAGCAAAATCCGCATCTTTAGAAAGTCAGGGGACCCGAGCCCTTCTCCACGCTACACTGGAGGGTGAGTCACCGAGCCCACTCCTCGGGGCCCCTCCCCGCCTCTCCTCCATCTCACCAGGCATCCTTTGGATTCATTTTCCGGTGTTGTCTGCGTTGCTATTGGCATAACATCCTATCAGTGCAGTTAATTACATCCACTTGGAGTGTGAAGGACGACCTGATTGTCTCAAAGAGCCAGAGGCCCTCTCACGCATCTCTTTGCTCTCAGGAAGCAAGTTCCCAGTGTCTCTCCTACCTGGAGGTAAGACGGACTACCCTCAGCAACCTGCTGGCATCCCAGACCCTGCTCCTGGCCCACACGGGGGCTTGGCCACACCTTCACACCCTCAGTCACGAGGAAACACCGTTTCATCCCTTCTGAACTTGGTGACGCCTCGACGTGGCTAGGTGTGCGTGTCTGACTGTAAATCTTCCTTATTTTTGGAATGCCTCTGGAATAAAATAATGTGGCTGTCTACCGTGCTACTGTGACCATACATTTTCCCACTGTTATCATTTAGATTTACTAAATGCTATTCAATTTTTTACTTCTGCATATAGGAGATTGAACTGAAATTCAGCTCCTTATACCACAGCCTCAGGCTGTATCCCATCATTCTGATCTTTGAACTTGAGAGCAGGAGCTGCTGTTCTGGAAGGTGGGCACCCCAGCAGATCTCAGGCTCTTGGAGGTTGCCCACCAGGATCTACCTCGCCCGGGGTCCCTGTGAGACCAGGCGAGCCGAGTGCTTGTGGTCTGCCTGATCCCTGTGCAAACCCAGAGCAGCCGCAGAGAGCGCTGTGGTCGTGGTCTGAGAAAACAGCAAGCTTCTCCCTGGTGAACGATGTCTCTTTATAAGACAGACACTGTGGAGGATACAGCTGCTCTTGTGACCCTCTGGACTGGATAAGCATGTGGTCTGCATGTCAACTTTGCTCTCATCTTCTCTTTCTGTGACTACTCACTCACTTTTCTTTCTAAAGACATTGCTAAATCAAATCTATGAGATTCATACAATGGAGAAGCAAGCAGGACACACAGACTTACCTTTACCTTGCCGCCTCCTCCTCCCCCTCACAGGACCTCCCTCACCCAGTCCTGGGCATCAGAGAAGTGAATGTGTCTATACAGGACCTCCCTCACCCAGTCCTGGGCATCAGAGAAGTGAATGTGTCTATACAGGTGAAAGTGAAGGTGAAGTCGCTAAGTCATGTCCCACTCTTTGCGGTTCCAGGGACTGTAGCCCACCAGGCTTCTCCATCCATGGGGTTTTCCAGGCAAGAATACTGGAGTGGGTTGCCATTTCCTTCTCCAGGGTACCTCTTCTGTAAATGTGTCCCAGGCATTGTTATACACTCTCCTTTTTTTACCTCCCAGTAAGAAGAACTGCTGCTTTTAAACTATGCTGCTGGAGAAGACTCTTGAGAGTGCCTTGGAGAGCAGAAACTCAATCCTAAAGGAAACTAACCCTGGATATTCTTTAGAAGGACTGATGCTGAAGCTAAAGCTCTAATACTTTGGCCACCTGAGGCGAAGAACTGACTCACTGGAAAAGACTCTCATGATGGGAAAGATTGAGGGCAAAAGGAGAAGAGGGTGGCAGAGGAAGAGATGGTTAGATAGCATCACTGACTCAACGGACATGAATCTGAGCAAACTCCCAGAGATAGGAAAGGACAGGGAAGCCTGGCATGCTGCAGTCCATGGGGTCATAGAGTCAGATATAACATAGCAACTGAACAACAAAAAAAGACAGGTATGTTTCTGACGTCCAATGAGCTAAGATACCTAAGATACCTCATTCTTTGTAAGAGCTGCAAGGCAGGTCGTAGAATGGTTAGCAGGGCTTCAGCCAATGGAGCCATTCAGTTTGTGCCCAAATTTGTGTGGAGCCACCATTCAGCATGGGGTCGGCTCACTGGGGTTCCCTCTGGAACAGGCCTGCAAATCCCCTCTCCAGAATCTGGGACTGCTGGTACTTGGTGTTCTAATTTTCAATGGCCTCCTAGCAAAGATTCGCAAAGTGTGCTTTCTCCACTAAAGTCCAGGACTCACCTTTCCCTTGCGTCCTCACTGACATAAACTGCTGTATTTTTTTTATTCGAGTCTGAGAAGTGATTTGTATTTTGCGCTTTAATTTCTATTTCCATGATTACTCACGAGGCTCAGCACCTTTTCCCATATGTATGCACTATTTTATTTCAATCAATTGATTCATATCCTTTGTCTCTTTTCTGTCAGGTTATTTATCTTTTTGCTGGTGATTTGTAGCTGTTCTTTATTTAATCCAGATATTAATGTCATAAATATTGTTAATCTGTTTTCTCCACTTTACTACTTGCCTTTTCACTGCTCATGTTATCTTTTTTCCCCCTTGTTTGGATCTTTTGTACTTAATGAGGCCAATTTATCAATATATCATTTTCTCTCACTGCTTTTGGGTTTCCAGTATTAATTACAAAAAAGTTTCCTCACTCCCAAGATTATGTGAACGTAGTGGATGTACAAAACTCTTAATTTTCCTGATGCTCCTAAGATATTTATATTTATATTAATGCTCACCTTCTTGGTCCATCTGATATTTATTTTTTATTGTAGTATGAGATGTAATCTTACTAATTTTTAATTATGATAACATAGGGTATTTTTATATCCTTATAATACTCCTTATTCTTTCTTAAGAAATGATACTTAGTTAAAAATCACCTTTACAAACATCATCACTGCCAAGTGAGATGGCCTCTTATCAGGTGTTTATGTCAAACCCACCCCCTCTGTCCCGAGACCACCGTTCTCCACGATTTTGGGTTTCCAAAGTCTAGGCGGTTGCACCAACATGAATTGTGAAAACCAGAGCCACGTGCGTGCTCTCCTTTGACTGCCCGTTCACACACCAGCATTCTGGACAGTTGTGGACATCACTGAATCCCCACGTATAGTTGCCCAAGCAGAGTAAATAAAATCCAGGCCCTAGCCTTGAACACATAACCTCAGTGTCTGAGACAACGCATCCGGAAAGAGAGCAGAGAAAAGAAGAGGGAGCACAAGGATAAAAAGCCTGTACTTGGGCCTGGGGAGCTGAAGAAAGTGATGGATGAAGAGGAGCGAGCTGGCAGCAGAGAAGAGGAAGAGCGCTCTGCGCAGGCTGAGCGCAGAGAACTGAGAATGTCCTGGAAGGCTGCCTGAGACCGCGTGGGGCACGTGAGGGCAGCAGGTGGCAAGCAGAGCTGCTCCCTCCACCTGCCTCCGCCCTTCACACCCAGGTTCAAGGTGAGCGGTCAGCGAGGGAGGCCAGACCCTGGACCCTCCCAGTAAGTGGGAAAATGGACGGGAACTAAGACAGCATTATTCTTCTCATTCATACTTGACCTCTAAATGCAATGTGAGCTGCGCTGCAGGCCCTGAGTGGTTTTGTTGACCCTGGACTCTGAAGATGGTCCCCCAGGGCACTGAGAACGCGCCCCCACTCCCACAGTCACGTTTAAGCTTCCATAACTAACCCATCACCTGTGGCCAGCAAGGCTGACTCCCGAGTGTCAATGTGGAGTTAATTAGACAAATATCGTATGCTAAAGTCCAATTGATTATTAAGACCATAACGAGGAGTTAACATCATGGCATGTACTGGAAACGTGGCATTATACCTTGGCACATGCCTACCTACCCTCGGAAACTATGTGGAGTCATCAACTGACAATTAGCATTCAATAGCATCTCAGAGCTGTTTTATCACTGCTGACTTAATAAGACAGTTATTGTTCTGTCTGTTAATTAATAACTATCGATTAAAGTTTAAGGCAGACGTGTGCTGCTACTTAACTAGGGTAGTTAGCGCATCTCCCTGCTCAGCCTGACTCTTCTTTCCTCTCCATGCTACACAGGAGCATCTTTCTGCCGCTGCAGGTGAGTCTGGACCAAGAGCATCACAACTGATGGAATACGGAGGGAACTGCTGCCGGGGAGTGTGGGAAAGAACAAAATCACAAATGATGTTGAGAAGTACCTGGTTTCCTCTGAAGACCTTCGAAGCCTAGAAGCTGTGGATTGTCCTGTTGCCACGGTACCTCGGACTGGGTTAGCCAAAATACCTCCCTGGCGTGTGAGTGGAGAGCTTAGTAATGCTGATCTTAGGGATGGTGAGGTTGGTGAGGGTTGTGGTAGCGATTGTGACGGTGATGGCAGTGATGATGTCGGCACTAATGCTGGTTAAGATGGTGAGGTTGGTAAGATGCACAACAGACAGATGCGGTAGACCCAGCACCTCTGAGCTGATAGAGTCGGCATGAGCGAAGACCACAAGACACAGGAGTAGGCAATACTTGGGACAGTAAGAGGGCAGGCAGGACTTTGAGCCCTAAGCCCTTGAGCCTGGATTGAACTGCATTGCATGGGTCCTTGATAAGAGAGGAGGAAGAGAAAATAACCTCAGCCCTGGAGGCAGTGACTTAACAGCTGGGCCAGAGGACAGAGACCAAGAAGGAAAAGGACGGTTCCAGGTTCTTGGAGTGCGTCAGCATCAGCACCACCAGGGACTTGTAAGAAATGCAAATTCTCCCGATCTCTCCCCACACCCACTAAGTCAGAAACTCTGGCACAAGGACCAGCAGTACGCTTTAACAAATCCTCTGGATGACCCTGATGCTGGTGAAGTTTGAGAGCCAGTGGTCTAAGAGGTGAGAATGAAGGTTCTAACTAGAGCCCTGCTTGTCTGGAGTCGGGGAGCAATACCAGAGGCAGGCTGCAAGTATGGAAAATGGTGCTGAGCCCCAGGGCAACAACCAACAGCAACAACTAGATCTCACAGGGTACGGGCTGGTCCTGGGCATGAAGATGCTGCTGGACAGAGTCCCGTGGAGCCTGAAGACACACGCACCTTTTTAGAGGACATGAGGACATACCAGGATGCGCTTGTTTCTATCTCCCCTCTTTCAAAAGTACAAGCTTTTAAAAGCTGGCTCATCTCCACCCACAGTTTCTAACAAAATGCTCAAACCACTACAAAACTTCAAATGATATTTATGGAATGAATGAGAGAGGAAGGGAGTGAAAGGATGAATACATAAAGGGGAAGCTGAAAATGGAGGACTGCAAAGAAAGAATCCATGTACTGATACGTGAAACATCCAGAACAGATTGACTCACGGAGACAGAAAGGAGACTGGGGTCGCTTGGAGGCTGGCGGCTGGGGGTGGGGGTGGGGAGGCTGCTAACAGGCATGAAGGTTTTAGGGCAGGAATGAAAATGTTCTAGAATTAAATAGTGGTAAGCGCTGCACAAACCCGTGAATATACTAAAACTACTGAATTACACACTTGTAAAGGGTGAATTTTATGGCACATGAATTATACCTCAATAAAAGTAATTACATCTTTAAAAAAAAATCCCAAATGTGTGAATATCAAGCAAGGCATTTTGGAAGAAACATTTCACAAGTCAAAATCTATTCTGTGAAGACATCAGGCGTTTCAAACAACGAAACTTAACAAGGCAAAACTACGGACATGAACTGAGATCAGAGCATTCTGACTGTACTCCCAGACATCACAGTAGCCAGGCTCCTGGCAAGTTTACCACAAGTGCATGTTTGTCCTAAGTTCATGTTTGCAAAAATGGTTCCCCCACTAGCAGCACAGAGGAATTTCCAGGTGGCTCATCAGTAAAGAATTTCCCTGCCAATGCAGGAGACGCAGGTTCCATCCCTGGGTCAGGAAGATCCCCTGGAGAAGGGAAGGGCTACCCACTCCAGGATTCTTGCCTGAAGAATCCCATGGGCAGAGGAGCCTGGTGGCTGCAGTCCATGAGATCACGAAGAGTCGGACACCACTGGGACACTGAGTACCCACACACACTACCAGCACGGAACAGAACAAGACCAAAGAGGATGTGGGGAGAAGTGGCTCTAGCATGTTCCTCCCAATTGAGGCTCCTTGTCTGGAAACAGAAGAAAATAATCACAGTCAAGAGCCTCTGCCAGAAGTTGTGTGCTGATCCATGGCGTAGCTTCTAGGGAGATGCTTTGTTAATTCCAAAATGTAAGCAATCTATGTTGTTCTCGGGAGATGGGGAGAAAGCAGGACCAGAAGCCAGGCTCAGGTGGGTTAGCACTCATGCTCAGCTCTCATGGTTCCAGGACCGGCTGGGGAGGATGAGGGAGGACCCTGCCATCCATGTCATTCCCTCTAAACCGGGGGCTGCAAGTAGGGTCCCCACACAGGCAGCAGCCGGCCCAGGGCAAGAGCTACCTAGGAGCTGGCCTTCCTGGGACGCAGCTCCTTTTACGAGCCTCCTTGTTATTACCGCCTATTTCTTTTTATGCCACTGCCAAATACCACCATTAATCTTTCGTGCTCCCTGAAGGCAAAACACGGGTAATTGGATTTATCCGGTTTTAGAATTTGTTAGGTTCCGTTACAAAATAAATAAATAACTGACCTCAAAAGAGAGGGGAGCCTCGAGTGGCCGCGACACCTCCGGGAGCACGCCTGGCCTGTGTTCATTAATCTCCGCTATCTTCTCCCAGCACCTTCCCTCCTATCCTCCGGCGGGGCCCCTGGTGCACGAGATTTGATTTACGAAGTCCCTGCTCTGACCCCTTCAGCTCCGGGCTTCCTGCTCTGCTTTGTTTTCCCAGAGGAGGTTTTCTTCTCACTGGGACTGGGTTCTCTCTCTCCATCACTCTTTCCATTTTCCCCATCTCTTTTCACAGAGCTGTTTTCTTTCCTGACTCTAGAGTGTGGAGCTGTTTAAACTTCCTCTGACTCTTTCTGTTTCTCATCTTCACGCTCCTTTTGGCTGTTTTCTAAGCAGACACGGATACAGACATCCTGAGTAATCACATAGAGTGAGCGCCTTCCAAGGTGCTTTCCTTCGTATCAGGCTGGAGGACCACAGCAAACAAATCAGACACATTGTCTGGTTTGTCCCTTTAACCCATGTGTATTAACTCCTGTAGAAAGTACCTTGGGGACCTGTCCAGACCACGCTGACCATTCTCTGCAAACTCTGACCACCCCACTTACACTGTATCTCCGGTCACATCAGAGATGGCTTAAACACCATGTTTAAGCCACAGGTACCATGCACATCAATATTTGCCAACCCAACAGCAACCACCCACCAGGACCTTGCTGATGGAGCCTGCCTCATGCTAGAGGGACTAAAACACCCAGGAACCCACTTTCTAAGCCCACTCTTCCATCCAGGGACTGGGAATATAATGTGATCCTGAACAATGATACCACGGGGCAATCTAGCAGGAGAGAGCTTCTAAAGAATATTTTCAAAGGAGATACTCGCCAGTTCTTTGTTTCATAACAAAGAAGTGTTTTGTTAATTCTAAAATGTAAGCAATCCAAGTTGTTCTCGGGAGATGGACAGAAAGTGGGAACGGAAGCCAGGGACTCTGTTGTATGAGGATGTGATGTCTGGAACTGTTGCAGCCCTATGGAAGTCATAAGAAGTGATGATCCCAGCACTTTAGTTGATGGAAACTAACCCAGAAAGTGCCTCCCTCTAACATTCTCATTAAATGAGACCATAAACATCACCATTGTTGACATAACTTTCACTGTTGTGTTTTATTGTTGTTGTCCAGTCACTAAGTCATGTCCCACTCCGTGCACCCCACGGACTGCAGCATGCCAGGCTTCCCTGTCCTTCACCAACTCCCAGGGTTTGCTCAAACTCATGTCCATTGAGTCAGTGATGTTACCTAACCATCTCATCCTCTGTCATCCCCTTCTCCTCCTGCCTTCAATCTTTCCTAGCATCAGGGTCTTTTCCAAAGAGTCAGCTCTTTGTATCAGGTGGTCAAAGTACTGGAGCTTTGGCCTCAGCATCAGTCCTTCCAATGAATATTCAGGGTTGATTTCCTTTAGGACTGACTGGTTTATTCTCCTTGCAGTCTAAAAACTCTCACGAGTCTTTTCTAGAACAACAGTTTGAAAGCATCAATTCTTTGGCACTCAGGATTCTTTATGGTCCAGCTCTAATATCTGTACATGACAACTAGAAAAACCATAGCTTTGACTATACAGAACTTTGTTGGCAAAGTGATGTCTCTGCTTCATAGTGCACTGTCTAGGTTTGTCATAGCTTTCTTTCCAAGGAGCAAGCATCTTTTAATTCTGAGGCTGCAGTCACCATCCACAGTGATTTTGGAGCCCAAGAAAATAAAGTCTGTCACTGTTTCCATTTTTACCCCATCTACTTGCCATGAAGTGATGGGACTGGATGCTATGATCTTAGTTTTTTGAATGTTGAGTTTTAACCCAGCCTCTTCACTCTCTACTTTCCCTCTCACCAAGAGGCTCTTCAGATTTATAACTTAGAACTAAAAGCATCCTATCTGATACATGATTCCCTCTACCCAGCTATGGTTTGATTGGTCTAAGGTAGACATTAAACCAAAGTGGAACACTCAGATTCATCTCCTGGAAGTTATATTGGAAACAGAAAACAGAGATGCTAGATAACCTGTGGGAACTAACTTGGGCTGAGAACCAGTGTGCTCAGAAGACCCAGGATGGCTGTCTTATATCCTATGGAAATGGAGACAGCTGACTGGTAAAAAGACAAAGAAAGCAGATGTGCTGGGAAGGTTCCTATTTTTCGAATAAAAGACCATATGGCCACAAATAGGCAGATGACAGAGTGGCTGACTAGTTCCACTTGTTACAGAAGCCAATATTCTCCACTTCTCTTGGGTTCCATGGGCCTTATAACAGAGCCTCTTTCTTTTAATACTTTGAGTGGGTTTTTATAAGTCTTAAGAAACAAACAAGAAAATCTAAGGTGAAAAATTAGGTTGAACACAGAACTAGAGATACAGAGATGAATGAGATATCTTCACTGCCTTCTTGGAACTTCGGTTCCATGAGTGGAGACCCATGGAGACCCTGTTAGAGCGTCTGATAGCTACTGCTGCAGCTAGGGATGCAGCAGTGATGGGGGAGTCGGGGGAGGGCCAGTTTACGCCCTTCACATGCTCTGCAGGAAATACTGAGAACAAGATGCAATATTTCCAAACAGTTGTGCATGGAACTAGTTTTCATTGCATGAGAATCAGATTCTTGGGTATATGTCTCAGCATTCTTAACTCTGTATGTCTGCAGCTGGGAACAGGAATCTGTATTCTTAAAAAAAAAAATGTTCCTGGGTCGCTATGACTCACTACGATCCCCAGCCAGGGTGGCAAAGCTTGGAGATTATTAAGATAAAGGGGACCAAGGAAACCTAGGAAAGATTGACAAAAGAAGCAGCATTTGAATGGGGCCTAGAAGATACAGAAGACCCACCAGATGTACAAAGAGGTTGGAAAAGAACGTCTCAGCAAGAGAAAGAGCAAACGGCAAATCACTACACAAATAAAAGTTGCCTGGGTTCATTTTTATTGTCACCTCTGTTATGATCACAAATAAATAAATGTCTGATTGTGTCTACACTCAGGACGGAGATGCAGACACAGAGAAAGATGCAATCTACCTGCCTCTTGTCAAGCAGAATTTATTAGCATGCTCTGTTGGCAAAGTGTCATAGGAGGTACTTGAGACAATTACATTGACATTCTATTCCTGCTCTCAAGAAATTAACATCCAATTGAAGCAAAAAAAAAAAAAAAAAGTCTGTGCATGTGTGAGAAAAAGAGAGAGAGCAAAATAATGAACAAATAATATGATTACCAAAGAGCCAGCAATACCTGTAAATAATGGTGGATGGAGTCAATATTTCACCCCATTCTTCTCTTGCTTGTAAGGTATCTAAAGTCTACATCATTCTTATCCTTGCTTCTCTATCAGTAATGTATCCCTCAACCCACCCTAGCTGCTTTCAAACATCTCTGCCGTTGGATTTCCTCATTTGATATCATATCCATAGGTGTACTTGTTTGGGCATTTATCCTTCTTGATAATCTCTGAAGCTTCTGGATCTATGGTTTGCTGTCTGACATTAATCTTGAGAAAGTCCATCATCATTGCTTCAATTGTTTTTTCTGTTCCTTTCTCTCTCTTCCTTCTGATATTCCCCTTATATGTACATTATACCATTTATGACTTTCCCGTAGTTCTTGAATATCCTGTTCTTTTCTTTTCCTAGTCTTTTTTCTCTTTGCTTATTCAGCTTAGGAAGTTTGCATTGACATATCATCCAGCTCACTGATTCTTTTCTTAGCTGTGTCCAGTCTACTAATAAACCCATCAAAGTCATTCTTCATTTCTGCAACAATTTTTGTAGCATTTCTTTCTGTATTTTCTCTTAGAGTTTCTGTTTCTATGTTACATTACCTATCTGTTCTGGCATGTTGTCCATTTTGTCTATTAAATCACTTAACATGTGAATCCTAGTTATTTTAAATTTCTGGTCTGATAATTCCAACATCCCTGATATATCTGAGTGCAATTTTAATGCTCACTTTCTCTTCAAGCTATGTTTTGTGCTTTTTTAGCTGAAGGAGGGTGGAGCTGGGTATTTCACTTTTCCGGGTAGTTTAGGCTCCAGTGAAACCCACCGAGGTTTGAATATGGTGAAATTGTTTGAGGGCAGGTTTTGTTACAAAGAGAAGAATGCTCTGGTATATGTCAAAATGGTACCTCCTCCTGCCAGTTCTCATATTTTCACGCTGAGGACCTGCTGGGGCTCCTGGAGGTAAAACTCACAGAAGTATGACCCCCAATTTCCAAAGCTGTGCCATCTGGACTTACTTCTCAAGTTACTCCATACTCAATCTCTGGAAAACAGCACACGGAATATAGTGTCCAGTAGACATTTGCTGAAATAAATGGATGGATAAACACATCCATCATCCATTGCCTGTGGGAAGATATTTGACTGGCCAATGTGCAAAATGCATAAAAAGAGGCTGAATGTTATTAATCCCCACAGAAATGCAAATTAAAATTTCACAACCATACACTACTTCATATACCCACTAAAAAGGCTACAAATTATTTTTTTTTAAACCCCAAAACCTAACAAGACCTACAATGACAAATGTTGGAACTGTGGGGCAGCTGGAGCTCTGAGACATTACCAGTGGGGATGTAAATTGGTAGAACATTGGAAAATGGTCTGTCTGTTTCATCAAAGGTAAACTGACACATATTATATGATTCAATAGTTTTATTCCTAGGTATTTTTTTAATGAAAATATATTTCCTTATCAAGGTTTATACTCAAATATTCATTGTACCTTAGTTTAAAAAAGCCAGAAACTAGAAACAATATTAATCCTTTAACAGGTAAATGGGGAAAAGAATTGATACACCCATAAAATGGAATACTACAGGACAAAGGGAATGAACTACAAGGAGTGACAGGTACATATCTCAAATACATTAAACTGAAGGGAAAAAGTCACGTATTAGGTATACTGTGTAATATAGTATTATTCCATTTAAATGAAATTATAGAACAAATGAAATGATGTCTACGGTGTCAGAAAGGAAACTGATGCCTGCCTAGGCCTGGAGGACTGACTTTAAAAGGGTAGAGCAGGAATGTCAGCAAGATGACAGCCTAGGAAGAACAAACCTTTGTTTACCCACAGAAACAGCTAAACAAACAACTAGAAACTGGAAATAATAACTTTACAAGGGCTCTGGAAATCAATCAAGGATTACAGAACCTGACCAAATGCCCAACCCAGGAAAAAAAAAAAAAAAGCACCATTTAAAATAACAAGGAATGTCATGGTATTTTTATTTCCCCTTCCTCTACCTACCCGCAGTGCAGTGCAGTTAGGGGTAAGCAGTAGCCTGAACCTCTATCCAAACTGAACACAAAAATAATAGAAAGAAGGAAATAATGGTGATTAGGGAGAGTAGAGATCAATGCTATTGAAAACAACAACAACAACAAAAAAATAGAATCAACAAAACCAAAAGTTAGTTTTGAACAAATTAACAAACCTTTAGCTAGATTTACTATGAACAACAACAAAAAGACCAGATAAAATAAAAATGAAAGAAGGGATGCTACAGAAACTGAAAAGATCATAAGAGAGTACTATGGACTATAGTAGGTAAACAAACTGGATAATCAATCAAAGGTAAAAGAGATAAATTTCTAGAAAAAATATAGCCTCTTTAAATCATGAAGAAA
This sequence comes from Capricornis sumatraensis, assembly GCF_032405125.1. Lineage (NCBI taxonomy): Eukaryota > Metazoa > Chordata > Mammalia > Artiodactyla > Bovidae > Capricornis > Capricornis sumatraensis. The sequence goes on from NC_091076.1 coordinate 16,838,784, forward strand.
CAGAAAATCCGAATGGGTATTTAACCAGTAAGGAGACCAAGTCAGTAGTCAAAAATCTCCTAACAAAGAAAAACCCAAGACAAGCTGGCTTCAGTAGTGAATTCTACGAAGAAGTTAAAGAATTAACAATAGTTATCCTCAAACCCTTTCCAAAAAAATAAAGAGGTAAGAACACTTCTAAACTCATTCTATGAGGCCAGCATTATCCTAATACTAAAGCCAGAGAAAGACACCTCAAGGAAAGGAAACTACAGACAATAAGGGATGCAAAACCCTCGATATACAGTCGACTCTTGAACAACATGGGAGCTAGGGGTGCTGACCCTCTGTACCGCTGAAAATCCGCATTTAATTTATAGTTAGCCCTCCACATAAAAATTTTGGTTCCTCTCTATCTGTAGTTTTGCATTTGTGGGTTCAACCAACCACAATTCATGTTGCAAATATAGTGTTTACTATTGAAAAGAATCTATATACAAGCAGACTGGTGCAGTTCAAACCTGTGTTATTTAAGAGCCAACTGTGCTAACAAACTGAATTCAACATGATGCTAAAAGATTATATACCATAAACAAGGAGAACATATTACTGGAATACAAGGATGGTTGAATACATGAAAATCATTCAACAAATATACCATATTAGCAGGATGAATTTTAAAAAATAGTAAATTGATGCAGAAAAAACATTTGGCAAAATTTAACAGTCTTTTGTGATTAAAAAAATTCAATAAACTAGGAGTAGAAGGAAATTATATCAAGGTAAGGCCATATATAAAATACCTATACTTAATGTTGAAAAACTGTCAGGAACAAGGCAAGGTTGCTTGCTTTCATCACTTCTATTCACATAGTACTGGAAGTTCTAGTCAGGGCAATTAGGCAAGAAAAATATCTAAAATATCAAAACTGGAAAGAAATAAAATTATTTTTGTATGCATATGCTATAATCTTCCCATAAAAATAAAAACTTATGTGTTTTATATAACACATACAAATCAGTTGTATTTCTATGCACTAACAATGAACAATCCAAAAAGGAAATTAAGAATCAATTTAATTTATAACATTTAAAATTACTAGGAATAAACTTAAACAAGGTGAAAGAATTATACGCTAAAAACTACAAAATGTTTCTGAAAGAAATTAAAGACAAATATTCATTAAAAGACATCCCATGTTTATGGATTGAAAGACAACATTATTAAATTGTCAACACTACTTTAAGCTGTCTCCACCTTCCATGCAATCCCTGTCAATAGCGATTTTGATTTTTTTTGCAAAAATAGAAAAATTCATCCTAAAATGCATATATAGCCTCAGTGGATCCCAAATACCTAAAATAATCTTGGAAAATAACAAAGTAAAAGGTCTCATACTCTTGGTTTCAAAATCTACTATAAGCTGCAATAACCAAAACAGTATGGTCCTGGCATAAAGACAGACATAGACCAATGGAGTAGAATAGAGATCACAGAAATAAACTATAGTTCAAATGAATTTCAACGAGAGTGAGAAGTCCAATAAGGAAAAGATACTCTTTTCAACAAGCGGTGCTGGGAAAACTGCATATCTACATGCAATAAAATTAACTTGGACTCTTACCTTACAGCATATACAAAAACTAACTCTAAATGGAACAAAGATCCAAACAGAAGAGCTAAAACCATTAAACCATTCAAGGACAAAATATAGGAAAACCTTCATGACATTGGAATCGGCAAAGATTTCTTGGATAGGACAGCAGAGCATAAAGGACAAAAGAAAAAATTGATAAAATGGGTAAACTCACATTAAAAAGCTGTGTGCATCAAAAGACATTATTGACAGAGTGAAAAGGCAATCCACAGATGGAATAATACACATGCAAATCATATCTAATAAAATATTAATATTCAGAATACATCATGAATTCTTATAACTCAACAACAAAGCCTAGTAACCTGATTAAATATGAACAATCAATTGAATAGACATTTCTCTAAAGGAGATGCACAAATGGACGTTAGCACATCAATATCACTAATTATCAAGGAAATGCAGATCAAAACCACAGTGAGATAACATTTCACCTCCATTAAAATGGCTATTATAAAAACAAAAAACTGAAAATAACAAGTGTTGACAAGGATGTGGAGAAACTGAAAGCCTTGTGCATTGCTGGAGGGGATGTAAAATGGTGCAGCCACTATGCAAAATGGTATGGCAGTTCCTCAAAATTATACAGGATTACCACATGATCCACTTCTGGGCATATAAAATCTCTTTTCTGGGAATACACCAAAAGAATTGAAAGCAGAGAACAGATATTTGCACACCCATGTCCATAGCAGCATTATTCATAACAGCAGCCCATGTTTCCATAGACAAGTAAATGATAAATAGTGGTATAAACCTACAATTGGATATTTTTCAGCCTTAAGAAGGAAGGAAATTCTGACCCACGCTACAGTGATGAACCTTGAAGACATGAGGCTAAGTGAAATAGGGCAGTCACAGAAGGACAAATACTGTATGATCCCACGTATATGAAGTCCCAGAGGAGACAAAAACTCAGGGCAGCAGGGAGAAAGGATGGGGGAGTAGTCTTTAAAGGGCGAGGGGGGCAGGGTTTCCGTTCAGAAAGATGAAAACAGGCCTGGAGATACACGTTTTTGCACATAAAATAAACACATTTAATGACATAGAAATGCATATTTAAAAGTGGTTAAAATAGTAAATTTCATGTCGTGCATATTTGACCACAAAAAAAGAGAGGGCATAGAGGAATTCTTTGAGGGTGATAAAAAAAAATATTCTATATCTTTTAGAGTGGAGGTTACACGGTTGAATGTGAATGCCAGGGTTTGTCTAAGTGAACACAGAATATAGTGCATTTTATGCAAATTCCCTCCTCCCCTCCTCACTCTCTCCCTCTGGCTCCTTTCTCTCCCACTTCCTGATCTATGGGCCCTTTATTCTGCTAACATATTCACTAGATGCGAGTGTTTAAAGAGGAAACTCTGGGATTAATTCAACTTCATAATTTCCATGCCGCTTAGAACAGGGCTTGGCACAGAGTAGTCAATAAAAGCTGGTTGTTAAAATTGTGAATTCAGTAACTTACATTTTTAAAAAACATTAATGCTACTGTTTATCATGAACTTGCTACATGTCTGATTTTAGTCTAAGCTCTTACAAACTTAATGCCATCTACTCCTCCCCTACAACTTAGTGAAGTGGGTGTATAACCCCTCAATCCTTTATTTAAAATCGAGGGTTGGATAAACTTGGTCACTTGTCTGATCACATTCAGCCAGGATTTGAACTGAATCTTCTTGAGTTAGTCTGTGCCTTAACCTTTTGACACGAGTTATACTTAACCTTGTATTTCTCTAAGCGCCCAGTGACTGCTGTGCTGTGCTTAGTTGCTCAGTCATGTGTGACTCTTTGTGACCCCATTGACTGTAGCCCACCAGGCTCCTCTATCCATGGGTCTTCTCCAGAAAGATTGTTGGAATAGGTTCCCATGCTCTCCTCGGAGGGATCGTCCCAACCCAGGGATAGAATGCAGGTCTTCCACATTGCAGGCAGATTCTTTCCAGTCTGAGCCATCAGGGAAGCCCACTGACAAGCCGAGTGTAAATGTAAAGTTATAATCAAGAAGATCTATAAACTGTTCCCACTGCACAGCTATAGCAGGACAGGTGCTCTGGGGATGTATTCAAGGATCTCATAGTGAGAGCTCATCACAGAAGCTGCTATATTTCACACGGACAAAGAAATACCTCCCTAAGTCCCTTCATCCTGAGATGCCCTCTGCAATTTTAGAAGACTAGTCTCACTGACATTTTTTCCATTCCCGAGAGTTTGCAGATACAGTCCCAGGATATGCCACCCTCTATTTTGTATCCTTAATAAAAAAGGGAGGAGGCTGGTATACCTCCCTTGTAACTGCTCAGCATCTCAGGATGGTGGCTTTAATAATGGTGTGAAATTCAAAAATGCTGCAATTATAATAAGCAGGAGGAGACAGGACAAGTTAAATACCAAGTATCTAGGGAGAGATCATTATCTCAACTAGGACTCAAATGCCAGACTCTTTGGTTGTAATGTCAGTGACTTCCCAATTGCTTAAAAATGGATGAGAATATCTTCATTAGGAAAAGTAGGTATGTGTGTGAGAGAGAAAGAGGTGGACAGACAGAGATAAAGGACATACATTCATCTTTTCAACAAACTTGGAGCATCCCCTCTGAGTAAGGTGTTGAACTGGACACTGGGACCCAAAGATGGAGAGAGAGTATTAATACATTTAACAAAAGGCACAGAAGCAATGCCAACAAGAGCAGGGAGAGGAGTATTTTTAGGGATGGGCTAGAAAGCATCAGTTCAGTTCAGTTCAGTCTCTCAGTTGTGTCCGACTCTCTGCGACCCCATGAATTGCAGCATGTCAGGCCTCCCTGTCCATCACCAACTCCCGGAGTTCACTCAAACTCACATCCATCGAGTCCGTGATGCCATCCAGCCATCTCATCCTTGGTCGTCCCCTTCTCCTCCTGCCCTCAGTCCCTCCCAGCATCAGAGTCTTTTCCAATGAGTCAACTCTTCGCACGAGGTGGCCAAAGTACTGGAGTTTCAGCTTTAGCATCATTCCTTCCAAAGAACACCCAGGGCTGATCTTTAGAATGGACTGGTTGGATCTCCCTTGCAGAGCACAGGCCAGCACAAATACGAATCCCTTTATTCCCCCCTTCTACACAGATGCCTTTCAGTCACCTAAGTCAATGTGGGCGTGGCCACTCCAGTAACACACCTGACTGATTCATTTCCTTGCAAAACACATGCTGGCTTCTTTTATCCATCGTGGGGAGTTCCAAACATCAAACAAGAATCCCTCCACTGGGATGGCATCCATTGCAGTCAATCCCAGTCAAGGTGCATGGGATCTGATAGGGCAACACATATACCCAAGAATGACGGGGAGGAAAGAATCAAGCATGAATCGGCTGAGCCCTCACCGGCTGCCTGCCTGAAGTTGGTCTCTGAAAGGGACGTTCCAGTGGGCAGGTGAACAGTAAGTGCTGGAAAGTCCAGGAATCAGGAGGAGTTAGAGAGGATTGGGGTCAACAATGGAGCTGGGCTTTTGGAGAAGACTCCTGCCGAATAGAGCAGACTGCCGATCACCCAGCGCCTGGGCTGGGTCCAACACAAAGAAGCAGGACATGCGCCAGGGCTCAGTGACCGAAAGGCGTCTCCAGCTGCCAGGTGAAACCAAAGGTCAGAAAGAGCCAGATTCTGGCAGCAAGTGAGAACCTGAGCCCCGAATTTGCTGGCACCTTGACTTAGGATGGGGCTTCCCTGGTGGCTCAGATGGTAAAGACTCTGCCTGCAGTGTGGGAGACCCGGGTTCCACCCCTGGGCTGGGAAGATTCCCTGGAGGAAGGCATGGCTACCCACTCCCGTATTCTTGCCTGGAGAATCCCATGGACAGAGGAGCCTGGTCGGCTACACTCCATGGGGTCACAAAGAGCCAGACATGACTGAGTGACTAACACATACACAGAGAATGCCTTAGGGTGGACACACACACCTGTGTGGGTGTGGCCGCGTGACCCGGACACTCAGTTGGAGTGGGGCCACTGGCACAGCAGAGCCTGGGGGAGGGAGGGTGGCACTGCTACTTCCTGTCTCCCCCTCTTCCTCTATCTGGGACTCCAGAGAGTCCACCCTAGGCCACTTCGTCCTCACGTGGGCAGAGTCTTTGTCTTTCTTCGACTCTTGCTGATGCCCTGGGAAAGTCTCTTTCCTTCTCTATGCTTTCCATTTTTGTCTTTCATCTCCTTGCTCTATCTTCCTTGCTTTATTAATACTCATGAAAATACTCCTCAACATTACCAAGGCTGCAAACGCACACTTGAATCAAATATAAGGAAAGCTATGCATCTTAAAATTAAATTTGGCACAACAGATACAATAATACCAACTCCCAAACTTTTGGAAGTATTCAGAAATGCCTTTGGGAAAATGTTTCCATGTTATCTTCCTGTAATTATATCTACTATTCTTCAGCACTGGCATTCACGATAAATAGAAAATTATCATATTCATTTTTCCCCTCTTTTGCGTAATTACTTCTTCTACAACAACAGCGTGTTCTATTATTCTTCATGGCGGGTCTATAGCATTTTGGATAATTATGAGTTAAATTATCTTCTGTGGCCTTGCCAGAAACCTTCACAATCACTTAAAACACACTGTATTTCTATTATGCAATGGAAACTTGGTTAATCGAGATCTCATAAATCTTCAGATCTACTGGGGATGTTTAATATTCAAAAGCAAGTTTTCAGCATTGATCAGCACTCTTATGGAAGGCAGGTCAAGTCCTTCAGCATCTCTTTGATTTAAGCAAAATGTACCATCTCCAGGGAAGAGGAGAGGTCAGGCAGACACTGTAGGGTATGAGTCAGCCACAAGGTGAGCAAAAAGGGCCTGTGCCCGCTGCTGCCACAGTCTTGATGGTTTAAACTATGAGCATAAAGATGGGGAGACGGGTTTACACAATGACTTGGATTTTTGGATCTGAAAACACGTGACTTCTCATCTTCCCATCCTTCCACGTGGATCACTTGCTTCCTCCTGGTTCTTGGAGAAGTGCTCTGTCATTGGTGTCCTTGTCATCATTCACCTGCTGGCTCTGTCCTGTCTGCAGGGTCCCTGGAGGTGCTGCTCGTCCTGTGAGAGGTCACAGATGTTCCCGGAGGGCGCAGCATTCAGGGCAGGGTCAAAGCTAAGGGCACCCATGATTCTGGGGCAGCACACATGGTGGGTGGGACCCTCTGCAGCCTGATTTCTGGCCCCAAGAGACAGAGCAGTGCTTGCTGGTGTGCAGGTGAGAGGCGTAAAGGACCTGCTGGGGGCACAGCAACAGATGGCCACAGCCCTCAACCCAGTGCAGACTTCCTAACCTTTGCTCAAATACAGGTCCCAGGAACACAGAGGAGCCGTTTGCTTTTCCTGCTTGAAGCTCACGGAAACACTCTCTGTTCTCCCTACCTGGAAGAGGGTACTATCGAACTCAGAAGAGGGGGGAAATGGCATTCTAGGAGCAAGCACAGACTCTGACACATAATAACCATGTGACCCAAGGCAAGTGCCTCAACTTTCTGCACCTCAGTCTCTACAGTGGGGACTGTAGAGGAACAAAATTCGACATCCCGAAATGTTTCTGGCACGTGGATTATTTCAAGCTGAAAACAGTCAAGGCCCAAGGCTCGGGAAGAAACCCTGACCTTCCCAGTAACTGCCTTGAGAATTCAGATAGAGGACCTATTCGAGGAATAGAGGGTCAGGAGAGATGTCTGCAAAGAATACAGCCAGGTGTGGGGGGCAACTTCCAGAGATCAGAGCCCACTCTGCGTCCCTCTCTGTTGGACCAACAAACATTTATTTACCAATCAATCTGCTTTTTCATCTCCATGTGAACTGCCTTCCTCTATTTAAACCTCCCACACCACTACTCCCAACATCCTCCTTTGTCTTCAGCTGAGGATGGTGTTCAGGGTGAGGACTTTGGCCTTTTGGGTGAGTTATTTAGTTCCCCTGGGTTTCTTCCATGTATATATGTTATTAAACTTTTGTTTGACTTTCTCCTCGTCACCTGTCTGCTGCCTGTTTAATTTTTAGACCAGCCAGAAGACCCTAGAACGGTAGAAGAAAATGTCTCCTTCCTGGACAGGATCATAATATTCTGAAAATTGCATGAAACAATAAGTAATTGGCCTGGCACCTGCCAAAATTATGGATGACGGCGTCTATTTATTTAATCCCCACCCCACAGGTTTTACTGAAGGGTCTTCAGTGTGGTCCTGCAGGGAAGGGGCACCAGGCTCCAACACCTCCCTTCTCTAACCTCCTCTACTGAGGCAATGACACACAGATGGAGGCAGGGTGAGTGCTGAGCTGCAGAAACATCACAGCTTCAGTTGTCACGTCTTAAAAAAAGATGTGCCAGGTACAAGAAGTCCCAGGAAGGTGCTGTGGCTGGAAGGTGAGAAGGCACTCAGCGGGAAGCCTCTCTCCCCAGGGCCCATTCCCAGCCACCTTCCTCCCCAACCCAACGTCAGCTAAAAAGCATCTTCCTGCAGGGGAAACGGTACACAAATGAACAAACCCAAAATAGTCTGGGGCCATCTTGAGTGGATTGGAAAAGAAAAAATCAAGAAAGATTAACAGTTCCTAACTTAACAGGCAACGCCATTTTGGCCAGCCCTAACATGACGATGCTTCCCATTGATGACAATGTTCAAGTCTTCCTTTGAAAAGGATGGACAGGACCTCTTGTCCTCTGCATCTCGTGTCTGGACCTCATGAGGTCTGGAGCTCAGGCTGCCCAGTACTGCTCGCCTCCACCTTCCCCTACACCAGAGCCAGCTACACAGTGACCAAGGTAGGCAGGTCAAGGTCCCTTTCTAGAACAGCAGGACTAAACTGAACCCAAGGACCAAATTTACTTAAAGGCCAAAAAAAAAAAAAAAACAAATGAACAAGGGCTTAGATGGGAACGGCTGAGTTGTTCAGAGCAATCCAGAAAGTCATGGAACACGTATGCTGACTGCCTTAAGATGAGCCCCCCACCCCCATGCTGGCATCCCTACCAATCAGTGATTAGACGGCCTCAGTCTAGCCAGCCCCCTTCTTCCAGGCCTGCCGGATCGGGAAACGCCAGCTTCTCCATCCGCCCCTCTCCCTCCTGGCGCCGCGTGTCTCCCCTGGTCAACAGAAGGCAGGTTTCCGCAGGAACACCCCTGCTCTCAAGTCCATCACCCCACCGCAGCTGAGAAGAACCCCCTCTGCTCTGCTGCCCTGCTCCTCGCCTTGTCCCAGGGATGCCGCAGCCTCGGGGGCCACTGGTGGACTCAATGTCCCCCCTGGCAAGTGATCGCACCAGAATGCAAGTCCCCCAGGCCCCCAAAGGCTCTAACCAATCACATGCTGTTGGCACCATATTGTGAAGAGAATGGAACCCTTTCGCTGTGAGCATGTTATCCCTGCAGATTAACACTCCATCATACGAGACTGAGCTCCTTTACAGTGGAGTAAAGCATTCAGCCTAGATGTATCATTTTGGACCCTCAGTATCCATGACGGTGTCTGTAGCCAACACCTACGTCATGGCTTTTTGCCTCTAGGAACTCACAGTCCAACCACACCCACATGTAACTGACGTATACAGAGTGTGTATCCCTCAGAACAAAGATTTGCAGCAGGGTGAGTCCTGACCATGAGCAGAAAGCAGGGTGCTGGCTGGCACTGCGGATGGACTGAGAATTCTAGAGATCTGTGTGTGTGGTGGGTAGGGAGAGGAGAATGCTAGAGCTCTGTGTGTGTGGTGAGTGGCAGTGGAAGGGGGGAGGAGAATTCTAGAGCTCTGTATGCATCTGTGGGAGGGGGGAGAAGTGAACCCAGAAAGGACAGAGAATCACAGGTCATCACTGAGGTTTTGTTTGGCTCCTATAACAACCTGCACTTGTGTGTTGCTTCCTAATCAGCATAATAATACCATCTCTTTCATCTACCCAATGCCTTAGATGGGGCATATACCATCCCCAAGGGTACACAAATAAATTCAAGTCCTCAAAATCATTTGGCAGGTGAAGGAAGGAGCAAGAATCAAGTCCAGATGGTATGCAGGCTCCCGGGCCTGGTGCTCCTCCTCAGGCAATACAGCAGCTTTAAGTGGTGAGGTCCATGCACACAGGTAGGGTTACGTAGGTGTGGGCAGGGCCACTGGAGACCAGCCTTACTCAGATGCTCTGGGGCAGGAAGGGGATCTGGGGCAGCAGTTCTCAACATGAGAAATACTAGAAGAGATCCTTAAAACACCCATGCCCAACTCCAGACGTTTTGCTTTAATTGGTCTGGGATCCTGGCCATGGAACATCTAAAATGCATCTCTAGTAACTCCGGGGCAACCCAGGTTAGCACTGCAGCTGGACTGGCCCTGTATGGACTTGTGCTCGGGTCCATGTCTGAATCCATCTTCCCAGGCCAAGAGCGAAGCCATTGCCCCGATCGAAGTCCTTATTCAGTTTAGGTAACTGATATGCTGAAATTCACGTGCTGTGGCCTTGTTTGGAATAACCGAGTGGCTCTTCCGAATGTTCTAATGTACAAAAAAATAAAGCTGCTGATGGAGAGGGCAAAAGGCAGAGAAACATCCAGGAAAAGACAGGACGCCCCCCTCGGAGCCTGACTGCCTTGGTGACTTTGGCAAAATCCTGCTGCTCAGATTCTTCCTTGGCAGTGGTTAACCTCCAAATACTGGGTTCCAACGAGATTAGCTCAGAACTCCAAATGAAAATGCGAGGGTATTTTAGACGAGAGTTTCTAAGCATAATCCCAGATCAGCCAGGCTGGATCAGCAAAACTGATTATCCTGCCATGCTTTAAAAAAAAAAAAAAATCCCTCCCCAGTTGCTGGCGGGAACTTTTCCCACTTAGCAGAACAGTTACAGCAACAACCCACTTTCAGCCTACCGAAATCCCCTCAGAATGTTCACAGACACGGATGATGTGGTCCACTGCAAAACCGAAGCAAATTTAGAGAAGATTGAGGTCCAGGTGAAAACACATCTGGTCAGGATTGCGTCACTGAAATAGCCTAACAGACACCAGCTGACCACACCAAGCATCCTGGGCTCCCTTCCTGACGTGGGCAATGATTCAGACACAGGACTTCTAGACACTTGTCATATCTAATCTAATGCAGAGGCACAGAACATTTTTAACCCAACAGCAGATAATTGTAATGAAATGATTCTGGCCAAGAGGGCCCATTTGTAATAATGAATTCAAATCAGATTCATAGCAGCTATAATTCAGACACTGTGAATACCACCTTCATTTTCCATATCATCTCTCTTCCAAGAAGGCAAAATAACTCCATAGTCACATAATTATTTTTACTTTTCAAGTAGCCCTGTGAAGTAGTTATGAGGAAGATAATATTGCCTCATCTACATAAAATGAGTTCCTTCCATGTTCAATCAAAGACCTGGCACCACAAACATGCCTCCGAGGAAGGAGATCACCCCTCTCTAAGCCAAACAGGGTCTCACTGAAACTTTCAAAGAAGGACCGAGCTTTCTCCTTCTCTTGGCTTCTCTTGGTTGGTCTTCGACCTCCTATATGACCTCATTCAAGATTGAGAAACAGGCTTGGATTACCTTGATCCGAGGCAGCCACATATGAACAGACTTTCTATGGTTCTGACTAGTGGACTTGGGAATCAGTCAGTGTTTTCAATGCCTTCTGAACATCTGATGCATTCAGAACAGTAAATTCCCAAACACAGAATTCCCAGTGGCACACCTTTTAGGAGATTGGAGAGTGACTGCGGTTAAGAACTGCAATTTTTTAGACGCAAAAAAAACCAACAAGATGATCCATCTATCTGGGGTTGAGGCCATGGACTTCCAGAGATGGGAAACAGGATGCCCGCCCCCTCGGAGTCCTGACAAACAAGGGTTTCACTGAGACCGGCGCACAGCTGTCAAGAACAGAAGGGGAGAGATTGAGACCCCCAGAAATCTGTGAGAGTTATTGATGTTATTTTAAGAAACACTGTGATCGTAGTGAAATCAGAACCTTAAAAAATAAGGGAATAGTAAGAATTCAGTGATCAAAGATGGAAAGACGAGAATGAATAACACGCAAAAGCATATAAAATGGAGGCATTTGATAAAAATAAAAGAAAATGTAATAAAAGAGGAAAACATGAGAGGTAAAAGAAAGAGAATACAGAAAGATTAAAATGGGGACAATGCATGGAATTTCTCTATTTCAGGGCAACTTATACAGAAGTCAAGAGGCAAAATCATCGTAAGATGGGCTTACTTTTTTAAAAAGAAAGCATGCCGTCAGGTAACTGATAACAGTTATATTCAAATATGTAAGGTTTTTCTTTCTTTTTTTTCTCCACAAAGCACAAAAAGCAACTATTCAGCTTTTCCCTTTTTTATTCCCATTCCCATTACGAAGCCCAGCTGCTAAACATTAGAATTGAAGATCATGAAAACAGGCCAGCAGCTAATAAAAAGGCAGCTCAAAGCTGGCCCTCTGCTGGTGGAACAGTGTTACTGCATCCCAGAAAGCTTTAACTTTCAGGGACAAGAAAAGGCCGGAGGATTTTGGAAAGTTCAGCACTGAGACCTCATCCTGTGTTACGCCTCTCTGTTCCTGGTAAGAGGGTATGAGTTTGGAGGATGGAGAGAGAGGCACACAGCATGGGCACCCCTTAACACCCACCACCATTTCCCCACATCGCCTGGGGTAACACGCACCGGAGCCTGGCTGATACTCCTCTGAGCAGACGGGCCCTCTGATTGTGCCTCGCAGGGCGTGGACCAGCCCCTCACCCCGGGATTTCTCTGATGCAAGGAAGTATGCATGTTATACTCCCTCTAGTCCGGGGCAGCCTAGGGGGGTTCCCTCCTGCTGGAGGTCGAGAAAAGAGGTCTGTCTCCCTTCTGTTTTTTCTCCCTCCTTCTGGGGCCTCCATGCACCAGCAGAGAGGGTTCTAGGACCTGTGCTTGGGCTCAGAAAAAAACACAGTGAGACCACCCAGAAGGCAAGCATCAACCTCCACGCCTGGCCTTAGGAAGGAAGAACAGTGGTTGCGTGAGGCCTTCCTTTCCTTCCCCGGGGAGAGGCTCATCTGGGCTGAGAGGGACACCAAGGAAGTCGAGGGCCGAGCAGGAAGGGAGCCCCGCCCTCACGCGTTCCTTGAAGCTGCCAGACTTCTCGGCTGCCGAATCTGGGGCACGATGTTTTATTTCCACCGTAACCATCAAAGTCACAGGCAGGGCAAATGCATTCACCCCATGCACACTATGAGCAGAGTTAAGCTGGGACGTCCCTGAATCTGTCTCCGAGGACCAGAACTGCCTCATTAAAGGGATAAAAGATGATATCTGCTGAGCTGGTGGAAAGTGGTGGCTGCATTTTTATTAAAGTCTCTGCTGCAGCAGGCCGGGTCCCTAAAGGTTCATATTCCAAGAATCTCCACCCCTTTGCCTGGAGCCCGTAAGTGCTTCTCTGTAACTCATTAAGGTAAAACAAAAAGCTTTCCTATTGTGCTTTTCACACAGGAGTGTTGTCGTTGCATAAAAGAAACATGTTTCCTCTCCCTGGGCCGAGCCTGCAAAGATAAAACTGCCCTCGTAATTTACAACCTGGGCCCCAGGAGCAGCACACGGGGTTGGCATGGATGGCTGCAGACTCATAAAGGGCCCGGGCCCAGCAGCTGGCAATTCCAGAGCCGGAAATTTCAGGCATCCCGCTGGTAGAGGCCAAACAGCCCTCTCTGGACCACCGTGCCTCATCACATACCTTCCCGACTGTGAGACAGCCCCCAGGGCACCAATGCTCCCAAGCTCAGACCCCAGTATTTCAATGCCAGGACTCGCGTCGCAGTGCCAAGCCTAGCCACAACCTCATGGATACATGCACTCCCAAGCCTGGACCTCAGGACTCGCTCCGAAAACCCGGGGCCTGAGAAGGCACAGCGAATGACCAAGCTGTCCAAGAGAACGGGTCCCAGCTGCCACAGAACGCCAAGTGGGCACCTCTTGGGCCTGCAAAAGCCCTCTCCCACGCTAGTCCCCCACGCAGGTCTCCGGTCCTCTCTCGCTCGCCGGTTCCCACCGAATCCCATCCGAGGGGCTCAGTCCCCCGCCGAAGTTCAGCTCCCTACCTGAGGGTGGCGCTCTCCCCCTGCCGGACCGTCACGTTGTCCATCGCCTTGGGAAAGGTGGCATCTCCGCTGCGCACGGGCACTCCTGTGGGTACAAGGAACAGCAGCCTGAGAGACACGACCACGAGGCACTTCCAGGGCAGGAAGAGGGACCCACAGACCCCCATCCTCGACTGCCACAACTTCCCAGAACTCCGGCGGCGGCTCGGTCCTCGTCCCCCGCCCCGCACGCCGGCGGGTCTCGGGCAGCCGCGCGGGGAGGGAGGCAGGGGCTGGAACCAGCCAGAAGCGGAGAGGGGGGTAAGGAGAAGCGGAGTCCAGGCTCTCCGGAGTCTACTGATTCTTCCTCAGATCCTGCCTCAGCTTTCCAGCCTGGCACAACCAGATGCCCCCTCCTGCATCCAAAACGCTTTCTCGATGCTCCCCTGGGGAGGAGGGAGGCGGCCGGGAAGGGAGAGGAAGGAGGAAGGTGCGGGATGAAGGTCACGGTTGTTCTTTCTCTGCCTCTCTTCGAGATGCTACTTTAACATTCAGTTGGGCACGTCCTGCCGAGGTCTGGCATCAAAAGTTTATAACCCAAAGAAGGCAGGCAAGTGTCTCTGACATAAAGGAGATGTCATAAAAAGCTGCCGCTTCAAGGAGAGGAGAGAATGTTTTATTAGATCACACATATGTACAGATGTATTTAGAAACCAGCCCGAGTCTCCGATCTGGAACGCCAAGGCGGTAAAAAGTTCCACCGCGGGGACCCGCAGCCGCGGCCAAGTCCAACGATCCTCCGGAGCGGCGGGTGCCTGGCGTCCTCGCCGCAGCCCGGGCGGCGACTGGCGGCCGGCCCGGCCCGCGGAGCGCCCGCGGCGCAGGCTCGGGGCGCACGGGGAGAGGGCAGACGGCGCGCCCGCCTCTCCGGGGACGCGGCGCGGGGCGCGGGGACGCGCGGACGCCACGCTCAGCGGCCGCCCCCGGCCTCCGCGCCGCCGGCCTCCCGGGAGCAGCCCCGACGCGCGCGGGCCCCGACCGCAGGGGTTGTCATGGCAGCAGCTCCATCACTGACCGCCGCTCTCCGCTGTGCCGGCGCCGAGCGAGCGGGCGGACCGCGCGCATCCCGGCGGGCGCGGGGCGCGGGGCGCGGGCTCCCACCTTAACCCCCGCCGCGCCGCCCACTCGCGCCAGGAGCCGCGCGGGCCGGCCTGCCGCCTCCCCGGCTCCTCTCTCCCGCGACACCGCGGCTGCCCGGGAACGCTGCGCCCCTTTCGGCGGCTTCCCTACGTGCTGGCGGGAGGGAAGGGCGGGAGAGGGAGCTCGGGGACCGCAGCAAATTGGAAACTGACTCGCACCTTCCCTCCCCGGATGCCGGATGCCAAGGCAGAAGTTGCCAAACCCCGCCCTGAAGAGCTCAACTAGGTTTCCCGCGCCAGAATGCCGACTCAGTGCGCGCGGTGCGAGGCGTCCGCAGCTCTGCCGTCCCCACTCCACGTGGCCGAGCTACAGTCCCATCCCAGACAGAGCTTGCCTGGGCTCTGGCGAGATGGTGGAGCGCTTTGTGCTCCGGTGACCCACCTTGGAAATACTCCTGGCCCTAGACTTGCTCTCTCTCTCTCCAAATGGCAAATCTGAATGTCTCCCTACCGCATCACCTGCTAAATCGTCTCCATCCTACTCCACGTTACTACCCAAGGATCTCATTGTAAGCATACAAGAGCTGGGCAAGGGGGTGAGCTCCTGAAAAGTATTGACTGACTTTTACAAAATCTGTCTGTTGCTTTATGATCACAACATGAAGTGGAAGCACCATGCACCTGGAGAGGAACTGGTGGTTAGGGCATTCTTAGAACCCAGTCTGTCCGTTTGGAGTGCCAAGGCATTTCTTCTGGTCAGGAGCTGAAGGCTTTCCTTGGGCCTATTGAGAGGATTTCTTTCTCCACACCTATTGTGTGGCTCCTGCCCTTGTATCATAGTCATAATTGAACGGTTGCTAGCTACATTTTGCTTTACTGTATTGGTACTCAAATCCTTTGCAATATTAGCCTGGGCTCTGAACAATTGTTCCAATGAAATGTAATTCAGAAATAAGCTGTAAAGTCTTGCCATGGGGTGTGTTCATTGCTGAAGGGCACATAAGCATGCTAGCTGCTCTCAGTTATAAAGGACAGGACACAGATACTATGCTACAATATGCTGTGGGCTTCCCTGGTGGCTCAGTGGTAAAGAATCCGCCTGCCAATGCAGGAGACATGGGTTCAATCCCTGGGTCCGGAAGATCCCTTGGAAAAGGGAATGGCTACCCACTCCAGTATTCTTGCCTGGAGAATCTCATGGACAGAGGAGCCTGATGGGCTACAGTCCATGGGGTCCCAAAGAGTCAGCACGACTTAGCGATTAAACAACTATATACTGTACTATGATGAATATGCAATATAAATAAATGCTGTCCATCCTCCACCCCCTGCAAAAAGATAACTACACATATCCCAGGTCTAAAGTTTTTAAATTAGAGCATGGGACCTCAGGAAGAAAGAATACTTGTTGCTAGTTATGCCACATGTGTTGTGTAAGTTTTAACAGAGTGAAAGTACCTGGAGTTCCTTCCCAGAAAGCAGGCATTAACAATGCAGATGAGTAGTATGGTTCCTAGTGAGCTCCATGCCAGGAGGGGTAATATATGCTAGGAGGAGAGAGAAGGCCTCAGAGAGCAGCCTAATAACGTATTCTGGGATCACCCACCAGTTTTAATGACACACACCTTTCCTTAAGACCTGAGTGTAGCTGCGTTTTCTGTGTACACATTGCACGTAACCCTCTAAATTTCGAGATGTTCTTGTCCATGGTCAATGTCCTGGAAGGACTTCAATTGTGCAAAGGGGAGAACTGGGGCTGGGCTTACAATTTTCTTCAATTACAGAGTTTGTCTCTTGAACACCGAGGGTGTGAGCCGTCAGGATGGGTCAGGCTGCCACACAAGTCACGCAGATCACTCCACTTGGTTGCCGGGCACATGGATGACCGACTCACACCACTGCCAGTTCTAGCAGTTCTCGGGAGGTGCAGCTGGGCTGTTCCCAAAGGCTGAGTCAGCCCATGTAGGACTGCTTGAGATGAAAGGAGTTGTTAGAAAAGAAAGCAGAAAAGAACATGAGATTCCAGGTGTGAGGAAAACAGGTGGGGCAAGAAGAGAGGCAGAGATAAGATGAAGCGAGACATTGTATATTCATAACACGTGAACATCCTGCCCTTGGGAGATGGTCAACTTTTTTTATTTTTGCAGGGCTGACTCCCCCCAGCTCTAGATATCTGGAGTCCTAGAGAATGGGGCCATTATCTTTCTCTTCCGTGAGTCAGCTTTCTAGCTGGTTCAGTGTTTGTGGGTGAATAAGTGGATTGAACTTAAGAGCTAGTGAATCAGAGAAATAACGGCAGGGATTTGATTTTTGTGTGAATCTACGCCTGTCTACAGTTTGGTGGGGGCGATTCATTCATCTGTAAAGCATTGCTGCTGCTGCTGCTGCTGCTAAGTCGCTTCAGTCGTGTCCGACTCTGTGCGACCCCAAAGACAGCAGCCCACCAGGCTCCCCCGTCCCTGGGATTCTCCAGGCAAGAACACTGGAGTGGGTTGCCATTTCCTTCTCCAATGCCTAATTGCTAGTGACCAGTATATCCTTTTAGAATATTAGAAGGCCAACCCAGACTGGAATGGGAAAGGGGAAAGGGGGTGAGCTCCTTTATAGTTTATATCAGCAGATTTCTATGAAATGCTTGACTTGACACCGTGGTAGGGAGCCCCTAGCAGCTATGCCTTACTTGGATATATGATGACATACATGAAGACACATAAAATGAGGATGGATTAGAGAACTCAGCACATTGGTTCTGCAGTTGGATCATCCATTCAGACACTGACTCCTCGACCCTTCTGCTATGTGACTGGTATCTAATAATGCCTGTCCCACCTATTTCATAGGATTTGGGGGTATTGTGAAATGTCCCCAAGATTAGGTTGGAAGGTAGGTCGGTTAAGGTGGCAGACATGGAAAACACTGCCTTGAAAGAAGGGAGTTTATCCCTTGGTGTTCCCCAGAGGAGGAGGCATGCCACACCATGCAAGGTTGCTTGGGGAAGCACCAGGAAGCAGAAAGAACAAGGAGAAGGTCGGATCCAGAGGCTTTATGGTAGTTTTCAGGTGAAGGAATGGACAAGGCAGGGTAGGCGCGCTCAATCGAATATAGGGTTGGATTGTTTGAATAATTGTGACAGCCTCAGACTCTCCCTGTATCCTCTAGTTGTCCAGTACCTGGCCCTGGGGTGACTCAGGGCAGGGGAAGCACTGGCTTGGTGACAGTTGGGTCGAGATAGTGGTTAGGGTTGTGGGCTCTTCATGGATTGGTTTGCATATGAATGGCAGGTTAAAGGCTAGTCATTTGCTATCTCTAGAAATAGCTAGCCCTGGAGAGTCCAGAATTAGAAAGCCTCCAAGATGTCAAAGCATCATAAAATACAGAATTTTAAAAAAAAACACCTCAAAACATGATTAATACAGGGTGACAATTAATGAGACAATTGCCTAAGGACTTGGCACCATGGAAGCACTTTGTAATCATAAATTATGATTATATAGCAAAATTCTCACTTTCCTGTAATGACAACTTGGGGCATGTTAAAAAAAAAAAAAACAAATAAGAGGATTTAATTGGCCCATGGGCCAACCTAAGCTTTGATTCAGGTCTAACAGACATCTAGATATTTAGGGTGATTTGTAATAGGAAATGCAAGTTGGACCCAGTGCAGTTTAATAGCTTCAGAGAACTTAAAGCAAGGAGGTGACATGATCTAATGACCTCTAAGATATCCCTTTGTCATGAAGAGAAGGGGTTTCAAGGACACGAAGTGGAATCAGGAGTAGAAGAGGGAAGAGATGATGTTGGTGGCCGTGGTGAACAGGGTGATGGAGAAACGGAAAGGTAAGGAGCTGAGAGTCTAGATGTTGAGGCTGAGGAAATAAAAAGGTGGGGGTTGAGTCTGAAGTGGTACAATGTCTGGTGATGGGGATGAATCCAGAAGAAATAGGTTTAGGGAGGCAGAAGTTGAAAGAGTGAGTAAAACACTGTATGAGACAGTCGGAAGGAGCCATGGGCTGGCAGCAGGAGGAAAGAGGCTGAAGTCACATCGGAGCCCGAGGACACTGGCGTCCCAGTTAGGCCCCCTGTTACAGGGGAAAAAGGTAATAAAAGTCTCTCTCCATCTGCTCTGTGTGGGTAGGGTAGGGGGAGTGTGTGATCCGTGGAACCCTCACCCCACATCTAGAGGTCCCTCTGCTTTTGTTTGTAAATTAGAAATAAATCCCATCAGTTTAAACCCCAGAACCTACGCCGTTCTAAAGTTTAGTGATTCCACTGTTTTCCCATTGTCTCAATGTATTTCCTTTGCTCGCTCACGTCTCAGCTTCTGTCTAGATTCTGAGACTCTTAGGGGGTGCGACTGTGAATTATATTGGTTTGGTTTTAAGAAAATGCTGTTCACTTACCCTTAATGAAGCCGACAGGGAGTCAGGGGCAGGTTTAAGTCTTTTTCTTCTGTAACCTATCAGCTGTGATGTAGGTCAGTCAAAAGCCTTTGTTTTACTGGGTGGTAGGTCAGAACGTAGACACCTGAATCCAACCTCTAAAATCTACTTCTGGGTGATTTTACATAATACCCTTAACTTTGATCACCCTGAGTTTCCCTGCCTGTAAATACAGGCAATGATAGTAATGATTGTGTACGGTACTTGTGAGTATTAAATGAAATACTGAATATAAAGCAGTCGGTTCCCTGCCTTGCCATCAGTAGGCATCCATCAATATTCATCCTCATTATCTATAGAAAGAGACATAATTCCCCTGTCATCATTTTTTTTTTTTCTCTGAAGTGGCTCTAGGGGCAGATACACTGTACAGAGCAGGACAGACAAATCTCCAAGTTGTTCAGAAGTTGCATGTGTGTGATGTGGGAAATTGAACAGGTCTCTCTCTAATTTTAAAGAGCTGATTTTAGAACTAGAAGTCACCTAAGGATCAAAGTGGTTATTACTATGATTTCCTTGTACCATGGAGAGGCTGCCTAGCTGAGGATAGCTATGGGGAACTGCATCCCGCAGAAATATCTGAATTTATCTAATGAAATTTGTATCCAGTTGTAAAAGCAATTTCAAACTGTGTGTTATTCATAAATAAGGAAAACTTACAGCTTGTGTTTATCTGAGAGAAGATTGTACCCAGCTGCTCTGTGTGTGCCTTAGGAAGAAAGAAAGAAAGAAGCTAGAACATGATGCATATTTATATTCCAGAAACCGATCTAAATCAGGAGGACCCAATGGGGCAGGACGATTGAGGAGGCGTGGAGGCTGAGCCAGAGGACATTGGCTGTCTCGGGCCCTCAGGACATGCAGGTATCGTAAACTAGAGATATTCACTAGTAAACAGTGAGGTCAGAACCAAAAGCGAACTGATCCAAAAGCCTTCTGTTTTTTAGGTTCAAGGAAATTTCCAAGAAATGGAAACATACCAGAATGTCATGCTTTGGATGAGACACAAGTTCTGTTCAAAATAAAACTCAAAGCAATTCCTTATAATAACTGCCTACATGGCCAGTGTTAGATGGGAACGAAGAATTTCATTTCCCTTTGTCTTTTTGTTCCCTTGATAACTGAAGCAAATGTATGTGCTTTTTTGAGGTATAACTGACCTATAAAGCTATAGTAATCTCAGGTGTACAACATAATGATTAGATATTTAGATTTGTTGCCCAATGATCACCAGAGTAAGTCTAGTTGACACCCATCCCTACATAGTTAGCATATTTTCTACTTCCCTGGTGGCTGAGACGGTAAAGTGTCTTGCTTACAATGTGGGAGACCTGGGTTCCATGCTTGGGTCGGGAAGATCCTCTGGAGAAGGAAATGGCAACCCACTCTAATATTCTTGCCTAGAAAATTCCATGGACAGAGGAGCATGGTGGGCTACAGTCCACGGGGTTGCAAAGAGTCGGACACGACTGAGTGACTTCACTTTCTTTCACTTGCCCTTGTGATAAGGACTTTGGAGGCAAAGAGATTTCAGTGGTTTTCCTGGTCCACTGCTGACCCGAGGCCAGACTGCAGGTCAGTGGAGTCTCACGCTGCCCCCCTCCTTCCATCATCAACCACATCACAATCTCTCTCGGGTCCCAGTGAGAAGAGCCAGCAGTGGACGGGAATTAATCCCCATGTTGCACATCCCAGCTCTGCCTCCTGTAACTGTGACCGGGGGCACACTGCTCATCCTCTCCAAGTCTGTGTGTTCTCATCCGTAAACAGGGTTAACAGGAGCTTCTTGGCAGGGCTGCCCTGAGAATGAGGACCGCTCAGCCTGCTTGCTGTACCTGGCACACTGATTGCCATCAACCATAACACTTCTCTTCTCTTGATGCCAAAATGACTGAAACTGACCAAAACAAACGTGACAGCAATAGAAGCGAAGCGTGCAGCACACGAGATTCACTTTGTGCAAAGATATAGAGGATATATTCCCCACAACCAAAGGAGTGATCTACTGATGAATTACAATCCAGTCGCTATAATACTGGCCTCCTTGGCCTACATTCTTCCTTCAAAGTATCTAACACACGTGGGTCCGTGTAACTCTCTCTCTCTCATCAGGATCACAGGGTCCCTGAGAGCAGGTGTTTCTTCTGCCCATCCCTGATTCCTCTGCAGTGGACTGGAGCCTGGAATGGCATAAATACCAGCAAATATTTGTTGCATGAGAGAACTGATGTCCACTTCCCATGGTCTGTGGAATGTCAGTAAAGCCGACAGCCGAGGATCCACCTCCATCCCCACCGTGATGCTTCTTCCTGTCCTCATCCCCTCCCTGGCCCCCAAACTCCTCAATGGTGGGACATCACAAGGCATCAACCACACTGAACGTCTTCTAGAAAGGCTGGAGCCTCCTGCGAAGAGACCAGTTTCCATGAGCCATACAATAAAGTCAGCCTCATTAGTTTGTAGTTACATCGCATAGAGTTCTATAAATCAAATCACATAAGCCATAATATTGAGACCTACAAGCCATAAAAAAAGTTTTTTAAATGCTCAATAGGAGTTATTACAGTCTTACCAACCGCCCCCCGCCAACCCGAGTCTCATTATAGCTTCCAAGGTGGCAGGTAGAAATTGGATCACTCACCTGAGAACCAGGGTGGGCAAGAGAATCTCAACCTGCCACCCAGGGCCATGGGCGGTGGGCCTCTAAGCCCCAGCTTTCTCACTGGTTAGCCAGGCAACACTGTACTTTTTCTTCCTTTGAAGAATTGAACAAGCTGTACATGAGACCCCAACAGAGGGCTCAGCCCTGGGTTCCTGTGCTCTGAGATTTCACCTGCTCCCTCTCTCCCTTCCTGCTAAAAGGAATCTGAGCCCCCAAGGTCTTAGAGAGGATCTAGAACTTGCCTCTTACATTATATGTTGACTACTTACAATCTTATCTCATTAGCCAAGCTTTGAAAAAATACATTGTTCATTTATTTTGTTGACTAACTCATTAATTTTTTTTTCTGACCAATTGTGTTAGCTGCCCCATCATGTCCAACTCCGGCAACCCCATGGACTGTAGCCCACCAGGTTTCTCTGTCCACGGCAAGAATACTGGAGTGGGTTGCTATTTCCTCCTCCAGGGATCATCCCCACCCAGGGATTGAACCTGGGTCTTCTTCATTGCAGGCAGATTCTTTACCATCTGAGTCAACAGGGAAGACCCTACTTATTGAAAAAAAATTGCTGGGTCAGGGCATACAGAACATAGGATATAGTACCTGCCCACAGGAGTTTATAGTCTAGTAGGCAAGTGAATCAGATATTGTAATACAGTATGGTAAGATTTAAAGTAAAAATATGCAGGGATGACATCTAAGAGTCAGACCATCTAAATTAAATGAGGGTTCTTGGAAAAGTATTCAAAGGAAGTGACTTTTAAGTGCACTCTGAAAGACTGAGAGGGATTTATTCTGTCACTGGATTGCTAATGTTGGCAACTGAGTGGACAATATGACCAATCACAGTGAAATGGGAAGGGTAGTGGGTCCTGAGTGAAGGAGGATAAATGGTAAATGCTGAAGATAAGGTGCCAGTGAAACATCCAAGGAGAGCTTTCTGTTGGCATTTGGATATTTAGGTTTTGAGCCTGCGTGCATGCGTGCTAAGTCGCTTCAGTTGTGTCCTACTTTTCATGATTCTCTGGACTCTAGCCTGCCAGGCGTCTTTGTCCATGAGGTTCTCCAGGCAAGAATACTGGAGTGGGTTGCCATGGCCTCCTCCAGAGGATATTCCCAACCCAGAGATCCAACCCACCTCTCCTACGTCTCCTGCATTGGCAGGTGGATTCTTCACCACTAATGCCACCTGGGAAGCCCCCTGAGCCTGAGAAGGTCATAATATTTTGAGCTGTGGATTTTGGAATCATCTTTGTTTATGGGGAGCTGGAGCCCTGGGTTCTGAGGCAGTTGTTCAGCAGGAGCATCATAGGGAGGGGAATGAAGCGTTAGGTGGGAGGTCAGGGCAACACAGGCCCTGAAGGGGTGGAGGGAGGTCTCCTGAGGGAGTGTGCACACTGGCCAGAAAAACAGAAGGGAAATCAGGGATCAGTGACCTCCTGGACTACAAAGAAGAGAGTGGTTAAAAGTGTAATGCTGGAGAATTCAGGCCACTGAAGGATGGCCCGCCATGCATCTGGCCTGCATGGTGGGGACAATGGTGGCTTCGGCAGAAGTGGTTTCCCCTTGGGGCAGCAGAAGTTGGGTGCTGAGCTGAGGAATGATGGAGAGAACAGGTGGGAGGTGTGACATACGACACGGGGAAAGGCAAAGAGAGGCTCTAACTGCATGGACACGAGGGAGGCTGGCATTGGGTTTTATTTTATTTCATCTATAGCCTGATAGCCCTTGGTACTGATATATGGAATCTGAAGACAAGAGTCCCTGGACCTGTCAGAGACCTGTGTGTGCTAATCACAGTATTTTGTGTGTGGCTGATGATTAATGAGTATATGTCAGATGCATTGCTTCAGGTCAGATGTTCCATCTGTGGACTTGCTCAGGGACAGACCAACCAACCAATATTGCAACATTTAAAAAACAATTACAATGGCCATCATCAACAGCAGCAGCATCACCACTGTGCTTGTCACCACCATCCTCCCCATTGTCACCATCGTCATCGTCATAACCATCACCACCTCCACCAGCATCCTGCTACATGCCAGATGCTAGGGTACATGCCTCACAGGCACCACCTCCTGTCCTCCTTTTAACATCTCTGGGAGAAAGGTCTCGTTATGATTAGATTAAGAAACCAACACATGGAGAAGAAAGGTTGTTCCTCTTCATTTCTAGAAACCCAAAGTACAAAATGCTAAATCTTTTCCTGCCCTCATCATGGTTCACTGCTGTCCCAATAGCAGCCATAACAGTTCCTGGCAAATAGCACATTTTCAATAAAATGTTTATTCAATTAATAATAAAAACCAGTTATGTATCTCCATTTCATAGCCTCCAATTTCCCAGACATTAGAGCTATTCAAGATGCACATTCCAAGTATTAGATAATTGAAGACATTTGTCTTCATTTGGACATTGGATGATATTTTATTGGTAGCAATTTAGCTTGAGATGGAGCAGAAGAATTAGACTAGTTGAATGTATGTCAGTCCAGAGGCCCTGTGCCCGCAGACCGCTGATGCTGGGCCATGCTGTTAGCTGTTTATCCTGGAGGAAGTTCCTCATGGTGGGAAAGCAGGGGGCTGGGCCCCTTGCTTAACAGGCACTGTGGACAGGCTCCAGAGAGGAGTATTCTAATTACAGCGCGACCTCAGCAGTGGGAAACATACTTGTGATGAGCATGATCACGTGGTGTGGAGTGAGTCTCTCATAAAATGTTGTGACATCACAGCGTCCAGCTCTGACTCCTGTATTTGTGCATGTTCTCAAGCTCTCACACTGGCACTTGTGTTCTGGTCACATTTTAAAATGTCCTTTTTATGGTGGGTTTTGGCTGAAAAAGTGTGAGGTACGTTGGCCTGAACAGTCTCTAAAATTCTGCTGGCCTCCCAGCAGAATCACCACAGCCACACTGGTATCCAGGATTTGTCTCTGGATTAGTTCTCATCACTAATGTCCCCCAACCTCTAATACCTGTCTCTGGGCAGGTAGAAAGGGCTGTGGGAAGAAGAGACACTTAGGGCAAAGCTTTGTTATAGAAGGTAAAAATGAACCCAGCCCTGTCCAATCGCCCACCTAGTAACCTCAAGCGTTCTTTAAAAATGGAATTGGGTGACTGCCTGTAGTATGTTTCAAGAAGGAACATCACCCTCAGATGCACTATGGTGTGGCAAGATTCTGGCTATCAATTAAGGCATGGGAATAGGTAACAGGTGTCTGTCTTGCCCCTAAAATTGAACATAAACCCAATGCTTGGACCTCTTACTTCTACTAGGAAGATTGAACTACTCGGTATAGGACACCAGAGAGAGAGAGAGAGTTTGGAACCTGCTACTTCTATTGCTGCTATGAAAAATAACACAAAAATAATGTAACAATAACAATAATAAGTGAACGCATACAGCATACCCGAGTCTAAATTAAATGACTTATACACACAACTGCATCAGCCTGCCCAACAGTCTAATTTCATAGATGGAAAACTGAGGCTCAGAGAGGGTGATATCTGCATAAGATCAGAGTGTCAGGAATGGAGATCTCCCTCTAAAGGCTCAGGTATTTCCTTATAGCATGGGAACATCAGATATCTGGTGCTTTCTGCATCAGAGTCCCCTCATCCAAAGCTGGGAATCCCATGTGTGTGAAAAGCACAACTGTTGTGCAAGCAGAACGCCAGAGCAAGGCCAGCAGCAGGGCTGAGGACAGCAGGGATGAAAAGGGGCACAGGGGCGCAGGCAAGGCAGGACCCCTGGGAAAGCACAGGCCGCCTCACTAGGCGGAGGGTAAAGCCAGGCTGTGAAAGAAAGCTGCGTCTTCTGCTCTATTTTCCACCCTATCCCTCCCCCTCTCCATCTGTCTGTCTCTTCCCTTTTCTCTCCCCCTCTGTCTCTTCTCCCCTTGCGAATCTTCATCTGCTAATTTCTTCATCTGCTAATTTCCATCCAACACGTTTATGAATTAATTCCAACACTTCTTTATTTCTGTGTCAAGATAGGCTGTTTCCTAACCTTCCCCACCCCCTGGCAAAGTGTGCATTTTGTCCCACAGGCTGTTTTTCTGATAACTCCTGGACTGAGTCACTTACTCTGACATCCACCCAAGCCACTGAGGGTCCACAGAGATGAAAGGCCAGGTCTCAGACTGGACCACCTCGTTGTCAGGCAGTGGGGCAGAGAGAGACTGAGGCTGAGGACTCTGGGGCTCTGGGAGAAACAGGAGAATTCAATAAACAAACTCCTCAGATGCTGAAACAGGGCTAAAGTGACTGTCTTCTGTGAGAGGCAGGGTCTGTCAGAAATGAACCTCACCATCCTCATTTTAATGAGAGCAAACTAATGGTGCTGGGCAGGGGGGTTCTAAAAATAGGTTTCTTGGAAATGTAGAAATGGAGACAGACACAAACAGAATGCCAAGCTATAGCCTGGTGTCTTTTCAGCTCTGAAATACCTATGCTTCTAGGCATGATGAAACTATTGAAGAAGAGATTCTGAGATCTTCATAACTTAAATCAATCAAGAATAAGTGCATTTTAAAGACAAGCAACGTAAAGAGATGGGTCGTTCTAAGAGCAAGGGAAAGAAACAACGTATAAAGGGTCAGACCTACTGGTTTGTAAATATGTGTTTGATAGACAGACTGGTTGATTGGTGGACGGATGGATGCATTTAAGGGAGAAGGAGCCAAGAGGATGCTATTTGCAGACTTGGCAAGGAGAAGACAGCCAGCACCAGGAACAGGAATACAAGGAAGTCCAGCACACAAACATGCCCCAAGGACAGCAGTTACAAGCGCACACAGGGGGCTAGTGCAAAGGGATTGGACAGGACAGAGCTTCAGGCTCTGCAAAAGTGACTTCCACTCTCCTGCCTTTGCAAAAGTGACGACTTCCACTCTCCTGCCTTTGAGGTCCTCACCTGGAAACTAAGTCACTGAACCAGATGCTTTGCAAATTCCATTCCAGAGGGAAGAGCCTACAGATCCATGTCCACTGCGGAAATAGGGGTCTTTCCATCCGCATCTCTCTCTGCTTCAGCCAGAGCTGCTTTTCTATCCAAAGCACCCTCCTCTGCACATCCAGCTCCCAAGCTCACCTCGACGCCCAGCTTGCGTGTCACCTTCTCTGGGTAAATCCCCAGTTTCCCAGCATAAGTGCTCTCCACTCCTCAGCCCCTCCTCAATAGCTCCTTCCTGTCTTCTTATTGTGGTGCGTTTGGCCCAGGTTAGTCCAGGGCACTTTCTCTTTTCTGCATGATGGAGAATCAGTCTGCCTCCATCCTCAGCATCAAGCACAAAGCTTAGCAGAAGTAGGTGCTCAATACACATGTACTAAATGTGTGGCTGTGACACTTTCCATAGAAGGACCGACTTCACAGCAGCTTCTGTGTTTAACTGGATGGATGCTCCAGCGCCGCACAGCAGACGCCTGAGGATGCTTCCTGATGAATCATTGCAGGAAGAAAACCCGAGAAGAGGGAAGCCAAGCACAGAAACTAGCTCACTTATCATCCCCAATCCAGGCCTGGGTTCCCCCTGCCTGCACGCCTTCCAGTGTCATGGTGAAGACAGCTTTTCCCAGACAAAAGAGTGAGCCTGGAACTCACGTCTCTTTGCAATTAGCAAGCACCCGCATGGTAAACAGGCTCATTTTGCTCGTACATCAGCAGTTTGCCTAATCAGTGATTTCTACTCAGAGCTGGAGGAAAAGATTTCGAGTCTGGACCATGGTGTGAGTGAATGGAAGATGGTGGTTCACAGGAATACCCTGACTATTATTTTTATATGTGTCATAGAGGGGGCACCGCACTGAGTGAAGGATGTGGTCATTTGTTTCTTTACAGATATCCTTTTCATGTGCAAATCTGTCTTTAACATGACTTTTCACACTGGCTCTTGCTTGGGCCCTTGCTTGCACTTGCGTGGTTCTGACTTTAAAGACAGCCCACATTCCAGACAAGGTCCGGCCAACTACTTGGGAGCTACTGTTTAGATCCAGCCACAGGCAATCAGGCTTCCCAGGTGGTGCTAGTTGTAAAGAACCCACCTGCCAGTACTGGAGACATGAGAGACAGGTTCAACCCGGGGTTAGGAAGATCCCCTAGAGAAGGGCGTGGCAACCCACTCCAGTATTCTTGCCTGGAGAATCCCATGGACAGAAGAGTCTGGCGGGCTACAGTCCACAGGGTCTCAAAGAGTTGGACGTGACTGAACGACTTAGCATGTGCCGGAAAGCATGGAACTGCATTCCATTTCGAGGCTCTGCCTTATTTTGTGCTATATTTAATCTGTAAACTGGGGGTGCTCCACCAACTCACCTTTTCACTTCAGCACCTGTGACCTCAGAGCATCACGCCCCCCCCCCCCCACCCCCTGCCCAGTGTGTCTGCTCTATGTGGATGAGAAACAAAGACAGACTCTTTCATCTGCCAGACAGAACCGCACCTGCTCGGCAGAGCGCCTGGAGATCCATGATGTGGACATGCGGCGGTGGCACTTGATCCGGCCCCGAGCCCCAAGCACAGGACCTTGGTGGGGCATCACCCACCCACACTCAGGACTTCACAGGCATGACGTGGCAGTTTCAGGATCCTTGGGAGGGCAATCACTCTGTCCTAGAATTCTGGACTAGGCAGGGTCTTAGACATTGTTTGTGCTCACTTGTAGATAATGCTAGGAGCCTGTGTGCGACCCCTGGCTGCTGGTTCCCGGGTCGTTTGGGAACTTTCCATGGACATGAGTATCACTACATCAGATGGCCTTACATTATCAACAGGCAGCTTCTGCTGCTAGGATGTGTCCTTCTTATGTCCATTCATCCCATTTCTAAACCAGCAGGAGAGAAATGGGAGGCAGGAGAGGATGCCAAGGTCAAGGTTATCGCTAGCTATTAGTTCTTCTTCCTATGGTAATGACAACGTTGTTATTACCAACTGTTGCCATGGTTGTTATTGCTGTTTCATCATTCTTTATTATGACTTTCCACCTGAGCATCGCCCCCTACTAACTCCAGGGCCACCAGCTGTATCTTGACCTCTCTGGCTCTACACAGCCACACCTGAGTTATTTCCCCACCGGCTGTGGGTTCAGGCCAGTGAATGTACATGGCAGGATTGCGGCTGAGCCCACCCTGCCGGCAGCAGTTATAGGGAAGGGAGGCACTCAGAGGCTGGTGAAGAGATCTTCCTGCACGGAGCCCAGAGGGCAAGACATGTGCACACAGTGGTGAGAGGACAGGTCCAGGAACCCCCCACACTCGCCACAGATGAGGATGAAGAAACTGGAAACACAGGCAGAAGGAAAGACCCCTTTCTGCACAGACATTGTCTGAATAACACTGACTCCAAACACACGTGGAAATATAACTTGAACAAGAAGAGAATCACCAGAAACACCCAGATTCCCCGTCTCCTTCAATAGAGAGATGTTATGGACAGGAGCGCAGCAGACACGGGTGTGACGTTATGGGGGGAGCGTGGACTCGGAATCCTTCAGACTGGGTCCACTGCACGGCCCCACCGCTGAGCAAGGGGAGCCACGTCTCCCGGCGCCTCAGCCCAGGGCTCTGGTCTGGAAGTGGAGGGTAATGAGAGCACCTGTCCATCTGGAGGTGGGGGAGTGATGTCACAAGATGGTCCGTGGAATGACAGGGTCTCCGTGAAGAGCATGGCTCTCCCTTCCCCACTCTCTGTCCCCCTCTCTCCTCCTGCCTCATCCCCATCAGTGCTTTCAAAGATCAAACAGACTCCCATTCTTCCATGATGTCACCGTCCTCATGGGGTCCCTGGGGCCACCCCAGAAGGCACTGTGCGTAACACAGTTAGCATGGAAGTCATGTGAGATGACCATCTGCTAGGAGGACTCCATGGCCCCTTCTCTGAAGGCCAGAGAGAAGGGTGTTCTCCAGCCATCGTGGCAAGAAGACGGAGGCTTGACGAGGCTGTGTGGTTTGCTGGGAGCTGCGCAGCCCAGCCAGTGGCTCCGCACTCATGCCAAGGTACTCCCAACCCCTGCTTTCTTACGGCAGCATGCTCTGTTTCGCGTTCTCCTTTCTCCAAGGTGTTGTTGTTCTTACCTGCCTAAATTGTTGGTTCAGGACATGACCATCCCTAAGCCCTTCCGTCTCTCATGCTGCTCAGGCATGGCTGGCAGCCCCACAAAGGGGAGATAACCAGAGTTCAGATGTGGACCCTGTGACGGGGGAGTTCCTGATTCTCACCAGCTCCGTTTTCCTCACCTGGAAAGACTAGCCATCCAACCTGATAGGGTTGCTATTAGGATTAAGTTCATTAATCCTCGTTAAGCACTTAATGCATTTTAATACCCAGGACTGCAGTGGATGCAGAGATGAGATGCCCCTGTTCACCTTCAGGGGATGCTCGCTGGTCCATAGCTGTCAGATGATGGCTTCAGCACTCTCCTCATTCCCAAGGCGGGGAAATCCCTCTCCAGTGGGGTCCCTCCCAGTTCTTCCTGGGGAATCCCTCCCCAGGACAGCCAGTCTCCAATGGCTGATCAAGGTTCTGAGTGAAGGCCAGGTCATTTCCACCCAGTGAGAGAAGATGCTGATGGCTATCACACCCTGACCTCTGACCCTCCTGTTCCTGCTCCCACAGTTGTTGATCCCAAGGAAATTCCCTAATAAGCATCCTGTGCCCCAAACACCACCTCAGAGACCCCAGCTTAGGACAGACATGATCATTATTGTCATCAAGACCTTTAGCAGCTTTTTCCAGCCTCTGTTTACTAAAGTGTAATGAAATTAAAAGATGCTTGCTTCTTGGAAGAAAAGCTGTGACCAACCTAGACAGCATATTAAATAGCAGAGACATTACTTTGCCTACAAAGGTTCATCTAGTCAAAGCTACAGTTTTTCCAATAGTCACGTATGGATGTGAGAGTTGGACCATAAAGAAAGCTGAGTGCCAAAAATTGGTGCTTTTGAACTGTGGTGCTGAAGAAGACTCTTGAGAGTCCCTTGGACTGCAAGGAGACACAACCAGTCAATCCTAAAGGAAATCAGTCCTGAATGTTCATTGGAAGGACTGATGCTAAAGCTGAAGCTCCAATACTTTGGCCACCTGATGCGAAGAGCTGACTCATTGGAAAAGGCCCTGATGCTGGAAAAGATTGAAGGCAGGAAGAGAAGGGGGCAACAGAGCATGAGATGGTTGGATGGCATCACTGACTTGATGGACATGAGTTTGAGCATGCTCCGGAGTTGGTGATGGACAGGGAAGCCTGGGGTGCTGCAGGCCATGGGGTTGCAGAGTCAGACATGACTGACCAACTGAATTGAGTTGAAACTTGTTTCACAGGGCTATTGTGAATATTTTTTAAAATGATGTGTGTGGATCCCTGGAAGAGCACCCCACATCTGGAACAGGGCTGACACAGCCATGGCCCCTTAGCAGAGAGCTCTGTACATACTTGATGGTCCACTGACCTTTAAGTCAGAGAGAGCCCAGGGCAGCAGCGCTGATGCTCCGAGAGAGGGAACACATGTCTTCCAGGCTCTCTAGATGCCAGAACAGAGGACTCAGCATCGCCAGGATCACTTGCTCTTACAGCCACACTTGACAGCCGCCTCCTTGCTCTCAGTGTCCCAAGTGATACACTGATATTTGTAAAGATGCTGAAACTATTTCACATGTATGGGTTTCGTATCTTTACCACATTTTATTATGGAATGTGATATGTGATAATACAGTAATCAATAAATAATAATCATATGATAGTGGATAAAATGTCTGCTTTTTAAAAAAACTATTATTACTGTACCCTCATCCGCAAAACAATGTTCTAAATTCTCCCTAAAAGTTTTGGTGAAAAGAGGAAGCACAGAAATAAATGAACGAAGATGAATCGTTGGGCTAGAAGAGGTCCTCGGTTTGGGTGACGGGTGTCATGTGTGTCTATCCATTTCAGCACGGCCAGAACCCTAACCCCGTGTGGTCAAAGCGAGAGCAGTCATCACACCAGGAAATCCTACCTCCCGGAGTGCACACCTGCCCAAACTTCATCCCACTGTAGGTGACAGCTCTTCACGATGTGCCTCAACCCTTCTGCCTCCCCTTGGGAGAAAAGCAGCATCTTCAAGGTCTGCTCACCTTCCCAAGGAAAGCGAAAGACAGAAACTCCATCAGACCTCACACACAGCCTGAGCTGATGCTGAGCTCTCCTGATGGAAAGGACCCCACAGCCACCGCTGGAGATGGAGCAGCCAAGCAAAACCCGGGCAGCACCAACCGTACAGCTCAGTCAACATGCAGCAGGCAGCTTGAGTCAGAAACGGGAAACTGAAGAAGTTGAGGGAAGAAGTGAGACAGGAGACAGGCTTC
The DNA here is from genome assembly GCF_032405125.1 of Capricornis sumatraensis. Classification (NCBI taxonomy): domain Eukaryota; kingdom Metazoa; phylum Chordata; class Mammalia; order Artiodactyla; family Bovidae; genus Capricornis; species Capricornis sumatraensis. The sequence goes on from NC_091076.1 coordinate 16,871,078, forward strand.
CGAGACAGTGAGCGAGCCTGTCATCAACAGTGGGGAGAGAGAGAATAAGAATCATTCCTTCCTCAGTGGTCAAGGCTAACGATGCTGCCAGGCAGGAGAGCAGAGGCAGTCACAGCAGGAGCTGGTTTTAAAAGAGCTGAGCAGGTTGGTTATGGCACCTTGAGTCTGAATTGTCTTCAACAGGAGAAAAATGAAGACAGAGAGGTCGTCTGGAGATGCCAAGGATTAGAACTGGTGGCTGATGAATTCTAAAGTGCAGGGAGAGGAGGCAGAAGACGAGGATGTGAGTCTGTGCTTCATATATGCTTGTGTTTCCATTCAAGTGTATTGGTCAATTGTAATAAATGGTCAAGACAAGAGGAAATCTCTAAAGAGCAACCATGGAGATCACCAGGATTTTACCAGTATCATGAAATGCTCACACCAAAAAGCTTTGTTCTCGAAATACTGTCCAAATTCCTGATAAAGAAAATCCACGTGTTAGCTATTCTATATCATCACCTTTCCTCTCGACTCGTAGCAGAAACTGTTACTGCCCCACCTGCAAACGTACCATTTCAGTGTGATCTAGATGGTTTCCTGTTTCTAGTTTCAGCCTCTCTGCACCTGAGGGCCTTTGTAAGCTGGCAGAAAGTCTTTCCCACAGTGCAGATAGCAGGTCAAAAGTGCCAAGGGCAACTTTCAATCAGTAATTGACAGAAATGACCATGGAAATTAACCAGCTCCTAATCTTTGTTGGAATGATCCGCAAGCACATACTCCACACCATCTCCCAGGGTTCAGTTACCCTCTGGTAGCTGTCTATTTTATCTCAGCTATCTAAGGTGTTGGCATACAATTGTTAATAATGTTCTCTTACAATTCTTATTTCTGTGAGGCCGTGGGTTATCCCCTGTTTTTATTTCTGATTTTAGTAATTTGAATATTCTCTACTTTTGTATTGGTTAGTCTACCTAAAGTTTTGTTAATTTTGTCACTGTTTTCAAAGAACCAACTTTTAGTTTTCTTGATTTTCTCTGTTATTTATAACTCTTTCTTCCACTGACTTTGAGTATAATATTATTTTTTGTCTGCTTGCTAGAGGTTTAGTTTCCTGTCCTTTTCCATTGTCTTAAGGTAGGTTAAGATTTTGATTTGAAATTTGTCCTCTTCTTAAATGGGGCATCCGTGGTGGCTCAGCTGGTAAAGAATCTGCATGCAATGCAGGAGACCTGGGTTTGATCCCTGAGTTGGGAAGATCCCCTGGAGGAGGGCGTGGGAACCCACTCCAGTATTCTTGCCTGGAGAATTCCATGGACAGAGGAGCCTGGTGGGCTACAGTCTGTGGGGTCACAAAGAGTCTGACACGACTGAGAGACTAAACACACACACTCTTTTTTTAAAAAAGGGTTTACACCTCCATACTCATCTCTAAGCAGTGTGTTGGCTGCATCTGTATTTTTCTTGGTTGTGTCTTCATATTATTGATTGTTCTTTTCATTTCATTATGGTTGGATGAAAGTATGGATGCCACACTTGGTCTATTGATTCTTTAAACGTTGTGGAGGCTTGCTTTATAGCTTAGCATGTGATCTATCCTGGCGAATGTTCTGTTTATATTTGAGAGTAATCTGCTCCTCTATGACTGATCCATAGACACTTGTTGGTTCTCACTGGTTTACATGTCTTTTCTTTCTTTGTGGATCCTCTGCCTAGTTTTGTATCTATTGTTGAAAGTGGGTTATGAAGTTTCCAACTATTATTGTTGAATTATTCATTTCTCATCAATTATGTCAGTGTTTGCTTCATGTATTTTATGACTCTCTTGTTAGATGCATATGTATTTATAATTTTTATATCTTCCTGATGGATTGGCCCTTTATCATTATAAAACCTCCCTCAATCCATAACATTTTTTTGTCTATTTGTTTTCTTTCAAAGTCTGTTTTGTGGTATAGCCAGTCTAGCTTTGTTTTAAATTCCTGTTGGCATTGTGCATCTTTTCCACGTTTTTATTTCCATTCCATTTGTTTAAAATGTGGGTGTAGCTGGATCTTGTTTTTTTTATGTTTTCAGTCAACCTTTGTCCTTTGATTGGTTTGTTTAATCTACTCACGTTTAAGTTATTACTGATATATTTAGACTTACTTTTTGTTTTTTTGTATCTCTTATGGCTTTTTTGTTTTTTTGTTTTGCCTTTAGTGCTTTCCTTTTGGCGCTCATGGCTCTTTACAATAAGAACCCAACCCTCTCTCCCCATATAGTAAACACTTTTATGTTTAATGAAATCATTTTCCCACGTGCATCCTATAAGCAAATCTTCACTTCCAACATTACACACAGCTCCCAAATATGCTTCTTCCCCTGTTGTTTCCCCTCCTCGGGATAATCTTACTATTCCTCTCTATCAGAGGCCAGAACCGAGCCCAAAGTGGGGATGAAGAGGCCTCTTCCAGGAGTAGGAAGCAGTTGCTGCTTTCATCTCTTTATAATAAGAATAGAATATTTCTATGTGTCTTTACCTGTCACTTCTCCCTTAGACATGGAATGGCCCCGCTGTGGCACTTTCAGTGAGTGAGGTCCTTCCCCATTAGGTGGCCGTGTTGAGGTGACAGGGGAAGTGTGAAGACGTTTGGATATGGAGACTCCAGGGAGGCCGGGTGCCCGGTGTCCCCACTGAGGACACATTCTCCCTGTCCCCGCCTCTCACTCTCCCCACCCCCAAGTGTGCTCTCCATCCTCCCAACTTCACTCTCCATCCTCCTGCCTCTAAGGCATACCCACAGGATGTTCTCGGTGATACAGGAGATAAGAATCCACCTGCTCACATAGGAGACATGGGTTTGATCCCTGGTCCGGGAAGATGCCACATGCTGTGGATCAACGAAGCCTGTGAATCACAACCGCTGAGCCTGTGCTGTAGAGCCCGGGAGCCATGGGGCCTGCACGTCCCAGAGCCAGGGCTCCACCGCCAGAGAAGCCGCTTCAGTGAGAAGCATATGCAGCCAAGCTAGAGAGCAGCCCCCTTCACCATAACTAGAGAAAGCCTGCGTGCAGAGTGTAGACCCAGCGCCATCACAGATAAATAATCACAAAAATCAAAGCACACCCACAGGGGACTCGCTGTCTAGCCCTGAATCTGGATTTGCAGGATCCTAACTCCACCAAAATCTTGCCAGCTCCAGCTCAGCCCCACACCCCATGTGTGACCTCCTGTACTTCCCCTAGAACCACCATGCAGCCACCGCAGGACCGCTTCTTCTCTGTCAACGTTATCATGGAGGCACTTGCTTTTTCTGGGGCTCAAGGGCCCAAATACTTGCTGTCCCAGGTGCCCAGCATCATAGAAGGAGCAGGCCCGTGGTGCTGGTCCCCAGGCAGGCCTGGTGTGGATTCCTGCCCAAGGCAACTTCCCTAAGGCAGTAGTGTCCTGGCAGAGGCAGTTTCCTAATTTTGGTGTCTTTGAGTGGGAATGGGGGCAGCTTCTTGTGTGTAAAACAGAACCTGTTGGCAGCTCCCCACCCTCCCAGTTCTGTGGTGTGACTTGCTGAGCATTCAACCCACTTTGCCATCCCTCCCCATGCCATTTCATGTCCCATGCTGAGCACCTTTGAGCAAACCAGTTGCAGGGTCTTCTGCTCTCTGCAGGTGGAACCTGCCTGATGCCAGGGCCAGCCACCTACCAAGGTCATCCATCTGAAAGGTACCGGCCACATGCAACTCCCCAGGTCCTATGCATCACCAGGGGAATGTCCCCTGTGACATGTCAGGCAGAAAGCTCCAGTATCCATTTTCTGGTGCATCTCTGTGTGTACATTTTATTGAAGCCATCATTTGTCATGGTAAACAGCTGTTGCCACACAGAGAGAAACTGTCAGATGATATGGCATTTGGGAATGGTGACACTTTCCTCTTGGTGTCTTTTTCCTCTCTTTCTCTCCATCCTCTCTCAGCTATTGCTGTGGCAGCCATGGGCAGCCCGGCAGACAAGAGGCTCTGTTTGCCAATGAAGGGAAACAGCAGGAGGAACAGGCCTGTCCTTGTTGTCAATCAGCTCTGAGATCTTTGTGGAAACCATGACCTCCACTGGCTCTGCTCAAGGCGCCAAGTACTCATGTCACAGGCTGGAGGTTAGTCACTTTGTATGTGGCAACTTTATTGATGGGAAAGAGTGCCTTTCTCTCCCCAGGGCTGCGGCCACCTCGAACCAGGATCGGGGCATCTGAGTGTCCCAGATCTAAGGAGAGCCTCGCTTGGCCCACGCCAGCACTGGCGCCTCAGCTGTCCCTCTGCCCCGGGCAGTGCCAGCGAGGATGACCATTCTGGGTTTGCTGCTTGTTTGTTTATAATCAGCTTGCCCACTTGTGCCAGCGTCTACCTTGGCAACCACTGTCCACTCCTGGAAGAGGCCTCTTCATCCCCACTTTGGGCTCAGTTCTGGCTTAGACTTTAACACAAATGTCATCCCCATTCTCAGGGACTTGATGCATTTTGTGAGTGACGCCAGCCTGGCTCTGAGCAGGGGGGCCTTGTCAAGAAACAATGGCTCCATCTCCCCCAAATCACTAGCTCAAATACCCCCTACTCTTATCAAACGACCCCCTCTCCTGCCAGGTGTCATCCAAGTAGCAGCATCTTTTTGACCAATTTGGGGCCCTCACCCCAGGCTCCTCTCTTTCTCAGAAAAAACCTCTAGTCTCTTCACTTTCCCCTGAACCAACTTGGATTTCACGGTCTGTTGTTCCACTTGGCCCAATGCCTTAAACTCCCTCACTCATCACTCTTTTGGTCACAACCTCGTCACCAAACCCCTGGAAGTCTGGGAGAACCCAGCTTCCTCTGAGCCTTGGCTGAGAAGAGCTGCACAGCTCAGGGCATGACAGGGCAGGTGCTTTCTCATCAACGCACGCTCACCGAAGTCAAGGGACCTCCACTCTGCCCTCCCCGTTCTCCGTTACTCATCCCGCCACTCCCCGTGGCGTCTTTCCACCCTCTCTGATCACCTCCATCCTTGGAGGCCCACTCGTATCCCCTGCTCTCAGCACATGGACCCTCCACCTTAGAGACGGTGAGGACCCCTGGTGGGACCCCCTCTCCCCTTGACTCCCCGGGCGCGTCCGGGCTCTCTTGCCCCCATTGACAGAGTACTCTTCCTCTCGTGTTTTGCCCTGTAGCTCCACCCATGCTTTTCATCCATCCCTCTTGGTTTCTTAGGCAACTAATCCTGATGAACACTCTCTGAATCTATGGTACATTCAGTCTCGTCGCCTAAAGGTTGTCTTTTCAGCTGGCTTTTAGATACATGAAAAGTTAACTAAAAAAAAATGACTCCTGCCTTTTTTGGCTTTTTCTCTATCACTGTCGCCCCATTGTAGACAAGTATCTCTAGGAATTTTCCAATCACGCTTCTTCTCACCTCTCATCTCCCAGCCGTGTTTCTGCGCACACTAACCTCTCCATCAGACAGTTCCTCCTGTGGTTGGGGGAACCTCAGGAACACCATTTCCACTGGATACTCTTAAACATTCATCTTCCTGACAGCTCTGCATCTTTCAAGACTTTCTCCTCCTGCACACCCTTGATTTTCCTTGATTTCCTTCCTTCCTCTAAGTCTACTCCTGCTTTTTCTTCATTGCAAGTTCATCTTCTTTGAAGGCTGGAGGTCTTCAAGGCCCTCTTATGGGGTCTGTATTTCCTCCAGAGCCTATGGCTTCAAAGATTACTTTTATGAACATAACTCACTAGTTGGTTTCTTAAGCTTACACTCCCTCACTACCTGTGTCTCGGTCTCTCTCTCTGAACATTGCTTCGAGGACTCATCTGTTCATTCTCTCAACAGTGACGAGCACCCAGTAGGAGGCAGATGCTGTTTTACTTATTGTTCATACAGAAGTGGATGAGATACACAATGGCATTGCCACATTAAGCCCAGTGCGGTGTGCAAGACAATAAACAAAAGGGCAAAATATAGTGATAGCAGGTGATAAGTACTCTGAAAAAAATTGAAGCCAGATAAGAGAATAACAAGGGGTAGAAATCCGATATTAAATTGTGTGCTTATGGAAATCTCTGATGAAAATACGTTTGATCAAAAACTTAAAGCAAGGAGATGAACCACATGATACTTTGGAGGAAAATAATTTCAGGCAGAGAAAACAGCAAGAACAAAGACAACCAGTGGGAGCATAAGAGGTATATATAGAGGATATAAATTCATCATAACAATGAAACATGTATGAGTCCCTTGATTTACTCAACTTCTCCAGCTTGGATGTTCACCCAGGTCTTCAGGCAAGAAACCACAGTTTCCACATCCAATCCATTACTAAGCCCTGTAACATTCTCTGAAAAGTCTCTTCTCTTCTATCTGGTGACGGGTGGAAGACAAGAGACTCTCTCCCTCTGGCTCTGCTTCCCTGACTCCAGGATCTGCACAAACACAGGAGGCTTGACTTCCAGGCCGTGTCTTCTCCTGGTCTCCCCGTCAAATTGCACATAAGCCAGCCCTGACCAGCTATCTCCTCCAATGTAAGAGTCAGGGAGACTGACAACTTGCCCAGCATAAGGTGTTGCTGATCTGGTCGTGGGAAAGTAAGTCCTGGGAGATAAATCCTATTGTGAACATCACAGCAAATGAGGGAAGAGGTGCCAACAATTTCCAGCTGATTTATATGAAGCTGCTTTTCTGCTCTGCGCTTACATGGGGTGGATGAGTGCTAGATATAGGTGTCAGGCTGGGTAGAAGCTGGGGGCAGGGGTCTCAGATTCAGAATGTGGGATTTGATCATGTCTCAGTATCCATTCTCTCAGTGAAGTGGTGTTCATGAGGAGAGCTATGTCTCCCATCAAGAATACCTCCTATAAAAGGTAGACGGTCATTGATTAATCCTTAACAGTTGATGTGGTCGATGCCAGGCCACCTCTGATTGGTGTTTATTTCCTTCCTGGAGGCCAAGGATGAGGTTAGCACACAGAGTAACAGACAGCTCCAAATTCCTATCAGGTGTTCAAGTTGATTTGCAGGAAAATGGGATGATGGTTTTATAATAGCTAATAGAGTTTCTGATTTAATGCAGCTGCTAGAAATTAGCAAGGACTCCATTGAAAGCTTCCCAGTCACTTATAATAACAGGATAATAAATCATCCCCAGCACTTTCTGGCATTTATGATTCTATTAGAAACAGAAGACCTGGTTCAGCTACTCTTCTCAGTTTATTTTTCATTTATTTATTAAATCACCTTTTAAAGTTCAAGGGAAAAAAAATGCATTGTTCTCACTTTGCCAAATGTATGAGTGTGTCCCCATGGAATTCCTTACTGCAAAAGGGATTAGGGAGAGAAGAGGCAGCATCTTTAGATGAAGCCATCTAAACTTTTTGAAATTTTGGTTGTTTTGGGAACAGTGCCATGCATCACAGAAAGAGCTAAATGTGGGGTCTGAAGACCCTGGTCCCAAACCCGTGCTCTTCTGCACCCTGCCTGGTTGACACTGGACTGACCTTTCAGCATCTAAGGGTTTTCATTCCCCCTGATTTGTGGAAGCGGGATCACCATCTCTTCTCTTTATCTATTTGCATGGTAGTTAAATTGTCAGGCTCAATGGGTGTTAGTTATTTCCATTTATGTAGAGCTTTTTTTTTTTTTTTGCTGGCTGGAAACACTTATCCAAAGTAGGAGGTGCTCATTGATAAGCTATTTACAGCTGTTTGTTGTCCCTGCCCTGGGCTCCTAAGGAAGAACTTTCTCTGCTGGATCTCTGAATCAAATCCTCCACTGTGTCAATAACAACGAAATAATACCCCCAAAATATCAGAGTCTGGACCTGAGCCAGCTCACTGCTAAATTTAGCTCATAGACAGCCATCTATTCATCTGCATGTCCCAAATCACAAGAAATCACATGTCATTCTCATGAAACATGAAGTCACACATTTGCACGCTTGTGGCCATATTTTAAAATATTCTTATAAATACACTTTGGCAGAACCTGTGCCATCTAATTCTTGAATTGTAAATATAAAAAGGAGATACTTAGGAGCCATGGGAACTTCTGTACCTAGAATTGGCAGACAGAATTATCTGGAACATGTGTAGGACTCTTCAGTGACCTACCTGATCTATGAACATGGTGAAACAGGAAGCTGTTTCAATATATTTAATTCAGTTCAAAAAAGTATTCATTAAGCTGTCTTTCTACTGCATAGTGCTATGGTGCATAGACAGAAATACCTACCGTATGGTTTCTTGCCCTAGAGGAGCTTATTATCTCATTGGAGAGATGATGCACACAGGAAGTCACTGGAGGAATCATGAGATTCTATATAGCTGATTAAGAGATGAACTAGAGGATTTCCCTGGTGGTCCAGTGGTTAAGAATCCGCCTGCCACTTCAGGGGACACAGGCTCCACCCCTGGTCCAGGAAGATCCCACGTGTTGTAGAGCAGCAGAGCTCGTGGACCACAGTTGCTGAAGCCCATGCCTGTTAGAGCCTGTGCTCCGCAACAAGAGAAGCCCCTGCATGAGAAGCCCCCGCACCGCAACTAGAGAGCGGTCGCCCCTCGCCTCAACCAGAGAAAACCCACACGCAGCAACGAAGACCCAGCACGGCTGAAATCATTTTAAAAAGAAAATCTTAAAAACGTGGTTGAAATGGACCCAGGTACCCATGGGAATCTTGGCAGAAGACATGGGAGCTGAGCTGAGCCACAGAAGCTTGATGGACATGGGGGAAACTCAGGGAGGAGAGAAGGGGCGGATGCTAGGGCCAGAAACTTGTGCCGGATGCAGGACACATAACTGGGGCTCCCAGCTGAACTTGGCAGGTAGAAACATCACACTCACAGCAGATGTAGTACAAAGAAGTATCAGCAGTTGATGAAAAATGGGTGGTGAGGTAGGAGATGAAGGTAGAGAAATAGTTTGGGCCAGGACTAGGAAGGCTTTAAAAGAACAAGCCCTTTAACTTCTAATAAGCTAGAAGCCACTATAGTTTTTAAGAAAGCAGAGGTGGGCGTGTCAGATTTGGGTTTAAATAGTCAGTCTGCCATCACAGTGGAGAGGATTGATAGCATGGAACCCAAACAGGGGGCTTTTGCTATTGAAATGACAAGAGGTAAACTAAACCCTCTGTAAAGCTGGGGTAGTCATGTGCAAAATCACAGTTGTGTCCTTCCTGCAGTCGTGGCCTTTATTAGCTCATCATGTGAGCAGCGCCCCTTGGAGGTGTGAAGATAGTAACAGAAGATATATCTGGGATGGGATGGACAAGGCTTATAAATAAGGAGGTTTGGGAGGTGGGGGAGAAGGACTAGGTCCTTAAACCTCTGCCCTCACTTGGAGAACTTATGTGGTCCCCTGGCTTTAAGTCTTATTGCCAGACTAATGACTCAAGGTACACATTTACACCTTTCTCTGAATCCCAGAACTGAAGCTTCTTCTGCTCACTCACCCTCGCAATTCAGATTTCCAGTAAACAACTCAAATTTTTCTCCCATTTCAAACTTGCATCTCCCACGTTTCACATCTCAGTAAATGTCAACTTGATCTTTTCAACTGCTCAGAATCAAAATTCTGGATTCATCTTTGGTTCCCATCCTTTTCTATCTCACACCCCTTCCATCAGCAAGTAGTGCCAGATCTACTTTCCAAATGCGTTCAGAATCTCATCCTCTCTGCCCACCTCTACGGACGTCAGCCCACACTAAACCACCTTCATCTCCCTGCTAGGTCGCTATGAATCCTCTGGGTGGTCCCCCAGCTTCATCATGGTCTGCCATACATCAGATGCTCAGGACAGCAGTGAGGTTGTCACAGCTCTGCCCCAGACCCTCCACTCTGAGAGCCTCACATGGTCTGGCTCCTCCCCGCCTCTGACCTTTCCTCCCCTGGAGTGACTCCTGACTGGCCACTGTCCCTTTTTCCGGAGCCTCCAGGTTAACTCCTGCCTCAAGGCTGTAGCTCCATCTGCATGAGAAGCTCATCCTCCAAACACCCATGTGTCATGAAGTTTCCAGGCCACGACAGCTTCTCTCACCGAGAAGCACCCTCCCAGGGGCTCCTACCCCTTCCCTCCTTATCTTTCTGGTGCATACTGCCACCTAGAATGCTGTGTTTTCCTTTATGCACTTATGAATTAATGCATGTATTATCTCCTCCATTAATGCATGTATTATTATCTCCTTCCAACATTCATTGGAAGGACTGATGCTGAAGCTGAAACTTCAATACTTTGGCCACCCAGTGCAAAGAACTGACTCATTGGAAAAGACCTTGATGCTAGGAAAGATTGAAGGTGGGAGGAGAAGGGGATGACAGAGGATGAGATGGTTGGATGGCATCACTGACTCCATGGACATGAGTTTGAGAAAGCTGTCAGAGTTGGTGATGGACAGGGAGGCCTTGCGTGCTGCAGTCCATGGAGTCACAGAGCCGGACACAACTGAGCGACTGAACTGAACTGAACTGATCTCCACTAGGACAAATGTTTCTGTGAGGTCGAGGCACTCAAGAAAAATGTGGGAGTAGAAAGTGTGGGCTTGATCAGAATGGGCATAACATCTGAGGCCGAGGCACTGGACGTGCTCTACTGGGAGAAGCTTAGAGATGGACAAACCAACATTGCAGAGAAGGGGGATGGGAGAAGGAGATTGAACCTTTATAAAGGTGGCAGAAAGACTGGCCATTCAGAGTGAAAGCGTGATGACTTTTGAAACATAAAACTTAGCCATTTTGTCAAATGTCATTAAGAGGCTAAGTAAGACTTGGGGAAGACATTGACAACCTTAAGGAAATTTGTTTCAGTTGAGCAGAGAGGGCACATTATAAAGCCTTGAAATAAGAGTGAGAAACAAATAAGGATGGCAAAGATAGCCCTTCTCTTTCATGAACTTTCCGAAGGGACAAAGAGAACAGGAGAGATGCTGAGTACAGCTTAGATCCATGAGCACACAGGCTATTTCCTGAAGTCTCACCAACTATTAGCAATGATCCAGAAGTAGGGGAAAAAAAGAGCCAAAGAGAGTGCCTTGGATAATAAAAAAAATGACATTTAATGTCAGCAAGAAATTCCCCTTCTTCTCTTAATTACCAGTTTATATTAAATTCCTGCAAGAGGAATTAGAGAAAAGTTTGGCATTTTGTATGATTATTAAAAATACTATATTAATAATAGCCTGACATCTTTAATCCATTCAATTAGAAATGACGTGTTTCCTCTAGAACAAAAATTGTCTAGGATGAGAACAAAGCGAGGTGTCTTCATTTGTTCTAAGTATTTCTTGTTTCCTTTAAAACACATAGGTCCTTTGGATTTATTACTGATAAGTACCTTATAATGAAGTGTTAGCACTTGAAGTGCCTTTAGCAAATTTAATTTTTAAGTACATAATGCGGTCAGAAAACTGACTCTAAGACAAGCATGTATGTTTTCATCTCTGTTCTCCTGAGGTGGTGTCTGGTCCATCTCTGCTCAGTTCACAGGCCAGAGAGAATCTGATAAATGACACACCCCCAAACTCAGCCTGCTTCTGGGAACGCAGGACTGAGGAGGGATTCCTGCAATTTACCATGGCTCAGTGGGCAAGAATGAGTGTCTGCTGTGAATGCTGAGGTCATCAGGAACTTGATTTATTTCCCAAGCATTTATTAGGCACTTACTGTGTGCCTTGCATAGTGCCGGGCACAGAAAATTGAAAAGGTCTCAAGTCTGTAAAGTATGATCGGTCCCATAGCAGCCCTGAAACAGATACTACGCAGTGAAATGATAATGACAGGACCATTTACACCCAACGATGTAAAGCCGTGATGGAGACTGGCCAGACTGTGGTCATGGCAACGCCCAAGGTGATAGGGATAGCCGGTCCTGTATGGCCAAGTCCCACCTGGATACGCGTGTGTCCACTATATCTGAGGACAGACCGAAAATGCCTGAAGTACACTACAGGAGACACCTGAGGGAGCTGGGAGGGATAAGGTGGGCTGGTGGGAGAGGGCAGAGGGCCCCGACTGCCTAAGGGAGGGATGTGGATTTGGTGCAAGAGCAAAGACAAGATGCGTGTGCTTGTTCAGTCACTCAGTCGTATCCAACTCCTTGCAACCCCATGGACTGTAGCCTGCCAGGCTCCTCTGTCCATGGGATTTCCCAGGCAAGTATAGTGGACTGGGTTGCTGTGCCCTCCTCCAGGGGATCTTCCTGAACCAGGGATCGAACCTGTGTCTCCAGCATCAGCAGGCAGATTCTTAACCACTGCGCCACTTAGGAAGCCCTAAAGGGATGGGGGGAGTGTGTAAAATTATAATGAATTTAGAAGTAATAATGCTGGGTTCTTTGGACAAATTGCTTTACCACTCTGAACCCACTTCTCCTCCAACCAATTAAATAACCTGTTTCTGATACTTGCAGACAGTAAGTAAAAATCCAGGCTTGGACCACATTATGAAACTCACATATTTTTGCTTCTTAAAGAATCATCTTCTCTCCAACGGTCAAATGAATAAACCTGCTCACCACAAGCCCAAGCATCGAGACAGCACTGCAGAACTGCAGACCCCCAGGGCTGGGTCTCTGCCAGAGCTCCCCTGGGGAAGGCCAATATTCCTGTTCCCAGCCTGGATGACTCTGCTGGCTTATTTGCATAACAATTACACAATAGGAAGGCTACTGATTGGAGTGCTCCTTGCCAAACCTTGAGAGCTTTCTGAACGAAGCTGCCTTTCCTGTGTTTAAATAGATGCTGGTGGCCCGCTGCGTCTTCCATCATCCCCAGAGAAGAGCACAGCTTCCCTCCAGTTTCCAAAGTTGCTTCTCCAAGAAGAGTCATCGGACACTTCCCTCTGTCAGAACCTCCATTAAACCACTTGCCAATGACATTTCCCAGGCAGGGCAGCAAAGCCTCTGACAGTACCACTGTCTTGAAAGGAAAACAGTCAGTGCTGGCACCCAGAACAATGCCAGGTAGATGCCTCCTGGGCTGGGGCGGGCCCACTGCTAGCTTGGTCAAGTTCTCCCTTTAACAGAAGTCACTCAGCCACTCAAGAAATAAGCCTGGAGTTCTCACTATGTCCAGGTTTGCACAGGGAAGTGACCATCCGCAATGAAAAAGTCAAGATCCTGTGTTATCCACTGTGATCTTGTAGGCGATGCCGTGAGCCCTGCCATGCACACTGTCCTAGCTCAACACACGTTATGTGCTGTAACTGTGCACCATCCTGTCTTATTGACACTGAGACCCTGGAGGTCAGAGGTCATGTCTTATTACTCTACCACCTCATCGCCAAACAATAGCTGAAGCCTGTGTCTTTTTTATTCTTCCTGGTCCCCCCATATTACCAACAAGATGCTTTGTTTATAGCAAGTATTCCACAAAGCACTATATATATCCACATGTGGTTTTACAAACAAAAATAGCATCTCTTGCCCACACGCAGCTAAGTGTATTTCCAAGGCTAAGCCAATTATATGGATTGCCCATTGCTGTTCTATTGGTAAATTTGAAGGAAAACAAAGAAAAGGATTAAAGTGGACACAGAGAAATTATTTTCTTAATAAGTATGCTGTGTACCAGTCACTTTCCCTGATTTCTGTCCATTGAACTTGGAGTCGTCTAAAGTCATCACAGCAGTTTCCTGGAGGGCCATAGCCCTGCATTGAAACTACAGCCTCACGGAGAGCTGAGTTTTGCAAAGACTTGAAATTCAGGAATACACCGTTCTTCCAGTGGGGCTAAGGCCCCCCTCCAGGTAACCCATGTCAAGGGCAGAAAGCCAACTACCTACAGCCTCGGCCTGGATCTAGGTGGGGTGATGCCCCCACCTCCACCTTCTGCTTAGATCTGCTGAGACACCAAAACAATGCAGAGTGGTAGCCAAGTTTCATTGAGCGCTTGCTATTCTTCAGAAATGGAGCCCGTAGAGTTCTTTCTGCTACTCAGTTATAACACATTTCAGATACATTTCACAAATGCTTATTAAGTACTTATGATATAATCTAGATCAATCCATTGCAGCCCTCAGTGTGGGAACCTGGGAGAACGAAAATGTAACACTTACTAACAGGCAAACTGAATAACACATACTAATAAATAATTGTATTACAAAGCATCATGAGATCTACGATCCTGTTTAATCCTTACAGTATTTAATGATTGTTAACCATTATTTTCTCCTTTTATAGATAGATAAGAAAAATATGGCTTTAAAATGTTAAGTGAGTTGTCCAGGGTGGAGGGACTCTGGCTGCATAAATATGTTGCCCCAGGCCCTCCATCCCTAGGTACTCTGCCTTCCCATCTACACCGGCAGCGTCTTAGGCCACTGATCACTGACCGGGCCCCGAACAGTGAGCAGGATCCAGCTTCAGTGATCACCTATCACCTATGCCTGCCTTGGCTTGAAAACACTATGTCATATTGGCAGTAAGAACCTTGAGGGTCCAGTTGACATCACGGAATACCTAACCTCTGCCACCTTGTATCACTGTTGAATTTGTTGTTGTTGTTTTTTAAACTGGGAGTATAATCGCTTTTCATTGTTGTGTTAGTTTCTGCTGTACAACAAAGTGGATCAGCTGCATGTATACAAATCTCCTCCTCCTCTTGAGTCTCCCTCCCCACCCCGCCTCCATCCCACCGCTCGCACCCGGAGCCGAGCTCCCTGAGCTATGCGGCAGCTTCCCACGAGCTCTCTATTTTACACGTGGTGGTGTGCATATGTCAATCCCACCCCAATCCGTCCCACCTTCTCCTTCCCCGGGGTCTACATGTCTGTTCTCTATATCTGCGTCTCTGTTCCCGCCCTACAAATAGGGTCATCTGTACTGTTTTTCTAGATTGCACACAGATGTGTTATAATATGATATTTGTTTTTCTCTGACTGATTTCACTCTGTATGACAGACTCTAACTGCATCCATACCTCTACAAGTATTTTATCTACAGTTTTTCACAGTGTCAACCCGTTAGTGCTCTGGACACGCTGCCACCCACTTCCTCCACTCTTCTTACCGTTATTCCCTGTACTGTCCCTGGTGCAGATGCTATAAACCCTCTCACACAGACTTGACCTTGTGCTTCCCAGGTGCTATTAGTGGTAAAGAACTCGCCTGTCAGTACAGGAGACACAGCAGACATGGGTATTGGGAAGATCCCCTGGAGGAAGGCATGGCAACCCACTCCAGTACTCTTGCCTGGAGAATCCCATGGACTGAGGAGCCTGGCAGGCTACAGTCCACAGGGTTGTGAAGAATCAGACACAACTGAAGCAGCTTAGCATGCACACACACACAAAGGCTTGACCTAACTGTAAGCATAGGTTACAAGTGTAACCCCACATTCCCTTCTCTCGTTCACCCAATCAGACACCTGATTGTCAGGGTTCTAGATCTGTTTAGCTTTAGAAAGTTTTTTTTTCCTATGAAATGGAATCTTGTTTAGGGTTTGGAATATCAAAACAAGAATGGGCAACAGAGAGTTAATTAAGATCAGGGAAAAAGAAAAGTCCAGTAAACTACAATAGAAAGTTCTCTATAGATTCCATGACCCTCTGGAGGCAAATTAAGCAAATCTACTGACGAAGTAGAAAGAATTCCAATAATGAGTCTTGTAAAATTTGAACCTCTTAAGCTCCATCTAATGAATAATCTTATAGGTTATCCAAACCAGCACCCTAAAAGTAATGAACCAAAAATGAATCCAGACATCCACGTGAATATCAGAGAGAACAGGATTTCAAGACAGGTTTCTAAGTCTTCCTTCTCCTAGCAAGTGTATGACCTACCCACACTCATACCCATTCATGTGCTCACTCATTCATCCTTCTGATAACACTTTATGCTGATTAATGGTTGAGAGAGTAAATCTTATGGTCAACAAGGACTGCCCTCTGTCCTCTAGAAATCCTCTGTTCTGGTAGAAGACTGGCTGGTAAATGAGAGAAGATAGCACACCAGGACAGCTCTGGGAAGAAAATTAGAGAGTTTTTCTGGGAAGACAAACTTCTGCACTAATTACCAAAGAGCCAGGTGATGGAGCCCAGAGGTCCTTGTGGGCACTTGGAGCGGCCAGCAGTTCCCTGTGGCTGGAATGCAGAGAAACAGAAAGTCAAAGTGGGGCTGACCTGAGAAAGGAGGTTCATTGGTGAAAGAGCCCCATGTGCTAGAGAGGCTGGGTCAATTCTGAAAGCAAGGTCAAACTACCGAAATGTTTACAGCTGGGTTGGGACAACATGATCTGATGTGTGATTTCAAGTGATTGTTCAGCCATAGTTTACAGGATGAATTTTAAGGGCCAAGAATTGAGACCAGGATGGAGACTGGAGCTAAGCCAGGGGTCACGGAATAGATATGGAGCAAAATGAATGATTGGAAGACCTGGGGGCAAAGCATTCAATGAAGAATGGGACCATACTAACACTTCATCCCATAAGCTTGTTGTAAAACTTGAATAAGACAGTGGATATGAAATCGCGATTTGGACAAGCATGTTATTATGATCAACAAGGTGGGAAAGTATGGGATTTTCTTTCAAGAAGCCGGAATAAAGTCAAGAGAACTCCACCCGCCCATGACACTGAAATGTGTATCTCTCTTTCGATTAAGAAAGATAACAGAGAGAAAGAGGGCCCTCCGGTGTGGCCGCGATCCCAGCAAGCAGGCATGTCCGCAGTCCCAGCTCTGGTCAGCCCTGTGCTCTCCACCACTTCTGTTTTAGCCTCAGGGTAAAATGGCAGTTTTATTAATATTAATACACTTGCATAAAGTGCTAATTTACTCCATCATTTTCCTAATTAGCTCTATTGAATTGCGAGGCTCATCTGCATGAATAATGGATCCCTCCATGCCTTTTCCAGTGTCTGTGTCATCTCTGCTGAGGGAAGCAGAGCAGGAAGAGATGCTCATTCGTAATCCTTTGATCATTTTGGAGCAAGACAGTCTGCTTTCTGAGAAGATGGAGAAGGCACCAAGAAGGCCCATTAATTAAAACCAGGTAGAAACTGGGAGGACGGCTCCACCTTTCTTTTAGAATAAATAAAACGAGGCTTCTTTGGGGGGCGCAGGGGCGCGGTTAGACCAGATCTGCCTTTTCCTCTTGGAATGTGCTAAGAAAGGTCGACTCCTTTCCAACTCTGACTCAGATCCATTCAATCTGCTCATGTCATGGGGTAGAAGATTAAAGGAGATGAAGAAGGTCAAGAATAGTGGGTTTATTTGATCATGGAAGAAAAGAAATGCATGCTTCCTTTATTCTCTGGACTAATTATCTCAAGTGGATTGAAATGGAGCTATTCATAAGACTGACAAAATTAATGTCAAGAACATTGAAAGAATGTCCAACAATAAGTCAATGAGAAGAACAGACCAAATTGATGGGTAAATGGGCAAAATAAATGAACAGGCATAGCAGAGAGGAGAAAACACATAGGGAGAAATTATAAATGAAGACTAAAATTAGTAGCTTTTTATACAGAATCAATCTGCAAAGATGAAAATGACTGTTCCTACTCAGTACTGGAGAAAATGTGATTCTTCAGTCTCTTTAGACATCACCAGTAGGAGTACAAGCTGGCATTGTGATAAGCACGTTGGCGATACCTTCTATATTTAAACATTCCCAAATTCTGTGACCCAGAAATTTCTCTCCTTAGCATATCTGTTCCTAGTAGCCTTATTTATAAATAAGGAGGGAAAAATCATGGCTTAAACATAAATACTCATCAACATTAAGTGGGTAAATGAACTGAGATATATTCACAAGTTGGAATAACATACAGCCAGCCGTCAAAGCAAATGAACTGCAGCAAAACACAAAATATATGAATAGGGACTTCCCTAGGGGTCCAGTGGTTAAGAATTCACCTTTCAGGTTCCATCCCCAGCCGGGGAACTAAGATCCCACATGCCTCATGGCCAAAATATCAAAACATGAAACAGAAGCAGTATTGTAACAAATTCAAGGAAGACTTTTAAAAAACTTCCACACTAAAAAAAAAAAAGAAAAATCTTTTTAAAAATATGAATAATCTTAGGACTACAAGAAGTGAAAGAGCCCCCCCAAAAATTACATATATCAGGATGCATATCCTTTTTATGAAGATGAAAAGCCATAAAAATTCATTATATATATATAAATACACACATGATGAAATTGTATAAAAATGGAAGTATGAAATGAACATAGAATTCTCGATGATGGTTGGAGTAAAAGGGAGGCCAGAGAAGGAATTGGAAGGGGATTATGTGCCTGATGCCAAAGTCTTACTTTTGCATTTTTTGGAAGAGTTATCAATCTGTGTATGCTTATTATATTATTGTTTTAAAAGGAAAATATGAGGTTGGTCACTCATAGAATGCTGATGAGAGGTTTTCATAAACCAATGGTGATAAATAATCCAATTCTGTACATCTGAATTTCATTTAGAAAAGGTAAAACTTCAACCATCAAAGATCTTTTTCTTGACATTGTTGGTTTCTAAAGAATAAAAAAAAAATCCTTCCACTCTATCATTAATCTAGGCAACCCCTTAACAAATGTTCTGTTACGGTTGGATGATTTTCTTGATTTACCAAAGGTATAGCAAGCGATGAAAGGCGGAAAGAGGAAGCACAGAAAAAGATGTATGTGGATTAGAACAGCTGAGGCTGGAGGAATCTTGAGATGTGGGCCAGAGGGCCTGGCATCCTTGTGCGGGAACAGAGGGTACAGTGGGCACTGAAAGCAGGCCAGGGATTCCAGAGAGGTGCTGTCCAGAGGGACAGACAACCCGCTTGCTAGGGTGGATGGTAGAGTGCGTGCGGGCAGCTGCATTCATCTTTGGACACTAACTCACCACAAAGACCTGCCCTAGTGGCAGTGGGCCCAGGCACCTGCTCT
Source organism: Capricornis sumatraensis (assembly GCF_032405125.1). NCBI lineage: Eukaryota > Metazoa > Chordata > Mammalia > Artiodactyla > Bovidae > Capricornis > Capricornis sumatraensis. The sequence goes on from NC_091076.1 coordinate 16,889,920, forward strand.
CCCCGCCTTTGTGTCAGTGTTGCTCAGCACACAATCCAGAGAACAACCTCCTGTGCCGAGGACCACACCTTCTACCTGCAAAGCACCTGCACACTGCTCACGTGACTCTCACAACAGCCTCAGAAGCAAGGGTGGGCATTCTGAGTCCTTACTGTCGTAGCAAACAGCTGAGGTCTGGAGACACTCTCTTTGAGATGACTCGACTCAATGGACATGAATTTGCGCAAACTCTGGGAGATAGCGAAGGCCAGGGGAGTCTGGTGTGCTGCATGTAGTTGATCAGGTCGCAAAGAGTCGGACTCAATTTAGCGCCTAAACAATGACAGTGGAAACAGTGTCAGACTTTATTTTTGGGGGCTCCAAAATCACTGCAGATGGTGACTGCAGCCATGAAATTAAAAGACGCTTACTCTTTGGAAGAAAAGCTATGACCAACCTAGATAGCATATTGAAAAGCAGAGACATTGCGTTGCCAACTAAGGTCCGTCTAGTCAAGGCTATGGTTTTTCCAGTGGTCATGTATGGATGTGAGAGTTGGACTGTGAAGAAAGCTGAGCACCAAAGAATTGATGCTTTTGAACTGTGGTGTTGGAGAAGACTCTTGAGAGTCTCTTGGACTGCAAGGAGATCCAACCAGTCCATTCTGAAGGAGATCAGCCCTGGGATTTCTTTGGAAGGAATGATGCTAAAGCTGAAACTCCAGTACTTTGGCCACCTCATGCGAAGAGTTGACTCATTGGAAAAGACTCTGATGCTGGGAGGGATTGGGGGCAGGAGGAGAAGGGGACGACTGAGGATGAGATGGCTGGATGGCGTTACGGGCTCGATGGACGTGAGTCTGAGTGAACTCTGGGAGTTGGAAATGGACAGGGAGGCCTGGCGTGCTGTGATTGATGGGGTCGCAAAGAGTCGGACACGACTGAGTGACTGAACTGAACTGAATGACAACAACAAAGTGTACGTGTTTACTTAAAAAAACATAAGCTGCACGAAGCTTATAAATGGTGTTAAGTATGACTGAACCCATGGATGTACAATTCCAGGTCCTGAAACACGCCATCAGTGAAGCAGAACATGATGCAACCCAGTTCCGAGACCCACTGCCTAAAGTGCTGCCGTATGAGAAATGGCCACAGTTAATCCTCACCAGATACCCTTCTTCACACCTGCCAGAGCTCCAGAGAAGTCATCTCTCCACAACTTGGTTATTATTAGAACCACAAATGAGAAAATCTTTTGACTGGCAAGAGACTAAGACATCAATTTCCACCCTGCATTTATTTTAAAGAGTAGGAGTGAAGTTAGATTATCAGTGACATTTTCTCAGTGGAAAGATTGCAAGATCATATTTGTATTCATTTCTGTAAATGCAATATACAAGGCACTAATAGAACAAAATCCACTAATTAAATTTCATTCAATAATGCATTTTCACCTTACCTTCACGGTGTCCTTGTACATTCTTGCCAGCAGCATGCTAAAAATGTCTTATTTAGCTTTAAATGAGGCTTATCATTAAATTTGAAATATTAGCAAGCATCAATGATCCCAAAGTGACAGCACAGTTAGTAATTTGAAAGGGTTCTATACTGTAGACCAACTTTTGCTTAATTTAATTTATTTATTAAAAATTAAACATATGGATTCAGAAGGACCCTAGCTCGGCTGCCATGGCAGCACCATCCTTAGATATGTGCCTGAAATAGGAGTAACGAGAACAGCAGCAAACCTGAGACTCATGCCTCCAGCGGAAGGAAAGGTTCTTTTCATAACCCCTTCATATCTTGGGATGGACAAACTGTTTATTTTCCACATCAAGATTGATTTTCGATGCCCGTTTCCACTGTGGTTTACCTTGAGAGTTAAGGCCTTTGTGTTAAGTGAATTATTTGGCAAAGGTTTATAAATTTCATATTTATATTTGGAAAAGGATTACAAAATCTCTATTGCCAATAGTATGGTATAGAGCTTCGGGGTTTCTAGCACGTGTGAGGGGGTATTGGGGAGGATCTGGTATATGTTCGTTAGGGAAAAACACAGTCTGAACCAACACTGACACTTGATCTGATATAATTCTCAAAGGGTGGGTGGGCCCAAATATCCACAGTTATCCCACTGTATAGACAAGGGAGCTAAGGCTTTTGGGGATTACCATCCTCCCAAGTCCACCACACAAGGTAGACAGAGCTCTGATGGAACTCAATGGACCTGCAGAAGCTTTCCTGGGAGACTCTGCCACACCTGATATTCTGTGAGTTAAGGCATCTGCAACTTTGCCCTTTGTTGAGCCATTAAAACATCATGGCTCAGAGCAGAAAAGAGAACACCCATCCATTGGTATTGAAATCATGTCTCTGGCTCCATTTGCATTTACAGATTTCTTTAGTTCATGTATTCATTCATTTACTCCAAACAAATATTTATCCAGTACTTAGTTTATGCCAAGCAGTTTTTACAGCATCAGGGGTACCATACGAAACAAAAATCAAATCTCCCTGACCTCATGGGGTTCATGTTCTGTTGAGGGGGGAGGCAGGCGATAAGCAAAATAAATGCGTATATCATGTGGCTGATTAGGAAGTGTTAATTGAGGGGAATAATAAATGGGAAAGGGAATAAGGAACATGAAGGAAGCCAGCATTTGTAATGAAAGGGATATGAGATGAATTTAGAGTTTGATCATTTTCCCTCTTGGATCCATCGGAGGATGGCTCTCTGCCCCTCCCTAACCCCAGCATACTCACACCCTCAGCACATCAAACTTTGCTTTTCCCAGACAGAGGATATTGGGATTTCTGTTGTTCTCTAATTGGCTAGAGCAATGTTGACATCCAGTGGTGAATTAGATTAATCACAGGTATCCACACTTGTTTTTCAATCTCCGTGCAGGGGAGGGAACGCAAGGTTTGAGAACCGGTCTGTTATCATGGTCCAGGGGCTCTTCTGCAGACCACCCTTATCAGCTCTGTGAACTGTTAGGGCACTGGGTTGACTGGGTTTTCAACAACATGCATGTTTACCCAACATGAGCGTACGTGTGTGTCTGTCCTCTAGATGTGTGTGTTTGTAGGTATCTATGCAAATCTGTGAGCACACGCATTGTTTTTGTTCCCAACATGTGACTCTGATGCTGTGCTCTTCTTCCTTGCATGGAACTCTTTCTGTCCTCAGGGACCTGATACCAGGAACCTGGAGAAAACGACCCTGCATCCTGATTTTCTCCTTTTCCAGCTGGCCGATGCTATATTGTCTGTTTCTAATGAAGCAGAGGAAGCATGGCTGCCTTGTGCTTGCTTCCTCTTGGGTGGGTCAGCTAGCAGTCGCCTGGATGTCACCAGGAGCACTGTCCTCCACGAGGACAGCCATCAGGAAGCTGCCCTGTCACTGTCATCAAACACTGCGGGGAGCCAGCACCCTGTCCCAACTCCATACTAAGAAAGGGCAGAACACCCCACCCAGAGCCCCTGTCTTCCGAGAGACTGCTGCGGTTGCACTGTTTGGTCAGCCCTTTGCGACCCCATGGACTGCGGTCTGCCAGGCTCCTCTGTCCATGTGATTCTCCAGGCGAAAATACTGGAGTGGGTTGCCATTTCCTTCTCCAGGGGATCTACGCAACCCAGGAATCGAACCCGAGTCTCCTGCACTGGGAAGCAGATTCTTTACCACTGAGCCCCCTAGAGTCTAGAAATACAGCAGACCAGCAGAAGAGACTGAAATGCCACTTACCACCCACGTGTACCTTTAAATCCAGTACCTATCAAGATGACACGCCACTGCTTATTAATTCATACCTTTTATGTGTTCGGATAATTTTTATTCAATATTGACAACCCACAGACAATTTTCCCAGTGGATCTGAGGCTGAGGCCACCCCACAAAGCTGCCTTTGGAAACCCTTTCTACCCCTGGGTATGGGAAAACAGAAGGAAAAAGAGGCCCTCTAACGAGTTGAACACACTCCACGATTAAATATTGATTGGAAATTCTCCCAGAGTATTTCCCTGCATCTCTCTCTCTGCCTCCTCAGGGAGATGTCGAGATGCGATTCCTAAGCTGTCCCCATCCAGTGATTACGTTCATTAGGACACCAGCCTTGTGGTTAAAGCACTTTCCTTGCTGCTGCACGTTTAATTAGACAACTCTTCCCCAGAAATTATTTATAGCCAGGCTCCAGAGCTATTGTTAGTCCGAATGTAAATAAGATTCAGGGCGGGAGTCCCAGTGCGCCCTGACTGCTGGCGCGCGCCTGCTCGAAGCAGCCCTGCGCGCACTTGGGGACCTCGGCCAGGGCTGTCCAGCCAGAGCTCCGGCTATTAAAAAACCCAGGCGCGATTTTCTAATTAAACTTTTGATACAGAACCACACAAAAGACTAAAAGCTTACCAGGTCAGCGTGAGTGCACAGAGGAGGAGAAAGGAGAGAAGAGGGAGGGCTGGGGGAGAAGGCACGGGGAGCCAGAGCCCCACCCAGGAGAGGGGCACGGGGGTCCCCAGTTAGATAATCTGCTTGGACAGGAATCTAAATGTTCCAGTGTGCACTTGCGATCCCTGATGGCCCTAAGGCACCTGAAGGGCTGACTTCAACCTCTGTTCTCAGGGCTGGAATGGTAGCAACTGAATGGAACAGTCTCTGCCCTCAGGATTCTCCCCTTATTGTAAATGACACATACAGGTGATCAACCCCAGTGAGCACAGTAAGAAAGAGCTTTAATACCATCAACAATCACTATCCACCGAGGACAAGATGAACGCAGGCATTTCTCATGCCTTATTTCATTTACTGTGCACAATAAACCCAAGGGTTGAATGCTGTAACTGAAACACCCATTTTCAGCTGAGAGAACTAAGACTTAAAAAAAGACAATGCTCTGTAGATCTCAGGGTTGGGAAGTAGCTGCCTGTGAAACCCAAGCCCCTAAGTAATCACTGCTTTACTCTTTGCTCGTGTGTGTGATGCCTGCAGGGAATGGTGGTCAGAGGGAGCTTTGCCAAGGGGACCAAGGATGAGTTGGGTATTGAGGCATGAAGAGGAGTTTGCTCATTGCACAGAAGGGAGGGAGGAAATAGCAACCCAGTGAGCTCTGACGGTCACGTTAATAGAGAGGATTTGAATCTAGGGGCTTAGGCTGTTATGGAAGAGCTGCAGTAGCAGTAGTAATAATACAAGAGAATGTGGAAAGTCGGAATTGAAATTCAAAATGCTAAAAAAGCATTGGGTTTTTCCCTTGGCTGTGTTCTTATGATTCAGAAGAGGGTAGGGGAGTAGAGGGGACAAGACAAAAGGATAGGATTAGGTTTGTCCCTTCAACCAACACCCCAAATCTCTTTTCACTGTTGCACCTTCATTCTGGATCACTCCACCTGGACCTTAGCATATTCCTAGCAAACATCAGTCCTCCCTGTAGATTAGGCAATTATGCATGTTGTACTTCCTGGAAAGAGAGGGGCATGGGGAAATGCCTTCCCGAGACCTCCTTATTCAACTGGTTGGTCCCAGCCCATGGGATGTGAAGACAAACTCACCAGTGAGGAGGGAGATCGAGGTGAAAACTTGACTCATGACCCTCTGTGTATTTCTTTTTCCCCTTTCACCAAAAAGCAGACAGCCTGGCCAGGAAGGTCTCTCTCTGCTGTGCTTCCCGTCCACCCACATAGAGGGTATCGTGGAGAGCCATCCTTCTGTTACTACCGCTGAGGCCAGTCGACACCTTCACATCAGCAGTAGGGAAGCTGGGATGTCTATTATTTTAAGCATATAATTGATTCTAATTCATAGCTTATCTCCCAGTGACAGATTTTTATATAGTTTATTATCTCTGCAGCAGTCCAGGGCCCGGAGGGCCAGCGGCTATTGTTCCTTGGCTCCTGGCGTGGCCTCAGCTGCAGTGGCAGCCCTTATCTGTCTGATTAAGTTAGGGGATCCATTATCATGGGGTCCCCAGGTAACTGTTAGCATCACACGTCTTCCGATGGCAGAATTAAAGGAGCCTTTCACCCCTTGCCTCCTTGACCTGCCTGTCACGGTTAGTCTCCTTGTTTGCTGATTAATTTGGGACTCTGAGTCCCCAGGCCCTGAGAGATAGCGCTCACTCCTGCCCTCCGCCTGCACATGCGTTGGCACTGCTCCCCAGGAAGGTGACAGACTTGCGATGAGGCAGGTAGTCCCCCCCCCCCACCAATACCACCACTCCCTGACCTTTCTGTGGTTTTTCTATCAGCCCAAGCCAAGAAACATCCTATCAGATTTTCCCTTCCCATGTAAACCTTTTTGTTCTGTCCTTTCCCTCTAAGAACGCTGGTGAGTGTCTCCCCTCTTCGGAAGCTGCCCTTGCCATCCTCTTCCTCTGCTCTGCGCAGCCCACACTGGACTGGGGACCTGGTGCAAAGCTCATGCACAAGGCTTCCGTGGGGTGCCGATAGACAGCAGGGAGCCAGGCAGGACACCAGGAGGAGGGGTGGGGAGACCCTCGCCACCAGCCCACCCCGGGGTCTCAGGCCCACAGGAGCCACATCAGGCTTACTCTTATTTTGTTTGCATCAGAGGGCCTCTGTGTGTCCTACAAATTTCCGTTCATCCCTCACTAAGTTACCTGCTTCTCTCTCTCTTTTGGCCTTGCCTTGCGGCACGTGGGACCTTAGTTCTCCTGCCAGGATCTTAAGCCATGTTCCCTGCATTGATTGAAAGCATGGAGTCTTAACCACTGAGCTTCCAAGGGAAGTTCCTGCTTCTCTCACTCTCGAAACCTTGACCTATATCCACCACATCCTAGAGTTGACACATTTTCCAGGCTGATCCTGCACACAAATTTTATGTCTTCAGATTCATAAAACAAAGCAGTTCTTCATGATCCCTTTGAAACCTTTAGCACACACCAGAGATTTAGATTCCATTCAAATTGGGACCCAGACCTTGCCTGACTCCTAGTAAGTCCCTTCCTCCTGCTTTGCCCTCAGAATTGACAGAGTTGGGCTTGCACACACATCCACATTCTTACCTGAATGTCCTGTGACCACCTGTTCATCCTTCAAGACGCAGGTGAAATATCCACTGTCCTTGGTGATCCTCCCTGAGTCCCCAAGAAAGATGCCACACTTCCGCCCTGTTACAACGCTTTCCTTTTAGAACTCTCTCATCCTCACATCTTCGCCAGCAGGGTGTGGCTTGGGAAGTGCTTGCCCATCTGTGTGATCTGATGGTGCTAGCTCAGTGGTCTGTTGGACACAGTCTGTTCATTTCTCCCTGTGATCACTGGAGGGAGCCTGTGTTTACCTGCAGGTATGGCTACCTGTTAACAGCTCCCCCAGTGAGAAGCTCTCCTGTCTTCTCCAAGGGCTCTTCATTCACCTTAGTGTCTACACAGCCTCTCAGTCTTTGCCAATTTCCATGGGTATTAATAACCACCAGAGTAAAGCAACAGTCCTCCAAATACTGCACATTATGGTAAAAAAGGATAAAGCATTTTCAGGAGAGAGCCTGAACTGCCACTGTGCATGCAAGTTTCATACATACAAAAAACGACCTCTGAAGGCATCTAGCTATTTGCTTCCTCCTGCAGAAGAGGAAACTGCAGGTTAGCCCATAGGAAATTTGTCCCAAGCCAACCTGCTGCCATCGGCAGTAAAGGAAGTCCATTTTCTCTAAAACATGGCGGGACAGTTTTTTGCTCCCAGCAGCCCTGCCCTACCCAATCGCATCCCTTCTCAGCTTATCATGGGAATGAGCTTTGCTTCTGGAGAAGGAATTCATAGCCCTAAACCTACAATCATTTCTCTTCCAGATCACACCCTCCCCAGGTGGGAGACCCCCCTCTCATCACCCCCAGCAAAGACACCGCTGTTTGCCACAGCAAGTGGAAAGCACACACAGGCTCAGTTTAGGGACAGTTAATTTCCAATTCTTTCCAGATGGGTTGGAATAATATCCCCAGGTGGTAAATACATTATTAAGAAGGCAGTTTGGTGTGAAATTGGCTATTAAAATATAGATAAAGTTTAATATATTGAGCCCCTTGTCAGAAAAATCACTTTGCAGGGAGCTTATTATTTGTTTGATATTAAAAGAGTCACAGCTCTGCTCCAAGTGACAAATGGAGGGAGGGGGGAAATGCCACCGGTAATGAACAAAAGCTTTTTAACATTTAAATTTAGGTTTTTCTTGTAGCTCTGCACGCTGCCATGAGCCTGCCCGTGCAGTGCAGCCAGAGGCGGGCATCAGAAATGTCAGGAACCGGGAGCCGAGGAGGCTGCCAGTCTGGCTTTAAACAGCTTGAATCTCCCCAAAAGAAAGAGCTACCAGATAGAGAAGTGGAGCTGGAGGGTGGTTCCCTTGGCAACACAGTGGAAAGGAGATAGGGGTCCATCTCAGGGCAGGAAGTCTAAGTCCCTCCCTCCTTCTTTCAAAGTATCGTCCTGACCCCCTGGAGCTGAGCACATCACACGCAGCCCTTTCGAGAAGCCTGTGCTCAGTCCCCCAGCCCGGGGCGCCATCTTCCCCATTTGGGTAGTCACGAAGCTGGATGAATGAAAACTGAAGTTTCCATGCGCACGGAAAGATGCTCATTATCACCGATTACTTGTTCAATTGCCAAGTCCTGTCTGACTCTTTATGACCCCATGACCTATCGCCAATTATCAGATAAATGCAAATCAAACCACAATGAGGTATCGCCTCACACTGGTCAGAATGGCCATCATCAAAAAGTCTACAATTAATCAATGCTGAAGAGGGTATGGAGAAACGAGGAATCCTCCTACACTTGGTGAAGCTGGTGAAGTGATCATGGAGAACAGTACAGAGGTTCCTTAGGAAACTAAAAACAGAGTTCCCACATGCAGTCCCATTCCTGGGACTATATTGGGGAAGAACTCTAATTCAAAAAGATATGTGCACCCCAGAGTTCATAGTAGTAGTATTCGTGTTAGCCAAGGCATGGAAGAAAACTAAGATCCATCAGCAGATGAATGGATAAAGACGATGTGGTATATATATACAATGGAATACCCCTTAGCCATGAAGAAAAATGAAATAATGCCATTTGCAGTAATATGGATGAACCTAGAGATTACCATACTAAGTCAAGTTAGACAAATACCATATATCACTCATCTGTGAAACTAAAAAAGTGAGACAAATGAGCTTTTAAAAAAGAGAAATAGACTCACAGTCATAGAAAACAAACTTGTGATAACCACAGAGGATAAAGTGGAATTTGGGGTTAACAGATACATACTGTATACAGATAAACAGCAAAGGTTTACCATATAGCACAGGGAACTATATTCAATATCTGATCATAATTATAAAGGAAAGAATCTGAAAAAGAATAGATATGTATGTATAACTGAATCATTGCTGTTATACACTGCTGTAGAGCTGAAACATTGTAAATCAACTATACTTCAATAAAGGTAAAAATTGAAAAGAGAAAGAGAAAAACAATTGTATATTCAGTTCAGTTCAGTTCAGTTCATTTCAGTTGGTCAGTCATGTTCGACTCTATGCGACCCCATGAATTGCAGCACACCAGGCCTCCCTGTCCATCACCAACTCCTGGAGTTCACTCAAACTCACGTCCATCGAGTCAGTGATACCATCCAGCCAACATATATAGGGAATCTAGAAAAATAGTACTGATAAACCTATTTGCAGGGAAGGGATGGAGACACGGACAAAAAGAACTGATCTGTGGACACAGAGATGGAGGGAGAGGGTAGGACAAATTGAGAGAGCGGCACTGATATACACACTACTATGTCTAAACTAGAGAGCTAGTGGGAACCTGCTGTATAGTGCAGGGAGTTCAGCTCAGTGCTCTGTGATGACCTAGAGGAGGCAAGCGAGATGGGAGGGGGAAGGGAGGCTCAGGAGGGAGGGGATATATATAATGTCTGATTCATTTTCTTGTACAGCAGAAACCAATACAATATTGTAAAACAATTACCCTTCAATTTAAAAAAATAATAAACTCACTAATGACACAAAAAAGAAAATGGAAGTTGGCCAAAGGGAAAGGGTTGTTAGAATTTCCAAATACAAACCTGGAGCCCCATGTTTGCTATAAAACACGCCTGACCAAAGTACGTACTTGATAGGTAGCAACCCATGTTGAACCAGGTCAGCTGTCAAGGCACCTGCAGGGGGTAGTCCATGGTGGACAACTGCAGCTGGCTTTACCACTCTTCATACTAGCAAAATCCTCTAGGAAATAGGGAAAATCCCAGAATAGAGGGGCAGAAGTCATGAAGATATAAAAACCACCATCTTATTTCATTCAAAGGAAAGGCAATGGCATACAATTTAATAAAAAAAAATTGCGAAGAAAAAGACGATTGGATCATTAGACAGAGATCCTTAAGAGGAAAAAAAAAAAAAGAATGACTACATTCAACAGAGTAGAATCCTTATTTTAATAACTAGCACACTCATGCCTGGCTTTATACACATGGGCGCACATTTGTGTGAGCACATGCACTCACACTAATGCTCCTGAGAGGAAGAGTCTCCTATTTTTCCTAAAAGTAGACCTTTATAACAAGAAAAATAGACTGCTTTTTTTTTTTTTTGAATGGAACTTTCTAATTTTTATTTTTTATTTATTTATTTTTTTAGACTGCTTTTTCAGGCTGAGTTGACAGAAGGGGGTTTCAGCAGAAGGTAGAGGTGAGGGCAGCGGTTTTCACCTGGACTCCAGTGTTGTGTGGATAAAACATCAGTTCTCAAGCCCCGTGGAGCTGGTTGTAAGGGAGCCCTGGGGCAGCAGTCCACAGCGGACGCTCCCTGCGGACCACACTCAGCCATCATACCATGCTCTCGGAGGGTGGAATGGTGGCCGGGACACAGACTTGGTGTCTGTGTCAGTGAAGAGCGAGTGCCTGGGGCCCTCTTGAGTGCAAGTCTCCAGGTGTGTTTCCAGGTGTGCTTCAAACAAGCATCACCCAAAGTGGACAGCAACCGGGGTACTGTGATCAGAGCGGGTCTACAGGTGGCCTCAGCCTCGGAGCCCTGATCTATGGACCAGGTGTCAGCCAGCCTCCAGGGGGAGATCACAAGAGGGATGTGCTTAAAGGGACCCGCGCATCTGCCACGGGTGCTCCTAGAACTCTCGCTTCAATGTGGCGTGATCATTGCAGGGAGAGTCTTTTCAGTTATGTCACAAATTTCTTCTTTTAAGTGACAAGCAGCTGGGATTACAACTCTACTTTTGACAGAAGGAAAGAGAGAAAACTTGATACAAATTCTTTGAAAGGGATGAAATAATAGGTCGGATGCTAAGGCTGGAGTGGAACCCTTAAGATTTTCAAACAAGCAAACAAACGTGTACGTTAAACGAGCACTCACAAGGCCCAGGATTAGGGTGTGGATGTTTTGGGGTGGGAGATGCATTTTCAACCTACCACTTTTTTTTCTTTCTCAGGAGCAAACCTGGGAAACACTGAACACTCTTGCTTCTTAGAGAGAATTCAGGTCTCTAAGTCCTGACTACCTTTCCGGAGGCCATAGCATAGACTGAAGACTAAGCAGAGAATGACACAGACCTTCTCCAGGAGATGGAGAAACAAGCAGACCTGGCACCCTGACGGGGGTCACATTCCCCACAGTCCCGGAGGGCATCCTGGGTGCACAGGTTGGGGGCACCTGCCACCTGCCCCGTAGGAAGTACACGGGTCCCCTGACTTCCTAATGCAACTGGCCCACATCCCTCCCACACTGAAATCTGGTGGAAAAGCCAACCGGGGAGAAGAAAAAGGGGCAGAAGCACAGAGGCACTCAGGTGCATTCTGGTTTGGAAGGAAGTGGGCACCCACGCACTTGCACAGAACAGGCATCTCCCCGAGGGGCCTTCCTCCTTCTCTGTTATCTAAGTCGAGCCGCCGCCTCTGCCGTCTTGAAAGCCATCTCCATAGTAAACACCTCCTGGGACATAACTGTCTCCCTCGAGACTCCTGGAAGTGGGATTTTGCCAGAGCTCTGACTTGTTATTTAATTTTGATTTTATTTTATGGCTCCTGTGGATTCCTGTGCTGTTGATGTTTTATTAATGGTTCCGCACTCTCCTCGGAGGCGGTTGAAATCCTGTCCATCAGTTGCAGTTGACAGCTGAGCACCAACCAGGTAGAGAAAGGAGTGCTGGGGCGCCTGGTGGAAGGAGGTAGTGGACAGGCTGGAATCGCCCTCTGTGGCCACGGGGGCCTGATCAGGTCATGCTGCCTGCACCTCGCTGTTGGGAGCCACACCAGAAGGTTCCTGTCCGAGGGAGGGTCAGCTCTGTGCCACCCGCCAGCATGGGTGGGCACCTGTGCTCCGCCATGCTTCAAGGCCCAGTGATGTTAATTGACATTAGCCTTCCATGGATTTGGTCCACACTAGACCCTTGGATGGACAGGGACTCAGAACTGAGACCACACACCTCCTTTTTCACCCCAATTCCTTTATTCTCTAATTTTCTACCCCTTCTCCTTTTATAGCACTTAGATATTTCTGTCTGTAGGAACACATGACGGACCTCTGGATAAGAGCAGTGTAGTTGTGTATTTCCAGAGGTGAGATGTCCACTCCTGTGTGTGTGTGTATGTGTGAGAGAGAGAGACAGAGAGAGAGGGAGAGAGAGAGAGAGAGAGAGAGAGAGAGAGAGAGAGGCTTTTGCTCAGGGACTACAGAAGTATTCCCAATGTCCACACCATCTCTTCCTAGTGGCTCAGTGATACAAGAATAAACTGTTAAGAATGGATACTTATTAATTATATTTAAGCACATTTGATCTAGATTTCCCCTATGGATCTCTTCTGTGAATCCCATCTTTTATTTAACCTTTTGATTTTTTTTTTTCCAAGTTCCATTATGTTATAAGCTTCGTTTCAGGAGACGGGCATTTCCCTGGCTCTTAGGGGAAGGGACCGCTGATGGTTACTCTGTGTCATTTGGGTCTCTGGGTCACTTGTGTCATAGACTTCGGAACGTCTAGGCATCCAGTGGGCTGGCTGTGACCAGATGACCTAATTCTGTCTCATGGGATATGCCGCTTCCAGGGAGAGTTCTTACAATGAGACTCCCCACCCCTTACTTTACCTTGTACTTCTTTCCTTCTGTCTGGAATGTGAACTCCATGGACAGGGGGAGATTAGCCATTTGGGATCCTAAAGCGGCAGCAGGTAGAGACACCAGAGCAGGACCTTGAGCCAGACTTTCTGACTCTGGCTCATTGTAAGAACCCAAATAAGCTACTTCTTTATTTTTAAATGAGCAACAAAATTCTATCTGGCTTAAGCATTGCCACTTTCTTGTCAAAGACTCACCCTGTTTGAATGAATGAACTCTTGCACAAGTTTTGGTGCAGCGTGCCACTGAAAGCTTCCTCTGACAAAGACAATCCCGCTGTCCGGAGGGTGGCCAAGGCCCTTCTCCAGTCACTCCGTCTTCTAGCATCATCCCTGTACCTCTGTGCACCATGCAGTCTGAAAGTCTCTGTGTTGGCCTGACAGCACCACTTGGTCCCACATGTGCCCCCCTGGTCCTTCCTTTGACCTGGGGATGGGCAGTGCCCCACAGGTGGCCAGGCACAAAACAGGGTTGAGCAATGTGCCAGCGAGCAGCAACCATCGCTGGATGGGGCAGAGGACCCTAGGCACCTGCATACACCTGTCAAGGTGTAAGGGCCCAGGGTGGGGTGGTGCCTGCAGGCTAAGCAGGAGACCTACCTAATAATTGCCTGCAAAAGAGCTCAGCTATTAATCTTTCACTCTAAAAAGCAATCATAGTCACTTGATTTCAAACAGGAGGAGGGCAAGGCAGGGGAAGAGAGCTCCTTCACTTCCGTGACTTTCGGATCAGATGTCAAACCAGTTGAAGAGCAGGCGCACCCCAAAAGCGTTTCTCCCAAACTTACCAGATGCCTCTAAGGGTGCAGCCCCACAGGTGGGGGCTTTGGGGACTTTGCCAGGGGGTGCAGCACAACTTAGAAGTTTGGGTCTACCTGCCCTGCACGCCTCCTTCTCTTTTCGCACATCCCTGTTATCTTCACAACGTCTGCATCCTTCCAGCCACTGCAGAGCACAGCCTCAGCTGTAAATGACCTCTGCAGAACTCTGGATTGATTTCACCTCCTTTATCTGCATGATTAGCTCAGCCACAGAGCAGATAGTGGGTGCTTATCGGCCCATTAAAGAGTCAAAGAATGCTGTTACCAGTTTTTTATCTCTAAAATGCACACAAAGCCCTGCTGATTATTCTATTAATTTGTTAATGAATCTGTCCAGGAGACAGATTCTCTGTGCCTTTGGAAGGCAAAGTGGGGAACTGAGCGCTTCAAGGAAGGGGTGTGAGCCCTGGGATTGCTGGAACTGGAAACACTGGAAGTGTTGGAGAAGCCTCAGTGCGCGTGCTTGTTTCCTTCCTTGTTTTCATTCTCTTTTCATCTTTCACTGACATGGAGGGCATACAGAGAGACACAGACGTTAGGCTGAGATGTAATTCAGTGTTTGATGGAAACACACCCACACGCGTGCCGGCAGAAGCAGAGGCACAGGCGCGGACATTTGAGCCCCTGTAGCAGATCTTTTGGGGCCTAGGTTTTCTCTCAAATTTTATCCATTAGTATACGGATGGCAATTCCACCCAAGAACAAAGGATTCTGGGGGAAATGGGTTGCAGTTTTTTGCATATGGTGTTCTGTACTCAGGAGCTAGTTCAATTTTGTGCTTTTCTGACCTTCTATTGCTGAAGCTGAAACTCCAATACTTTGGCCACCTGATGCGAAGAACTCACTCCTTAGAAAAGACCTTGATGCTGGGAAAGATTGAAGGCAGGAGGAGAAGGGGACGACAGAGGATGACATGGTTGGATGGCATCACCGACTCGATGGACATGAGTTTGAGCAAGTTGCGGGAGTTGGTGATGGACAGGGAGGCCTGGCATGCTGCAGTCCATGGGATTGCAAAGAGTTGGACACGACTGAGCAACTGAACTGACTGACCTTCTAGAAATGCAGAGCATTCCAAGAGGGCAGACACATGTCCACACGCACTTCAAGTGCACAGGTTATCCCGTCAGTGGGATCCTGTGTATGGCTACATGCTCTCTGGTCCTGCAAAGGGTTTGCCAACTACTGAGCCTCTTCCGTTTCCCAGTCTCTTAGAAGGAAGAGAGCTCAAAAACAGCATGAGTGTCCAAGGAGGCCCTGGCAGTACTACTGGCTACAGAATTAAGGCCGGATTATAAATCAGCCATTTGTAACTCAAGGTAAGAGAGTCGGTGCACCATAGAAAGTTGACAATTCATTACCCTACATCTCTTCTGAACTGGTGAACAATTAAGACGGAAACAGGAAATGGGTGATTTTTAAAGTTCCCATCGAAAGCAGAGCAGAATTTCAGAAAAGATCCATGAGCTCTTGCGCTGAAGACATTACCTTCCTGACTCTTATTACTGATGCGGGTGTATTAATCCCCACAGGACAGAGGCATTCATTTCCCAGATGCCAGAAGTACTGCTGTGGAGGGTCCCACCTGCTGCACCTTGGCTGGGAACTGCCCCAGAGGAATGCAGCCACCTTCCTCCATGCAAGGTCAACAGTTTGCTTCATCCAAAGTCACCTCCCTTCAAGGAGGTGTCCCCCCTCCCAGGGCCTGGGCTGTACGGGATTGTGAATATCTGTCACCCCCACCCCCTCCTTTAGGGGTGAATCTAAAGGGCCATCAGAGCTCCAGGGTCTCCTGCAGGGTTGATGGTCTGTACAAATGCAACAAAATCTACCCTTCTTTTCAGCCACTGTTGACTCCTTTCCTTACAGATTTTCTTCCCAAGAGTGCTCTGGAATAAACTTTCTGCAGATCCCCACAGAGTCCACCCTAAGATATCTGCAGTGTGAATGATCTCTACACAAACACGCCTGATTAAGGAGTCACAGCGAGACCAGATGAATTTTCCACACTGCCAAGGACACTGGTATGGATCATGCACTGACGTGGATTAATGGCTATTTGGCTATCTTCATCTACATTTTGGTTAGTTAACCAAAGTCAGCATGTCTGGAAGTTTCTGGGGGTTAAAAGCATTCTCAGATGTATTTAATATAGAACAATAACAGATTACCACTTATTTCCTTTGATCCTTTGAAGAAAAAATGTACATTGTGTCTACCACATGTAGATAAAATTCTTGCTCTCACAAAACTTCAAACTGTGTAAGTAAACAGATATAAAAGACTTGCTTGTCAAGAATGTAACAGTACCTGCATATTTGGAAGAGTGCTTAGTGCACAAAACAACAGAATCTGGAGTAAAAAGATGCTCATAGTCTACCCCAGTCTAAGCATTTGCTATTACCAGCAGCAGGTGGAGGAAGCCTGGGATTTAACTATTAATAAATCAGCTGTACTGACACAAGATTGGTGAACGTGGTTCAACAAAGTGCAAAAGCCCATCAGCCAAGTAATGTTCCGCTCCAGAAATGTATCAGCCCACCGTGTTTTGAGCCAGGTGGACAGTACCAAGTGCTGGCTTAGGGCTAGATGCCGGCACCCCAGAGCACTGAGAGGAGGATGCCCAGGAGGGCGAAAGGGCCAGAAACTCAGGGGCTTCAGGAGTCATGCCCTTCATTCCCTTTTTCTATCCTGCGAGGCAAACCAGAGCTTCCCATGGCCCTGCTCCTATTTCAGGTTCTTGTGTATGTACTCCACCCTTCCCACCTGGAAAAGTCTTTTTCACTCTTCAAGAGACAGTTTGAAAGTCACCTCCTTGGTGGCACCTAACCCCTGCACCTGGGGCTTAGCAGGTTCCCCTCTCCAGGCCCCCATCACAGCATTCCTGACACCGCTTCAACCCACTGTGCCGGTAATTGGCAGGAGGACTGCCAGTGCCCAGCGGTTTCGGTCCAGCATCTAGGGAGGACCTGAGCTATGGCAAGCATCCTTGGATATCTGCTAAATGAATTGGATGTGTGACTGAATCACCAGTCAGAGCAGGAGCAGATTCTACGCAATTTCGTAAGAGCTGAAAGAGTCTTCAAATATTTAAAGAGTCATTAAAGTACCCTTGTAACACAATAAAGAAATATGGATTGGATTATAATTTAATGGCATGAATCTGTTATTCATTTAATAAACTGTGACCAAAAGTTTCTGATGAATGAATTACTGGCGATCTTGAAAGAGGTCTCCAGTGATGACTCTGATTCTAGTCTTCACCCTATTCAATATTTTCATCAATGCCTTGAACAAAGATACAAAAAGCACACTTGTCAAAATTTGTGGATGACACAAAGCTGGGTGGAATAGTAAATACACTGAGAGATGAAATAGGATTCAAGATATCTCAAGAGGCTAGAATTATGAGCTGAGTTTACCAAGCAGATGTGACAGAGAAACAAGAAGCCATGCCATCGGATCTGAAACAGCTGTAAAACAGAAGATGAGAAAAGAGTAGCTGAGGGGCAGCATTTATACAGATCCATAGGGAGTTTAGTGGAGTGTAAGTTCAGAACCTGGTCACACCATAAACTGACTTAAAAAAAAAATAAGGCAAACTTAGGAAACGTGATTGTTTAGCAATGTATCTGGACCATTTTGACAATTTAGAAAAATCTAAATTTTAGATAAATGGCTACAGGTTGTGTTTAAAGCAGAGCAATCAAACATGGCAAGAGTTCTTAAAATCATACTGTTTAAGGAAACTGGAATCTGGTAGAGTAATTATGGAGATAAAAGGAAGGAGAGCAGTCTCCCCAACTCCTTGAGACTATGCCATTTTGGTATGTTCATAATTCTCAATTCAAGTTACTTAAACAACAGCCAGAGAAAGAAAGATACTCTGATCAGCCTCTTTCCCCTAGAAAGCAGAAATGAGTCTCTCATGTGAATGCCACCCTCTCCAGCATAAGCTATAAGGATGTATCATACTGTACCACACACAGGACACCACTAATATTCTATAATAACTATAAATGGAGTATAACTTTGAATATTTTGAATCATTATGTCATATACCAGAGACATATAATATTGGACATCAACTACACCCAGTACAAAACAATAAATAAATAAGATTTTAAAAAATAGCATACTCTGAATGGGTCAAAAGAAGCTGAGCAAGTTTCATACAAGATTGACATGTCCTTGGCACCCTTCCAAGTGCTGCCAGAAATCTTTCTGCTCCTCACTCGCTGCCCACCTGTGGCTATTACAGCTGGGAGTAGAGATGTGATTTCTCTGGCATCTGCAGAGCTGTTGCTGTTGTTGTTATCTACAGAGTAGGGTAGAGATTAGGGATGCTGTTAAACATCCCACACTACCCAGGACAGCCCTCCACAATAAAGAGTTGCCTGCATCAAAATATCAGTGATATATCGTGATCAATGATCAATATAGTGATATATTGTGATCAGCAATCAATATAGTGTCCAGCTTGAGAACCCCCGGTCTAGACAACCTCATCATCATCACTGTCGTCATCAGCATCCTTTGTGTTACCCCAGGCCTTCAGCATCAATTTCAACCTCCTGCCTGGCTTTGAGAGCCCACACAGCTACAAAACCCTAGAAGATTTGGGGTGGAAGCAGTCGATAAAACAAAGACAGGAAATGTGACTCTGTCTGTTAATCGGGATCCCTGTAAAGCAGTCAACTTAAACATCTCTCACAGAAGAGCTTTCTGTAATAAAGCTGCATGTTGCACATGGCGGAAACAAGCTCCTGATTCAAACTAGTTAAAATAAAGACAGAAATGAGAGATCTTCTCATCCTGAAATTTTGCAGTCAGGCTTTCCCATAGCGTCCCAGGCATCTCAGCAGCCTGCCCAGGACTCCCAGATGGCTCACCTCCTGGTGGCTGGGGTGTTTACCTGAACCTGCGCTGGGCTAGCAGCTCCCACAGGAATCTGCACCACTGTTATCTAACCCACCCCTCCCTGTGCAGCAAGGGCACAGGCGCGGAGAGGGCAGGTGGTGGCTCTCGTCACAGAGCTATTCTACTTAGAGGTAGGACTGATACTAGAACCATTTTTCTGAGAGAAGCCGACTGCTTCCCCATACTGTTTGGGGAACACACACACACACAGGCAGCTAATTAAGCAAGATTAAACCTCTCTAGAACTTGGGAAAAAAATACAAGAACTTTCCCTTTTTTCATGACCTAAATCACTTTTTTGGTGAGTGAACAATATCTCAAAAATGAATTTTTAAAAATAATTCAATGGTTAAGAAAACCTAGTTTAAAGGAGGTACACATCCAATTTATGCCTGCCCCACCAAAAGGCCAAATTTCATTAAAATGAAACTCCGTACGGCGTATCATATTTAAGCATTCTAACAAAGCTTTAAACATTTTCTTTGAAGATGAAGTATTTTAGGATGATAAAGATAATTACTCATTGTAAGCATAATGGTCCACTTGACAGAAGAAATTAAATGTAAGGATAACTTCTAATAAAAATTAAAAATTTAAAACCTCTCTTCTACCACCCTGCTTTGTGACATATTTTTAAAGAGAGCTGATCAGAAACGCCCCTTGTTCCACCTCCTCGTAAATCGGGGAGCCGCACATAGGCGGGCTCCGGAGCATCCGTCGGGAGATATGGAGGGGCCCGTGCTCTCCTGGATCCACAAGATGGTATCTGTACCTGAGGCAAGTGATTCTAGCAGATCAGGGTCAGGAAAACCTGGTGCAGAATTCAGCTCCAGTCCTTGCCTGTTAGGCTGCAAGGTTTCTGATCCTGCTGCTTCTCCATCTCAAGACAGTTAGCCCATCAGCAGCCCTTTCCTGTAAAGAGGAGCGGTCAGCACTGGGGCTCACACTTCATCCAGATGGCACCATCCATCCAGCAGCAGGTTGCAGAGGGTGTCTGTCTATATGTCCATGCAGGAGATGATTATGGCTTCCGTGATGCACGGAGTATACTGGCATTTTGAGGTATCAGCTCTGCTCTGTTCTCTTGGGCCCTGGGGCTCAGCTAAAAGGGCTTCCTTCTATACGAGTTCCAGCGGGAGATGTGGGAGGAAGAAGTCTAATATCTAAATCTGAGTTGAATGAAACAATCTTTCTCCAGCCATTCTGATCACGGCCAATTTACCTGTACGTTTCCAGCCTGACCTCTCCTTCCCAACCTGGTTCTGATGCCATATTTTCTATTAAGAGAACTCTCGCCTAAACCTCTCCAACCCCCAGAGACCAAAGAATAAAAGGATGGATCAATCCATCTCAGTGTGTTCACTTAATGGAATAACATGCAGGGATCAAAACCAACGAGGTATAGCTACAGGCAACATATAGGAAGAAACTTAACCCAGCGATTCCAAACACAAAACAGTACAAACAGCAGGACACCACCTTTTCAATTAGGGAAAAATATGAACATACAGCTGAAAAATATGAATAGGTATGACAAAACCGGTAGGTCATTTGCAAGACCGATCAATGCGTAGACTGGTAGACTGATGGATTAATCCATCAGTAGATAGGAGCTGGGAGACAGGAGCAGATGCCCTGAAAGACCAAGGTCAATGTCTGGCTTCTGTGTTGGGGGGTGCTCCAAAGTTTGCATTATGTTAGGAAGGCGGGAAAGAAAGAGGGAAGCAGGGAGGGAGAATGAGGACAAAGCTATGCCCCTAACAATTGGAAGAGTGTGACAGGGGCCATGATTATAATTAATTCTGGTGCCTGAGTTCCAAGTAGACACAAAAACCTGATCAATCATTCTGTGCTTCCCAACTTCCAGCTCCCCATAGCAAATTCAAGGCACTGCCTGATCTCTCTGGAGGGATGTGAAAAACCTCTACACTGACCTCTGCCTAACTTCCAAGAGCACCTGTGTAATCTCCACATTTCCAGGCTCCCAGGTAGGAGACTCTGACATTCCTTCCCACCCATTAGAGGTATGTTCAGAACACTCTGCCTTTGGTCCTGAATCTCCTCTACCCGTGTCTTCCCAGACTCTGTGTCCTCAAGACACAGGCCACGCACCACCTTCTCTGTGATGCTGTGCCCTCTTCTCCTACCACACTGAGCATGCAGGACCCCACCCTGGTTTTCACGATTCCTTGTGCTCATTCTTTAATAAAAGCTCAGCACATCACATCTCAGTGGGCTGTGTGTTGCTGGCCTCCAGGGTTTTATGAGATCCTGAAGGACAAGCCAATATTTTCTTCATTTCGTATTCCCTGACTAACATTCTGTTGCTGACAAATTACCAAGACTGTGGTGGCTTAAAGTTGTCATCTTACAGTCGTGAGGCTCAGAAGTCCAGGTGGACTGGGAATTTCTCTGCTCAGGGTCTCATAAGCTTCACATCAAGCCTTTCAGCAGCCTGGGTTCTTACCTGGAGGCTCTACGCTCACTTAGGCGGTAGTCTGAATTCAGGTCCAGGTGAGACAAGGGCCCCTATTCGTTGGCTACCAGCTCTGGCGCATCACTTACCCTTCTTGACACACGATCCCCTGTGTCTTCAAAGGCGGTCCCCCCGCCCCGGTGCTTCTAAGCTCCCTGACTTCTCCTTCTGTCACCAGCTGGAGGACTATTTTCTGCTTTCAGGGTCTCTGCGATAACAGTGGACCTGTCTGCAACACCCAGGAAACTCACCCCACCTTAGGTCAACTGAGCCGTGTAACGTAACACAATACTAGGGTGGCAGACGTGTCCTCGTCTTTACATGCACCTGGAATCCAGATCAAGCCTCTCACGAGGCCATTCTCAAGATTCTCCTCACTACGGCATATCCATCACAGTGAATAAAACAGAAAGCAATAGTTGTTGAGTCATGTCCGACTCTCTGCGACCCCATGGACTGTAACCCACCACAATCCTCTGTCGGTGGGATTCTCCAGGCAAGAATACCAGAGTGGGTTGCGATTCCCTTCTTCAGGGGATCTTCCCAACCCACAGATCGAACCCGGATCTCCTATAGGTGGATTCCTTACCATCTGAGCCACCAGGAAACCCTACGGAGAACAGTATAAAGGTTTCTTAAAACACTAAAACTAGAGCTACCATATGACCCAGCAAATCCGCTACCGGGCATATACCCTGAGAAAACCATAATTCAAAAAATACATGCGCTCCAGTGATCAGTGGCTATTTACAATAGCCAGGACATGGGAGCAACCCAGATGTCCATCGACAGATGAAGGCAATAGACGTTTTTAACAGGCTCCCGAGGCAATTCTCAGGGGATTCAGCATCTGAGAATTGCCACACTGGGTCCCTCCCCTCTTAGAGGATACTGTTTTCCTTGAGTCCTTACTTGTGATGCCAGTCAGTGCTCACTTGGGCAGTTGTCTCCCCACTTTTCTTTGTCCTTGGAGCCCCGCAGATGGCTGCTCCCATCAGTCTCAGCACTGCCAGCAGGAGGAAGGATAATATAAACGCTCTCGGAGCAATGGATGAATTACAGACCAGAAGTCAATTGGATGATGGTCTTTGGTTTCCCAGAAACCATAAAACTGGCCCAAAGAAAAGGAGAGAAGTCTGACAGACCCTTTACAGCTATAGCTGTGACACGCTGTCCCATGGAGCTGGGATCTCGCTTCCTTGGGACCTACTGTATTCCTGCTAAAACTGCTTTTGCTAAAAGTAACAACTCTCTTATTGAAGAGTCTAGTAACCGAGGTTGTTAGTTTTGCTTTAGAAAAAATCCTAAAAGGAATAGAACATGCTGGAAATAAGAGGGAAAAAAAATGTGAATAATCTTATTCTTTCTTTTCTTGCCTTGTTTTCCATTTTTTTTAAATCTCTCTCTTTTCTTTTCTTGTTTTGAAATGTGGCCAGCCAGGGCAGACACGGCATAGCTGGAAACACTACGTCCAACCTTCAAAACCCATGTTGGCTCAGACAGGCCCTTCTGCAGGTCAGAAAAGTCTGACCCTCTTTTGAAGCCAGATTACCAGTGAGATGGGAGAAAAAGAGACAGAAATCATGCTCTGGGCTGTAACTAGAGGTCAGACCATCCATTGTGCTGCCGCTGGTTCCACACACTCCTGAGAGGCAGACAGTGAAGCGTACCGGCTGGGCTGTGCGGGGAACAGCCCCCGGCAGATCCCAGAGGGCAGGAGCGACCAGGGACACGGAGCATCACCCAGCCCTGTGTGTCCCGGGCACACTTTGTGCTGTCCCTCAGCCACAAGCCTCAAAGACAGGGCAGCCGAGGTGACGCTGCTGGGGCCAGCCCCTTCAGAGGACCCACAGAGCCAGACTGCATCGGGCTCCCGCGAGGCCCAGCCTGGGCCTCGGCCTCCGCAGTTTGCACAGCGTGACAGGTATCCTGACCCCTGCACCCACCCGCAGGCCTCGCATTCACTGGGCTTTGTTCTCAAAGGCGATGTTCTTCTGAGCAATGATGACAAACAGGCATGTGAAACAGAGGGGCCAGAGAGGATTGGGAGGCCTTCGCTGTCTGCATAGGGACGTCTGGCCTGTGCCTCTGGCTGTCCTCTGAAAGCACAGCTAAGAAACCCCACAGATGGACTCCCATGGACAAGCATTAGGACTCCGAGCTTTGGAGCAGACTGCAAGGGCACCACCCCATCCTGGATGCTCCAGTAACCTTGAGGATCCGAGTAGACTCTCTAGGTGCCCGAGCAGTGTTTGGGTGTGAATGGGGATGGCCCAGCCCCAAGGTGACCTCTGAACCCTCCCTTCGGCGAACACAGACGAGTGTGGTCAGACGGTGGCTGCCCCAGCCTCCCTACACAGATACCACTTGATATTTGAATCTAAAGGTTAATTAAGTGCAGCTGCCAGGCAGAAAGGCCACAATCAATTATCATGTCTTATCGTCCATTTCAGCCTATTCTTAATTATGTTCCTTGGGTTTGGGGAAGGAGGTCTCCAGCCACGTTTTAGAAAAGGGTAGCTGTTTACTCTGGAAGGGAGGTGTGTCCTCCTGAACCGCGGCATCCGTCTTCATCCTGGGGGACTCACACTGTTTGTCACAGCCAAGGGGCATTGAGCCGGCTCTGGGCAGCGTGTCCTGGGGAGCAGGCCCACGGGCACATCCTTGAGTGCTTCCCTTAAGGCATTTCCTTGACAGCAGGGCCTCCCTCATTCCAGCCCCCAGCGGCTCAGCCCTGCCCTCCCAGACGTGCTGCAAGGCTTGGGCCCAGCCCTGGCCGAGCGCCCACCCGCCATCTGTGTGCCAGCGTCCTCACACACACACACACACGTGCCCCCTAGTGCACACGTGGGCACGTGCTGAACTCTCTGTCATCATTAACTGTTTAAAATTCCAGTGCTGCTCATTGAAGCGGCGCGGGCTGTGTTCTCATTAAGGAGATCAATTCCTGTTGAATATTCACCCCCAGGGGTGGATGTGGTCGGAATGAGCTGATGCTTTCTGTCTGGCCCGCCCGAGCTAATGAGTGGCCGCTGCCATTGCAACACAGTCACTGGCCTGCAATCAGTCAACATAACAAGCAGCAGCGCCTTGCAGGGACACTGGGGGTTACCCATAAGTATACATAGGAAGAAGGTCTCACAAATGGCCTGTGGTTGGAGACTGAGGGATGGCCTGTACACCTGGGTTGAGCCTAGCCTGCACCTCCTTCTCCCCCACCAGCCTTCTCATCGCCTTATCCACAAACTCTGCGCATTGCTGCCTGATTAAGTCCTTATAACCCATCAGCTGCCTCTGACCCCACCAGTTCCTATGCTTTAGTCCTATTTCAAGAGCAGAGCTCCCCTGGAGTCTCCCAAGAAGGAGATTGCACCCCACCCAACCCGAGGAGCTTGGGGGGTCAGAGCCCTGGAAAAGCCCCAGAGAGTGTTTCCTCTGCCTAAAGCTGTTGGCACGCAGAGAAAGCAACCGGGGTTCATTCTCCTCCTCTCCTTCCTGGGAACTCAGGGTTAGAGGGTGAGCGGAGGGTGGCCTTTAAGATCCCTACAAATAACTCAGCTTCTGAAGCCCTTTCCTGGCCCCTGGGAATGTTAGACGGTGGTTTTTCTGAGCTAAGGGAATGAGACCAAACAACCTCAGGGTTAAAAAAAAAATGACTTAACTGTGTGGAGAGGCGAGGCATGCATGCTAACTCCAAGAAATCCCATTAAGAAATGGTCTTTTTCGTTTTCTTTTTTTGTTTCTATGTCTTTCGGAAAATCTTGCATTAGTGACCTGAGCAAGGAATGCCTTTTAATCTTTTTTGTTCTAATCCCTCCCCTCACTCCCTTCTCATGCTTCTTATATGGCCTGTTCTAACCAACATCATAGACATTCAGCCTAGGATACAACCACCTTCACTGGGGGAATTGGGTCTCTGTCTGTTGTGGAACTCACCCACTCCTTACTTCCCTTCTCCTGCCTTTCTACAAACATCCATCAGGCACCTACCATGGACCAGATGCTGGGCGTTGAGAGTACACGGTCCTTCTAGTGCAGTTAAGAGGACATGTCCATATGTATAGGAATGAGTGCAAAAGAGTGAGGAGGCCATTGACATCTGATGCGGCGACGCATTATCTTTCTGAATTTTTAGGCCAGAACATTTTCTTAGAAATAACCAAACAGGCACACCTCACTTTGCTGTGAATCCACTGATTACTCTTCACAGATGTTTAAGTTTTTACAAATTGAAGGTTTGTGATGACTCTGCATCCAGCAAGTCTCTGGGCACTCTTTTTCCAATAGGTTTTTCTCATTTCAGGTTTCTGTGTCAAAATTTTGGCAATTCTTGCAATATTTCAAATGTTTTCATTATTATTAATATTATAATTGCTCCAGTGATCAGTGGTCTTTGATGTTTCTACAACAAAAACATTACAACTCACTGAAGTCTCAGAAGATGGTTGGCATTTGTTGGCATCTAAGTATTTTTAATTAAGGCATGCATGTTTTTCCTTAGACATATGCCATGGCACACACACTACACTACAGCGAGGTGTAAGCATGTAATTTTCACACACACTGGGAAACCAAAGCGTTCACAAGACTCCTGTTGTGCTATTGGCCTCATGGAGGAGGTTAGAAATCAAACCTGCAATACCTTTGAGTCTGACTGTGATTCTGCGAGGAAGAGACTGTCTTTGTTAATGACCTCAAGGGGCAAAAGGGGACTCCAAGTGAGAGCCCCCGCTGTGCCCCTTTGTTAGCCCTTAGTCTAGAATTCTGTAGTAGATTCTGGTTCACAAGCTGAAGACACCGATGCAGGTAAGACCCGTTCAATAGCAGTCAGGTCCCTGCATCCCAGGTGGATGGATGGTCATCAGGGCGGCTGGAGGGAGGGTCAGCAGGGGAGCAGGGAGCACAGAACTCTCTCCCTTTATCACATGCAGGAAGCAAAAACTCTTGTTCACTTTCAGGTATGAGCCTCATGTCTCTGGAGAAAAGTGGCGATAACCGGATGTCGTTTCTAATCTAGCCTCTCATGGACAAGGCTGGGGACAGTAAGGAAATGGGAAATGGCAGCTGGTGCCACTCAGCATTCCAGCTCACCCATCCTCTGATCCTCATCAGCGTCAGGAGAGGTAATTAAGCTGCATCCTGCTCACACAGCCGAGCTGAGCCGGTGCGGCTTGAGCTGCGTCCAGTGCACACAGCAAAATAGCACCCTTGCACCACTGGTATCAGGGGACGTGTGAGCACCCACTCGCCCGTGACATGAAGTATGCCGGGCCTGGGGCACGGGAACAAAGAGAATAGAATGCTCACGCCTCTAAGAGTCTGCTTTCTCAGCACAGCCGGGGAACTGAAACACACGGGTAGGTCAGAGCGCAGTGAAGTGTGTGTGCCAAGTCGCTTCAGCCATGTCTGACTCTTTGCCACCCTGTGGACTGTAGCCCACCAGGCTCCTCTGTCCATGGGATTCTCCAGGCAAGGAATACTGGAGTGGGTTGCCATTTCCTCCTCCACGGGATCTTCCTGACCCAGGGATGGAACCCGCATCTCTATGTCTCCTGCATTGGCAGGTAGGTTATTTACCACTAGCGCCACCTGGCAAGCCACAGGGAAGTAAAACTTCTAAAAACAAAGACATTAATGAGAGGAAGGCATGGACACTCTCACAGAACTCCATGGATGGGCTGCTTGGGATGGGGGGATGTGGGCTGCTAATTAGCAGAGGGACCTGAGGGACCTCAACACACAGTTTGGAAGGGCCAGCGGTTTCCTTGTTGATGGAAACAGTAAGCTTTCCTGGAGAACGTGGATTGCAGATGATGCCCCAGTGATCATAAAAATAACATCATACAATCAACACTTGCAAAAAAATCACCTGTAAATCCTGACGGCAAACGCCCGGGAAGGAAACTGAAGGATGAGCTTACCTTTCTTTCCCTCTTACCTCTTTCCTCTGTTCTCTTGCTTTTTAACCAACCGACATGTCATTAATCTTTATAACGTGTTATCTACCAAGGTGTAGGAAAAGAGCCTGGTAAAAATGAATCATAAGGGGTTTAAAGATGGTTCAGATTTCAGGATGGGTTGTGACCTCATCTGTGGAATAGTAATGGTGATGCTGGCATTCAGGGCTTCCTGTTGGCAGGTGCCATGAGAAGGGTGGACTGTTCTCTCTCACTCAGTCCTCCAACAGCCCTAAGAGATGGGTTCCATTGTCTTCTCATACAGGTGAGGGACCTGAGGCTCGGAGGTGAAGCCACTAGCCCAAGGTCACATAATCAGTAAGTGACAAGTGACCGCCTGACCTCAGTCTCCTCTTGGAGGTTGACCGACCTACTAAGCCCAAAGAGTTACTCTTCCACATTCACCCTTTTACAGTGGAAAGAAAGTAAAAGCTTTGCAGGGGAGATGCTTACAAGCCTGGATGATCCAGCCCCGTGTAAAATGCTATTACTGCCCCCGCTGCCCCAGAATGCAGGCGAGCACACACAGGCACACACAGTGCAACCCAGCACACTTGCCTCATTAATGTTTTACCCCCTATTTTTCAGAGCAGAGGGATGCTCTTAGACGGAGGCTTTCTTTGAGAAAACTGCTGCCCTGACCTGGTGCAGTGGTCAGTGCCCATCATGACACAGGTGCATGTTAGGTCAAAGGGCTTAGCCCCACTCCAGGCTCACCACCTATAACTGTCTCCCCCAAAACAGCTCTGAGCTGCAGTCCAGCCAAGCGGTGGAGCCAGACGAGGGCTGTGTTCCCCCACAAGGCTCGGTGATGGATCTCTGCACACAGCATTATTACGTCTGCAGAGCACTTCACGACGCTGGAGGATGAAAGGAGTTATAAATGAAAGATATTATTATTAATAAGAATGTAGATGAACAAAGGGAAAATGTACTTGCCCTCACTATCCATCACCTTCCACACTTCACCTAAAGACTGCGATCTGCCCAAGCCTCCAGGAAAGCCTATTTGCAAAAATCAATAACTAGTTTTAAAAAATAGATCTAGTCTCCACTGGAGCTGACTGTTCAGGGGTCTCTCATAATTTTATGCAATAGTCAATATTAGCCGTCACCACCTCAAATAAAGATTGAATTCAAATTTAGTTAAGACTGGTTTTGTATGCTAATCTACCAGCCTGATTATTAAACGTATTTACTGAGGGTTTTGAAAAATAAGCTGTGAGGGGAGAAAAAAAAGGAAAGTGGTAAGCCTGCATGAATTTGTGCGGGGAGAGCGAGGATCTGGCTCACACTGATGCCTCACACCCATCTGGTTCTCCTGAGTTTATATGATTAACACTTGCGGAAACCAAGCTTCATTCTACAGGTGGCAGGAAGCACTTCTCATCTACCCATCAGGAGAGGAAGGAGAAGGACCACAGGGCCAGGCAGAGTGCAGCACCGATGGAGTGCCGGCTCTGAGCAGAGGCCGGGAGCTAAGTATGCAGAATGCTGGGTGGATGGCATCAGGAAGGAAATGGTTCATGCCTCCATGTCATGGGAGCTTGTGGTCCGTGGGAAGCGAAGACAAACACCAACTCAGCATGACCATGCATTACAGAAACCTGTATACATAAGCCACGGGCATCCCAGGCTGTGTCCCAGGCTACAGAGGTGGGGAGGATCAGAAGACCCACCAGAGAACCCCAGGATCTGGTGGGGAGGAGGAGGGATAAAGAGAAGGCTGCTGCAGCAAAGTGGGTGAGAAATGTTGGTGGGAGTTAGGAACTGCTCTGAGAGAGTGAAGCGATACACCCACCCTGGTCTTAAGTCCTTTCTGGTTGAGGTTTCTGGAGATGTGCAAACGTGGGGCCAGTGCAGGGCCCCTGCATGCTCCAGATGTACAGCTTACGAAACGCTATTTGCCAATGATCATAGACCTTTTGCATGTAATTCATGTTTGACAAGGAACTACATATGAATTTCTGCTCTGTGAATATTTAATTACAACTTGAAAAATATGTCAAGCAAGCCACCTGCTTTCCCTGGACAATTCTGGCAATTGTAAAGACATACCATCCATAAAAGATATGGGGGGGGACAGTGCTTATATTGTGTCAGCCAAAAAGATAGCTCTGGTTTTTCCATAAGATGATGCAGAAAAACCCAGATGGACTTTTCTGGCCAATTCAATACTAGGAGTTTTTGCCAGCCCTCTTGCATTTGAACTGGGGTTGGCAAGGCCGTATTGTCAAAGATTTAGAGTGCAGGATGAGTCTTCCAGTAGTCAGTTCTCGCACTGCCACGGGTGAGCTGCCGAGCAAAAGGACCCGCCTTCTTGTACCTGTGCACAACTGGTCTTCCAAACCATGTAAAGACCCCTGGAGAAGAGATCTGACATGTTGAATTCCTGAACCCATGTGCTGTTCAGGTCCTATGAGTCTGCATTTTAACACACAACTCTGATGAGTCTGAAGAAGTCTTCCAACAATAAGACACACTCGTAGGCTGAAGAATTGAGGTCTCTCTGAACAGTATGCATAGACAAGCCTATAGCTCCTCTCCCTCCACGGAGAGGAAAATGGGATGCGATTCTGGAGTAATTAGATTATCAGACTACCGTGTTCAGCCCAGTGGTAAACATAAATATACAAATAAGGAGCAACTCCTTCCAGAGTCCACAGAGATGCAAATGATTTTTCTTTGTGCAAATGTATGCCATCTTCTCACATGTGGATTGCACCTCCAAGTTTCAGGACTGTCTGTTTTCAGTGCTGGCATTTCCACAGGTGATTACAGCTGTGAATAAGTCTTTGCTTATACAGCTCGGAGTCTCTTGGCTTCAAACGCTGCTGGGCCAAAGCCCTCCCACCAGCAGAGACTCAAGTGGAGTCTGGACAACTGTATTTAGGAAGCTCACACTTTATAGGCCTTGCCTGTTTGGTGTGTTAGCCATGTCTCCCAGGAACATGGATTCTCAGTTGGAAGCAAGACTGGGAATCAGAAAAGAAGGGGTACTGTTTGTTGTGCTACGTTCATTTGATATGTAATGTATTATTATTTCCCTCATCATGACCTGAGAGGATTGGGCAAATGGATTCAAGTATTCTGTTATACACAGTAACTTACAGGAAATGCCTATATATGCCTAATGCCTATCTGAATATATTTGGTAGTCTTTATAATGGTGAAACATTGTAATTATAAAGCTTTTGAACCAGATTATAGGAGCAGATTGTATGGATTCTCCCCATACACTCAAGTACACACACGTGAAAAAGGATCAAAATGGACGTGGAAATCCGGTGTGTCCGAGGGGTCACCTGTGCCCTGTGGTTTGGGCGTCTGGTAGGCAGCGTGCACAGGTGCCCCCAGCCCGCTGTCATCCTCTCTGCTTTTCCCCAGGCTTCCTTGGAACACTTGGGTCAGTAGGTTTGGTCCTGTCCTGCCCGCCCTGCTTTTTCTCCCATTGCTTTTCCACTAGACATCTCTCTTCCCCAAATTTCTAAATCCGATCTGGGTAAAACTGAGGCTCCCTCCAGTCCAGGCCCCTCACTGATGGTGCACTCTGTCTCTCTAAACTGCCACTTCACCTGTCCCCCCAGATGCCTGTGTGTCTAGTGGTCATTAAGCTTAAATAGTCTGTGTACAGTATGTGTGTGAGCCTGTGTGTCTCCCTTCCAGCCCCATGAGGACTTTCCTGTGGGAAGGAGGCTTAGTGTCAACATGCTTTTACAAATCCTACACACAGTGCATGAATTTAAAAAAAAGGAGAAAAAGCTATCCTCAAGCACCTGAGGATCTAGCCCCTCCGTCAGGTACATAAGTGAAGTTTGGAGAATTGATCTTCGAGCTGCAAAATCTCCCACATCTTTCCCCAACCAGTGATATTTTGCAGCTTGTCTCTCTTTGATCTTGGCACTGTTCACTGTGATACTAGGGGAGAATTTGCTTTCTCAGAAGCTAGCACCTCAAGTGTCCTTCAGAGAAAACAGTTCTAAGACTCCAGGCGTACTTGACCGGGGTCAAGGCTGGGAAAGATGAACGTGAGAAGATGCATTGCTACACTGCCCACTCCTCGGGGTCCCTGCCCAAAGCGGGCGCTCTTCTCCTCCGCTCACATGAAACCTCCCAAGATGATTATCCAGATTCCATCATCTGATTCATTCTGACAAGCACGCCCATCACTTCTTGTGCAGCACACACACTTACAGCCTGTTTGTAATGTGTATACACGTGTGAATTATTTGGGGTGTGTGTGTGTCTGTGTTCATTAAATGGACAACTTCACTGTCCACCCCTTAGACATAGCTGATAAAACTCACCCAGCATCCATAGCAACCGAAGCCTTGGTTACCGTGATCTTCCTGCAGCAGAAGGAGGTGAAGTAGGAGTCAGGGGAACCCCTCCATCAGGTTCCTCACAATCTTAGGAGGCAGTGCCAGGATCTGGCCTGGCTTCCTGACCTCTGCTCCACTGTCCTTGTAAGTCACACAAGGAGCAGACTTGGGAGTGGGGCTTCTACAGACCTCCCTGGAAAGGAGAACTTCTGGTTGTAACAGTGACTTGGCACCAGGGCAGGGTCTCACCAAGGTCTCAACACTTGACTGCTTAGATACCCCCAATAAGGTGCTATCAAAATAAAATCAAATCCTTGAAACTCTCCGTCAGAGCAGCACATTCAAAGGTCCACAGAGTGTGTGGAAACGTGTGCTCCCATCTCATCCTGCTGCCCACTCCCGACTCCCAGGTGCAACAACGGCAGGTTAGAAATAGTGTGGATTTAAGCCCCAAAGGTGCTGGCCCTACAGCTCGTGGCCCTCCACACCTGCCCAGGTAGCAAAGGCTCTGAACCTGGTTCCCTAACGTGGAGCATAAAGACAGGACGCCCTGCCCGTCCACTTAACAGCATCATCGTGAAGTTCCCAGAAGAGAGCCCAGGCTGAGTCCACAAAGCACACGGTGTTAATATTCACCACTCTCATAGAACAACACGGCATATAAAATGCAGCCCATTGCTTCGTAAATTCTACCTAAAATTGATAGGCCAGCTATAATATTCACTAAACATGTAATTAACAAGACTGCTCTTTTTAGGTTTAAAAGGGTTATTTGGAGATGATTTCAATGGTCAGGGCCTCTTACAAAGCCATCCAGGAAAGTTTGAACTCCTGCTTTTTTCCCTTCATGAATTTCTCTCTACTAAACAGAGGCATCCAAAATCATTCCATTAACCTTTGTCCTGAGCTCAGAGTTGGGACTTTTTCTTTTTTTTCCAAAGAAGGCATTAAAGCAACTACACATGGACAAGTGTCACTGACTCCTATCAGGTGGGGGCTTGGTGGGTGGGGGTGGGGGCTTCTGCTTGTTTCTCCCTTCCCTCCACCCTACCCCAAGTCTACAAGATGGCTGAAATAGGATATAAATTGAGAAAGGCTTTGCACAATCTAGCTCCATGAGGCAGGAACTTTGTTTAAAATATGACCACCAGGGAAATTCCCTGGTGGTCCGTTGGCTAAGACTCCACACTCCCAATACAGGGGGTCTGGGTCCAATCCCTGATCAGGGAACTAGATCCTACAGGCTGCAACTAAGACCTGGCACAGTCAAATTAATAAATAAAAGAAACCATGGCTGTATAGTCAGTTCTTACTTCAGCATGTGTGCTTGCAGACTCAGTCACTCAGTTGTGTCCGACTCTTTGCAAACTCATGGACTGTAGCCTGCCAGTCTCCTCTGTCCATGGAATTTTCCAGGCAAGAATATGGGAACAGGTTACCATTTTCTTCTCCAGGGATTGAACCTGTGTCTGATGCAATTCCTGCACTGGCAGGTGGATTCTTTACCACTGAGCCACTTGCGAAGCCCCTCTCACTCAGCATCTGGCCTTTAATAGGTGCTCAAAAATATCCCATGAAGGCAAGGAAAAATGGACAGACAGACAAATAAGGAGCTGCTAGACAGAATGTGTGGTTAAGGAAGGGTACCATCATTTGCACCAGAGATGGCTGCTGAATGGCAGAGGGAAATTCTGAAATTATTGGAACTTCTAAAAAGCAATTTGCCAGGTGGAAAAAAAAAATCTCCTACTTGCTGGCTCGCTGAATCATGGCCCAGTAAGAAACATTAGAACCAAGCTTTCAAATTAGCACTTCAAGACCTCTTCAAAAGAATTCAAATACAGGTATCCATTTAGTAAGCAAAGAATTAACATTTATCCGGTGTCTACTCTAGGCCAAACACAGTACTTTGTTTTTTTATGTATGCTAGCTCATTTAATTTTCAACCTTATGAGGGAGAAATTATGATCGCCATTTATCTCGAGCTAAAAAAGACTGCATTCATTGCCCAGGATTTCATAGTGAGAGACTCAAGAGTGGTGCCTACTGGCTGTATCAGCCTGACATTCTTCCTTCAAGCTGCTCTGAAATAGACTTCTCGCCCTTCCCTGCTCCTTGGGTGCTGGTGGGGCTGGGCCTCCTCCAGACAGAATGGACCTTGTTAGCATGTGACCTAGAACCAGTGAGTCGTAGTACCTGTCTCTCTGGCTCCAGTCTGACGCATCTGACCAGCCCCTTCATTGGCCCCATCTGTAGATTCCCAGCCTGGGTGCCCCTTTCACACCTGTACGGGGCAGTGAGGTGCCGCTCGGTGCCCCATCCTGAGATACACCCGGTCATCGTGCAGAGGGCATGGCTTAGCCCCACTCAGCACTCACGGGGCATTGGGGAGATCACTAAAGCTGCCACACACCCCTGCTGGCTGTGACTGTCAAGGCTGGGGGCCTTCCTTTGGTGTCTGCATCTTCAAGTCTGTGTGAGAGGCTGGGGAAGCCAGTCCAGAGCTCGCTGCGATAAACGCCCAGAGATTCTGCGGGCGCATCTCTTCTTCCAGCAATAACCCTCACACGGCACCTGATGGGTGTGGAACCAAGAACCTAACTCAAGATGTGAGCTTAAAGTGCTCCCTCTGGACCACCCCAGCAGCTGGCAGTGAGCGGCTACCGCCAGCTCCTCGGCGGCCACGGTCCTTCTCTCACAGCATTTGGTGCCAGTCAGAGGCTCCAGTGTAAGTCCATCTTTGATTTTTAGGCAGCTGCAGTTTCCCAAACATCCACCATATAGCCCACTGCTCCTCTCACTTCACCAAGTCCCTCCTGAAGAGACTTTTATCTCAGAACGGCAGTGGGGATACAGAGAATAAATATATATAATTACTCTACATTAATATAATTAGTCTGTCTTTCTCCTGATCCAGAAATGGTTGTCCATTTTTAGCTGCTAATGGCTAAGATTATTTATGTCCATTTGTTCAAGGACTAAAAATGGATTCATAAGAAAGAAAGCAGAGATGTTAGCACAGACAGGGCCTTTCATCTTTTCCCTCCGGTTGTTCCCGTCTGGGGTCCATCTCCTGCCTTTTCGGGAAGTGAGTCTGGTGGGTTAGGGAAGATGAGATTCACTCAAGACAATCTGTCCATTTATTCTCTTTGATGAATTAGCAGCAAGTTGACAAGATAAAACACTCTGGCTGTTCCGAAGCCCAGGGCTCCATCCTCACAGCAGCATGGGCCACCTTCCTGGGGAGAGGGCGGGGCTGTGCTGGAGAAGAAGGGTGCTGACTCAGCAGACTGCACTCCGTCAGTCTCCTCCACCAGCCCTGCTCTCTGGCCACTGTGAAAGCTCAGACACAACTGAAATCACACACATCCTTCATGCCCACACATTCTGAAATTAAAAACAAAAGTAGGTGCAAGAAGATGGCTGTATACAGACATCTTCTTATTTACAACTTGCAGGGAGTAAATCTTTCCTTGCAGCCTGTACTGATCTTGCCATAACAGCTGCCATGTTAAACCCCATGTGCCCAGCATGGCTTTATTTTTTACATATGTCATTTCACTTCATTATCACAGATAAGTGAAGTAAGAGTGAGCATAAATAAGAATAAGTATAAATGGGAATGCTGAGCCTACAAACAGGTAAGAGAACATATTCAGCTGGTGGTCACTGATACAGAAACAGATCTAGATTTGAAGTCTGTCTCCGCAGGCGGATATGATGGTCCTGCTTTAAGACCAGGAAACCACAAAATTATCAGTGCCGCACTGGGCCAACTCACTGATACCTGCAAGTTGCAGGATGGCCAAATTTGTCCTTAAAAACAGTAGTCTTGATGTCGTCTTTCACCACCTCCTTGATACAGGAAATGTCTTAGTTGTCCTTGAAACGAGTATAGCAGTTAATTCAGGAACAGATCCTATCCTATGGGTGTGAAAGAGCATTCATGCCCATGTTTGACTGAACGGCAGTATTTTGAGAGAGAGATGGAGAAGATGCTCCTCCAGGTGGGAAGCCCACTTTGGTCAGTCCTGGGCTCCATCACTCACTGGGTGAGGGGGGGCAGATCTCAAGACCAGTGGCATCATTCTAACTGGAAGAGAAGCACTGTGTGCGCGCGCGCGCATGTTTGTGTGTAAAGGAGTGAGAGCAAGAGTGAGAGAAACAGAGAAAGCATCGTGAGTCTGATACTAAGATGTTGATCACTAGTGACAAGACCTTAGACTGCTGCTGGCTGCACATCCAGAGCTTAATAAAAGCAAGGTTGCCTCTACCTGGGGTGCAGCCTTTAGGGAACATATGATCTAGAGTTAGGTTCTCTGGGGGAGAATGCCAGCTTTCTCTCCTTCGGATCCTGTGACCTTGAGCACTGTGTGTAACCTCTCTGTGACTCAGTATCCTTCCAGGAAGAGTGATGCTGTTCGGAGAGCTGGGAGCATTAAATGAGCTGCAAAGAGCATGCAGCGCTGAGACTGAGATGGAGTAAGCGCTTGATAAAGTTATTTTTTTTGTTGTTTTTTTCTTTCAATTGTTACTAAGGCATAAGAACTGAGCCTGGGAGAGGCGAAGCCTCAATGTTAACCTGGAAACACTCCATTCTCGACCCTGGATCTTGTCTCTTCTTGCACCTGTCTCCCCTACTTGGAGAGCTCAGGTTCCTCCTGGCACTAGCAGAGGCAGGTTCTCTACCTGATGTGATGAAGAGGGCAGGTGCTCTTGGGCAGGTGGGTCATTGTTTTGCCCTTCCCTGCATCTCCCCCACTCCACCCACTCCCCATTGGACTGATGTGATCGTCAACACCAGATGGATAACACCCCAGACAGGAGTGGGGATGTGCCGGGAGCCTTGCTCTCATGAGCATCACACTCCCGACGATGGATATGGTTGGAGGGCGGTACTGACACGCACTCCTGCTCATAGATTACCTCCATCCTGGCTGCAGTCAGCTCCGCAGGACAGGAGCACACAGGGGGCCTGCCACCCTATCTCTCATGTTCCCAGAGCTGGCAGCAAAGCTGCTTCTTCCCAGAGAAACTTTCTACTCCATCAACCACAAAAATAATATTGCAGGTGCATCTCCATAGGTCTCCTGGCAAATCCCATTTTCAGGCTTAATCTTACTATCAGGGGTGCAGAGAAAAAGAAAATGGGCCCTACGGCACTTCCTGGCTCAGGCTGATGGGAGGGACATGGACACCTGAGCCCCTTTCACAGATAAGGTCAGTAGTGACGAGTCCAGACGAGGTCTGCACCGGATCATCTCAGTTTCTCCCATGTGAACGGCACCTCACAAACCCAGTGCCAGCCGGGCCCTCTCCACCCACCTGTGCTAGCTCTCTTTGGTGCCCGCTTTCTGTGGATTGTGCTGTGTCTGTCCAGAATCCCTCTGTTGAAGTCCCTGAAGTCCAGACCTCAGTATCTCACAATAGGATTGTATTTGGAGACAAGATCTTTAAAGAGGTGTGCTCGGTTGCTCAGTTGTGTCTGACTCTTTGTGACCCCATGGACTGTAGCCCGCCAGGCTCCTCTGCCCATGGGATTCTCCAGGCAAGAGTACTGATGTGGGCTGCCATTGAGGTGGTTGAGCTAAAATGAGTCTGTTAGAATAGGTTCTGATCCAAACTGACTGGTGTCCCACTAACTCAACTGACATGAGTTTGAGCAACTCTGGGAGAAAGTGAAGGACAGGGAAGCCTGGCATGCTGCAGTACATGGGGTTGCAAAGAGCTGGACATGACTTTGGGACTGAACAACAAAAACAGCAAGGAAGATGCAGGGTGCACGCAGAGATAATGCCACGTGAGGACACGGCAAGAAGACGGCCGTCTGCACACTGAGGAGGGAGGAGGCCTCAGGAGAAACCTACCTGGCTGACACCCTGGTCTCAGCCTTCTAACCATCGAGCTGTGAGTAAATTTCTGCCACTGCAGCCACCCATTCTGCAGCATTTTGTTATTATCTGAGCAGACTAACACGCCTACATGAAGAGCTGATTCCCTCAAGAAAGCCGAGACCTTGATACACTCAAAATTCAAAATCTATTTATAATATGAGAATGGGAAGAGAAGAGGCCAATCACCGGGGCTGATTGGGGGGCAATGAATTAGGGTCACTTGGCAGACTTGCGGCTGAAATGCAGTGGAACAGAGCTGAAAATGTCTCTGATCTCCATTCTTTCCCAGGATAATGTGACACTGTGTGTGTTCATTAAAAAATAAATAAATAAACATGGAGCAAATTCTTATGATGTGCCAGGCACTGCTTAGCTGCCAAGATTGCAAAAGATCAATGAAATATTCTCCGTGGTCTAGTGAGAGAAGTGTTCAATTTTATTGTTCACATTTGTTTATATGCCCACATACTATAATCAGATGATCCGATGCTTCCTTCACGTTGTTCTCACTCCTTAAAATCATGTTCACTCACAAACATTACGAAACGAAGCTGTAAACACGTGAAGCTGTGTTTCCAGCGTGTCTAATGCATGCCAAACCACAGGGGTGTGTCTCAGAGTTCTGTGCCTGGTCCCGTCTTATTGGGCATTTAATTTAAGCTGTGACCTAAGAAAGCATGTGAATGCATCCTATCATCTCCTAGGGACCATACCAAGCTGACAAAAGTAATGAACACCCACCGGAATCTGGAGTCAAAAAGATCTCAGTCTCTGGGAAATACGGTCCAAGATTTGGGGAAGCTGATTCAGGGTTAAGAACCAGCAGCTTCAGTCTCTGCTGAGGAGGGGCCCCATTTATCAACAGGAGAGCAAACCTAGCTCTTGGCTCATCCTGCATCTACTGCTCCCTCTGTCTGCTGGGTGCTCCCTCTGTCTGCTGCGTGCTCCCTCTCCCAGTGTTTCTCCGCTTGTCCCTCTGGACGCGGATGGTCTGAGTGATCTTTGTGGCCGCACCCCGCTGCTCCCTTCCCAGCTGGAAGGTCTGTCTGGGGCACACTGCCATAGACGACAAAGAGTTAGAACTGACCAGTGTGCACGCATCAACAGAAGGCACTCAGACAGGGTTTACCCAGTGCCCTAGAACGAGTCATTGAGGATAGACAGCGAAAGGCAGAGAATTTTAAGGAATGACTAAATAAATGAAGAAAATGGAAAACACCAGAGTTACTTGGTTCAAGAGAGTCAACTTCAGAATAAGTCAGAGCGCCACGCCACCTTGAGGATGAAGATATATTCGTCCTGGGAAGCCGCTCCAATAGGTGAGAACCACAGGAAATTAAAGATGAGATCCATTCACCTTATTAGAACTGACTCAAATGCACTATTTTACAGCTGAGTAATTCTCCATTGTGTATATGAACACCACGTCCATTCATCTGCCAATGGATATCTAGGTTGTTTCCATGAACCTAGAGCCTCTTGTACAGAGTGAAGTCAGTCAGAAAGAGAAAGACAAATACCGTATATTAATGCATATATATGGAATCTGGAAGGATGGTACTGACAATCCTACATGCAGGGCAGCAAAGTAGCCACAGACATAAAGAACAGACTCTTGGACTCAGTGGGAGGAGAGGGTGGGATGATTTGAGAGAATAGCACTGAAACATACATATTACCATATGTAAAATAGATAACCAGTGCCAGCTTGATGTATGATGCAAGGCACCCAAAGCTGGTGCTCTGTGGCATCACGGAGGGATGGGATGGGAAGGGAGGTGGGAGAAGGATCATAGATTGCAGGGGACACGTGTATACTGTGACCAATTCTCACTGATGTATGGCAAAACCCATCACAATATTGTAAAGTGATTATCTTCCAATTAAAATAAATATAGTTAAAAAACAATAAAGATGAGATCCAATTTAAGCCAAAAAGGGGGTTGGGGAGTTCAAAATTGGATTTGGGGTTATTTCCAGAGCCAGAGCTCTCTGCTCGTGGAAGTGGTCAGGTAGAGACTGCAGGGCCATCCACAGGCTCTTGCAAATGGGGTTCTTGCACAGGGTGGGAGCTATTAATAGGTAGGAATGACCTCTATATTGAGGCTAAATTTGAGATTTTCTTCTAACTTCTTTGGTCTCTCTTTTATCAGAAGTTGGGCTGGGGTGGAAAGTGCAACTCCTATAAATGGGCTCATTTTGCCACCTTTGTGGAGAGATGATGAAGTTTATATTAATACTTAGCGCAAATGTCAATTTTAGGCTCTCACAGCTGCTGGGTCGGAAATTCAGATCCTGCTGAAGAAAAAGGAGCCCCAGCTGTCTTTGACTCATCACCCTCTCATGTTGCCAAGGTCGCCATCACCTAGCAATTTGCCCTGACCTTAAAGAAGAACAAGCTGGCATCTGTACTGTGCAGCCTGGACTACCAGTGGGCAGGAAAAGGGCCACAGCTCAGAGACGGCTGCTCTTTGGGTGAATTCAGACAAACTTTGGTTTTTGTGAGTGATTCTAAGGGTTCACTGTGCTGGAGCCGAATCCGGCCTCCCGGGGCGCAGCCCCTAGAAATCAGGCCCCAGGTGGATGGCAATGCACCAGCCCCTTCAGCACCAAATGAATGTGCTGTGGGGACGGAGATGAGACTCTTCCTCTGTAGTGCATGTCTGGTCTCGGCAGGATTTCACCATCAACCCGTTGCCCCTGCAAATCGGGCTGTGGCCACCTCTCATTGTCACGTGTGATGCTTTCACTGTTCTTGTTCAGTCACTAAGTCACGTCTGGCTCTTTGCAACCCCAAGCACACCAGGCTTCCCTGTCCTTCACTCTTTCCCGGAGTTTGCTCAGACTCATGTCCATTGAGTCAGTGATGCCATCCAACCATTTCATCCTCTGTCACCCCCTTCTCCTCCTGCCCTCAATTTTTCCCAGTGTCAGGGTCTTTTCCAATGAGTCGGCTCTTTGTTTCAGATTGCCAAAGTGTTGGAGTTTCAGCTTCAGCACCAGTCCTTCCAGTGAATATTCAGGTGGCCCCAGTGGGAAGGAGCAGAGAGAGTAGGAAGAGCTCTGGATGGAGAGACAGGGGCAAGGTCCTCAACCACGTGGTCTGGATGCACAGAGCTGAGTCAGTTTCTCATGGTGCATCTCCCCTGAGTTCTCTCTCTGCACAGGTAGGATACCTGTTTCCTAGCCTTGCCTCACCCTGTCACCCTCCTATAATAGCATTTAGCTTCTTTTCTATAAAATGAGGGGGAAATGGCAACTTCTCTGCCTCAAGTGGTTGTTTAACCAACACGGGTAATTATCAGTAGACTGTGGTTATTGACATATACAATTTTACTTTCATAAAAAGATTTATGATTTAATTTTTTTTCTAAATAATGGCAACTAAAATTGAACTATCCTCTATTGCCAGGCATACAGACAAAGGCACAACATGACATCTGTCTTAACACTCTCGAAAATCCCTGTGTGGGAGGTATTATTATTATCCCTCTTACGATGAAGCAACTGCAGCCCAGAGAATTTAAGCATGATCCCCGAGGTCACACAGCTAGCCAGTGGCACAGCTGGGATAGGAGCCCACATTCCCCTGATGTCCAAAGAAATGAGTGCAGACCAAGTTTAAAAAATAATTGGTTGTAAGAGTCAAGGTTGGTCTCCTTCTTATTCTTCCGACTCACTATTGCCTCTAAGTTAAAAAAATAAAATAAAAAGTGCTGTGTTTTTTGGTTGCTCCTTCAAGCCTCTGTGATGTCGGCGAGGGTGCCAGACAGCTCTCTACAAAGCTGCCATTTCACGCTGCTTCTCATCTGCGACAGCGTTGGATCAGTGAGACCCACCCGTGTCCTTCTCCCTTTCAAAGCGGCAAGCAGTGAAGTGGCAAGGGTCCCATGTCCTTTCCCGCCGGCTGGTGCTCCTTTGTTCATCCGCATGCTCAAGGATTTCAGAATTCCAAGCCTCTTTAGTGCCACACTCATAGGATCAGAAGGGAGATGCTAGGGAGTGGACCAGAGAACAGACATTATTGTCCCCGTAGCCTGGTGTCCCCGAGCACATGAGTGTAGAGATCGACGTAACCCCTGCACCAGCCAGCAGTGCCACCTCCTGCTCCGTGGGACCACTGTGTCCAAGATGGCCTCAGCAGGTCTGGGGAGGGAAGAGAACCCCTCATGCCCTCAAAGCCCTGCGGCGCTAGTCAGAGACGTGCAGTCAGTGAACTCTGACCGCTGCAGTGAGACACCTCCACGCCCTGCATTTGAAAGTGTTGAGTCGACTGCCCAGGACAGGAAGGGGAAGAGGGGGCTTGCTTTGGGGACAGGAAGGGCTTGGAGCATCTGGGCTGCACTCTGCAGGATGCAAGGCTCGGTGGGAGCTGGGAGTCAGGGCTCTTGGAGTCCAGACCCCCAGTCACGTCGTCCTCCGGGGGGCCTCTGAACGGGGCATCTGATCTGCCAGAGGACAGACATCGCAGACTGAGTGGGAGGCCTGTCAATCCCCTGAGGACCCGGGAGGGAAGGGCTTCTTCCCGTTCCTCACCCTCCTCAGCCCCCAAATGAAGTGGGTCCAGATTTATGGACATGCTCAAGTCAAGTGGCTAAGAAGGTGTGGGTTTCCCTGTGTTTTCTCAATGTGCCATTTGAGCACCCCACCCCTGAAATTCTCCTCTCAGAGGGTGTTCCTGGTCACCTCCTCTTTATATCACATCCCCTGATCCGCTCTGGCTCTTCCTAAACTCTTCCCTAAAGTTCACCCAACCTGCCCCATAGTCTGTGGCCTCAGCCCATCTCCCTGACTTGCTGTTCTCCTCGATCGGCTCCTGCTGCCCGCTGCCTCCTGGCAAACTCTTCATCCATCAGTTGAAGACCTTCCCCGTCTTTCCAAACTCACTTCTGACTACTTCCCTGC
The DNA here is from genome assembly GCF_032405125.1 of Capricornis sumatraensis. NCBI lineage: Eukaryota > Metazoa > Chordata > Mammalia > Artiodactyla > Bovidae > Capricornis > Capricornis sumatraensis. Next base: position 16,932,309 of record NC_091076.1, read on the forward strand.
AGGAATTTCTCATGTAACCCCTATGTGTGCATGGAGAGAGGAGCTGGCTTTGGAATGAGTGTGGAAAGACGGGGTGGAATTCCCTACCCCCGGAAGACGTTGTGAGTTGATGTGCAGTCCTGCCCCACCAGAAACAATGCCCAGTGCATGAAGGGGGTGGTCGCCTGCTCGGGCGGGCGGGAGGGGGTGGGGGGGTGCTGGGGTCATCCTGAGCATCAGTGTCATGATGCCCCCTCCCCACAGAAGGTAGAGGAACTCAGGAGATGTTGTCTTGCAAATGCAGATAAACATCCGCAGGATGGGGGAGGGGCAGGAAGGCCAGGATTCCACTCTGGGGAAGGACTTGAGCAGTAAAACACCACGCCTGCAGATTTCCCAACACAAAGAGTGGGAGGCACCACCAGCCAGAATAGCTCCTTACCTGGGAGAGATCAGCAGGGAAGGAATCAGAAAGCTTTGTGGGGGCTTGGGCTATAAAAGGCTGAGAAATACTGCAAGCTAGCTGGAAAAAAAGCCAGATGAAAGGATTAACTACTGGGGAGAGTTTGAGTTCAAATCCCAGTTTTTTTTTGTTTAAACCCCAAGACTCTGTTAGCCGGTGACCTTGGGAAAGTTACTTAGACTTTCTGCATCACAGTGACTTACTCATGTGTGTGTGTAGTTTTTTAAAACTGTGTGATGGAAAAGAACAATAGCACCTACTTCCTAGGGCCGCTGTGAGGATGAAACTAGATAATGCGTACAAAGCGCCTGGCATGGGGTTTGCTTTGTCACATGGTCGAGTGTTCATCGTATCAACAAACCTTAGGTGATGACATGTTGTTATTACTGACTGAACCAACTCACAAACAGCGGTGAGTTCTTAGGGTCTGGATCTGCCCCTCGCCGTGTGACCTTTCCTTTCCCCTGTACTGGCTGTCTCCCTGGGCTCCGACCACCTCTCCACCCCCTGCGGTTCCCTTTGTGCTTAAATTGCCTTGAAATCACCGATTTGAGAAGCAGATGAGGAAGAGTGACTGGGCAAGGAGAAGGACACCCTGTCCTATGTCTCCGAGCATCCTCACCCGCCCCTTCCTGAGTGCCCTCACCTCCTAACTCGGTGGTACCAACTGAGAGAAAACACACTGTCCCTTGTGGGTTGCTTGATGAACACTGTCTTCTGTCTGCACAGGGGAAGGGTGTCTGCCGGGAACACAGCTACATGAACCAAGGAGGGAGAAGTAGAAGAACAAAGAGGCCAAACACTCTGGAAGCGCTAGCGCCTGTGACAGTCACGCTACGCAGACCGAGGCTGGCTTGGGTTTGGTTCAGGAGCTTTCTTTGGGCCCCTCCACAGGGCAGCGGTCCTCTGCGCATCCTGGGTGCAGAGAGTCCTCCAAAAAGGCGTAATTGCTCAAACTGCACGAGAAGCAGCTGTGACTGGCCTCCAAATCCCAGGACCTCACTCCTGGATCAATACCAGCTCTGCTGGCTAATGACCTTCCACCCCCTCATCGAATGCCTTGCTGGCATGTTGCGTTGGCATGGGGGCGGGAGACCCACTTGTTCCCTCGCTGGACACTGACTAATCACCACCATTAGGCCCACATTCTCGCGTGACATTGGGACATGAAGACGCCCCCGCTCCTGCTCCAGGAAGGCAGGGTCCCGGGGAGGGTGGGCTGCAGGGCTCCAAGAGTATCTGGGGCCACGGCAACAAGACCACTCTGTCCATTGTTCACCAGACAGGCCCTGAGAGCCTGGCCAGGAGGAACAGCCTCATGTGCTCAGAGCAGACAAATCCATCCACTGCCCCCATGCACCCAGGTCAGAAGGAACCAGAAACCCCAGTGACAGATGCATTCTCCATCTTTCTGACAACTTTCCTAGGCAAGTGCATCATGTCCCCAATTTAGGGACATGGCAAGAGAGAACCACACAACCCCACAAGCAGGGGCTGGGCCCCCTGACAGCGATGTGGCAGCCTGCCAACGACCCACCCATGTGGGCTCCAGTGGGGCTCAAAAGAACAGCATCACCGAGCTGTCCCCTTAGTGTAACCCCCCGCCCCTCCGGTTCCTTTGGTATATCACTCGGGGCCAGTTCTGCTGTTCAGCTCATCTTGGGAACCCAGGTGAGACCTGGGCACCTTTCCCAACATGTCCAGGCACCTTTGGCTGCAGAGCATGAGGTTGGGACCCTCGGTGACCCACCCAAGCACAAAACCTGAGTTTCACCCAGGCAAGCTTCTGGATGAACTTAATTTTTAAGATATTCAAGCCGCTCCCTCTATTTTCAGTGTCAACTTGTTACTGCAATGTAATTATCAAAGGAAAAACAATTACAAGATGTGATTCAGAGAGAAAGCCCCTCCCGGGCACTGCATCAGAAGAAGACCTCCTGCAGAACAGGGGTGGTCACCTGCCTTCTCTCGTGGGGACGCCCCACACAGCCTCACCCCCGACCCCAGCCTGCCCAGCACGGACCAGCCAGATCCCTGCGTGGCCAGGACGGCTCGAGCGAAGTCCAGATGGATTCCCTTTCATCCTCCACATCATCAGTCCTCTCCTTATTCGAGGATCTTTATCACCCAGGAAGATGCAAGGGGCAGAGAGGCCCACCTGGGGCTGTGGGTCCAGGTGCGAGTTTCTGTTCTGGTTGCTCCAGAAATCTTATTTGGATTTGAAACCTGTCTACATTTCCCTGGAGCTGATCATAAGAGAACAGAGATGAACCCCCGCCGAGCGTTCAGGGAGAATCTCTCTCCCATTACCCCCTTCTCTGGGGAGGAGGCCGGGCTGGCCAAGCCTCCACCCTACCAGGCCTCCCGCTCCCTCAGGTTCTAAATTAACTAGCCTTCCTTTCCCGCCTCATTTGTGAACCCCCCGCCGTTCCCTAAAGTGTGAGGAGACAGCTGCGGCACACCCAGGAAAATAGATTTCCGACTTGGCCATGATATGGCTGCAGGAGGACCCGGACCGCGGTCCACAGCGCTGGCGCGTGGGCTCTGACAGGTGGCGCCTTCCAACACGTGGAACCAGCCTCAGCCCCCACAGAGCCTTCTCTCTCACACATCCTCATCCACCCATGGATGCTCCCAATTGTGAGTGATTGCACGCAGTTGTTTGTATTATGCATTATGAAAGGGGCAGAGAAGAAAGGGGTAGAACAATGATGGGGGAAATCCAGATGAATCGTCCCTCAAAGACAGACCTCAAGTAATTACAAGTGCAAGCCGGTAAACACTTCCAAAAAAGGAAGCATATCTGAGAGTGGATTCATCTGCCGATAACTTGGTCCCTTCATTCATTCGTGTCTGCATTCAATTAATAAAGACACACTTGTTGGTCACCTTCCAGAACGCCAGGCACTGTGCTGGGTGGGGGTTACAGGACATCTATGACCCCTCAAGCTTGCCTCTCCTGGGGAAATAGAGATGCATGGCTAGATTTCTGCTGTGGGTTGTAACATGACATAATGGCGAAGTCCCAGATTTCTGTTGCCACTTGGAGGGGATCAGGAGAGGCTGCCACAAGGGAGCTGAGGCTAAGCTGACACTGGAAAGATCAGCAGAAGCAGGCCAGATGAAGCAGGTGTGTGTGTGTGCATGCGCAGGTGGGTGTCGATGTGGACCCATGGCTAACAGCCATGGGAACCTTTCTGCTTTCTCCTGCTGGAGAAAGAGGGTAAGAAATATGTGTAGAAAGACACCAATAAATGAGACAAACAATGCTCTACAAGCTGTGATGCTTTGTAAAAAGTTACCTGTATCTAAGGAACACTTGAGTCTCTGGAGGAGAGTGGTGACCCAGGACGCATGCTAGCTGTGTGGTCCTGGAAGCATCCCACCAGCAGCCCAGTGTGGTCCCGGTTAGAGGTAGGCTGTCGGGGAAGCAGGGAGACCTTGAAAGTTGACAATGTCAGCCTGGCAACTGATGATGGCGTCGTGAACGACAGTAGGGGTGATGGAGAGAGAGAAGATGAAGAACAGGATGGGAATTAGTAGGATTTGAGGCTGGTAGGAAGGGAGAAGCAAGGCGGAAGGAATGGATGACCCAGTTTCTATAGGAGCCACCAGGCGCCATTTTCTGAGAAGAGACTCAAAGGAGTAACAGACGGAGAAAATAAATAAATTAGGACTGCATATACTGAGTTCAAAGTGTCCCTGGAACAGCTATCGGGCATGCCATTTATGCAGCAGGGCGTACGGGTCTGGGGCTCCAGAGATGTATCTGGAGGCAGAGCTGGTAAGTGTTTAGCTAGGGGCCATGGAAGAGCCTGGTTTTCAGCATCAGCCCGTGTCCATGGTCAACATCCTCCTACCACGGCTGACTTCAACCTGCCGTTGTGTGGTCAGCGAGGGTGGCGGGCACAGCGGGCCTCACACCCCACTCCAGCACACCACTGGCTGGAGGTCAAGTGCTGGGACTCCAGACTGGGCAGCAAGCTGAGACTGCAGCAGATGCCATCACTGCGGGTTAGGACAGGAGAGCTGGAGTGGGGCGGGGAGACCACCGTCAGAGGACCGTCCCACCCGTGGTCGGAAGCCCACCGGAGGAGCAGCTGGTCTGGTGAGCATCCACTCTCCGTCAGGCATCTTATATGTCACCTCTCTTAACCCACACTCCAGGGGTGGGTGCTATTATCAACCTTGTTTTATATGTGGGGGACTGCAGCACAGACAGGTCAGGTAACTTTCACAAGGTCACAGAGGAAGCCTAAACTGAAGCCAAAGCCCCCCGAGTCCATTTCAGAGCAGGGGCGTATGGAAGGAAACTTTGAAATTTTAAGGAGTGGAATTGTTCCAAAATCACAGAACACCAAAGAAGGGCCTTAGAAACAACTCTGTCACTTCAAGATGAGGATGCTAATGGCTAGCCCTGAATCTTAAGACAGTGAGCCGGAAAGAAATCTCTCCTATCTCAGGGCTGCCCCACCTGTGGTGTGAATAAAATGACATCATGGATTTAGGAATGCACACATGTGGTCTCTAAAGAAAAAAATCGCCAGTGTTTAAGAGCTAGTTCCAATCAACCTCCAGGAGGGAAGCCTGCTGGTAGATCCCACCCTACCCCTCATCATCGCATCCCCCATCTTTCGGCTGGTGGATGGAGTCCTTCAAGAAACTGTGTCATCACTTCTGAGCTGTGTTTTGTACCTGCCTAAGGGTGGGATTCTGATTGCCCAGCATCTCCCACGTGCATCTGCTCTACTCAGTGGTTGGTTCTTCCTGAGGTCTAGCCTTCAAGCAGGAACTTAGTAAGTGTTCACTGAATGAACAAAGGACCTGCCCATTTCAGAAGGACAGTCACAGATGGCTTCATTCCTTCCTAAAACCTAGTGGCTACTGGGTTGGATCCTGGAGACGGGGTGGCAGCGGTTAATGAAGCAGCAGGGACCTCACAGGGCAGAAATGCAGAGTCACTTTCTCTATAATTGACGGTGGGCCACATGAACTCAGGATCCCAGAGCTTGGCCAGGGCACAAGACAGCCTCCTCCTTGGAGAGCTGGGCTCTGTGGGCTGGTCTCTGCCATTTCCTCCTTGCCCCAATCCGAAGCATCGCCTCTAATAGGGCACCAATCACATTTTCTGAACAAGGCACATTCTGTGATTTCTGCATTTTCTAGAATGTTATAGAGGCATTTACTCTGGGCTTCTCTAAATTAGCTGAGAGATGAGCATCTTCCTAATGGCAGACAGCCTGCCAAGGAAGGCTCCTTTGCAGAGGAACTTGAAAATCAGAGCACAGTAATGGCTCGACAGTCACCCGCTTCAGTGGCCTCACAGCCGAGCAGGAGGCAACCCAAGTCCCTGGCATTCTCTGGGGGCTGCTCCTCCAGCAGAAAAATGTCAAGATGCTCGCCTGATGGAGGGAACGGGAGGGAAGGCAGTCGCCCCTGCTCTGGGCCAGAGGTACCACAGCCAAGGCTTCTGTCATGCCCACGCATTGGAGATGCAGCCCAAGGCCTACCCTGGAGATGACTCTGGAAGCACTCCACCCTTGTGTTCCGACTTGCTGTCTGTTCTCAAGCAACTTACTTGGACTGTCTGGGGAAACCAAGAGCAGGGGACCAGATGTACTTTGCACCAGGTCGTACCTCTGACATTTTTCCAAAAATGTAAATGCTCAAGCGCCTTGGAAGAAGACAGTGCCTGTGTGTGGAGACAAGTAGGAAGCAGTAGCTGATTCCTGACATCCTGAGAGAGAAGGATCGTTCAACTGCAAAGTCGCTTGTCGCCTAAAGAACATCACATCCTAATAGTGCTCTTTCCACCTGACACTTGGGCAGCTGCCTGCCTGCCTCTCGCTCTGCTCCTGCGTGAACGAGCCTCTCTCCTCCCCACCCACCCCCCACCACCTCCATCCTCTGCTAAGGGATTCTGACACCGAGAACATTTAATCCAACACCAGAAAGCACCAGATGAAAAGAAAGCTGAGGGAAGACCCCAGACCAGGTGTCTACAGCCAACACCTCACCCAGCCCCCTCCTTCACCCACTGGCATTTGGGGGCATGTGGTGCAGGCTTTGGGGAACTCACACTGGAGTCCCTCTTCCTTTTTCTTTGAGTTCCTCCCTCTACCGTTTCATGGTCCATAGCACTTTCAACATCACGAGAAAAGATTTGAAGAATTAAAAAGAATTCTACTTAACAGCAGTCTAGTCTCCTCTTGGAGGTGTAAATATTCATAAACATACCATCTCTTCCAGACCCATCACAAATAGAACTGCCAGTGACACCCCTGCTGCCTTAGGCACTCTTCTAATAAATGAGGAACAGGCAAGTGGAAGGGGATATTTTTAACTTAGTTTTTTTTTTCCCCCCTCAAAAGCCATTTTGATGTGCCCTGCTGGGAATAGAGCTGGAAAGAAGATTTTGCTAGAAATGGAGACTGTTGCGGAGTCCTGGGTGGGACCCAAAGCGGTGACGCAGACAGCTGACCCCACCTGACATCAGCAGTACCAGACCTCACGGGGATGCTCCGGAGCAAACCCTGATCACAGCTGAGCCCAGCCCTGTGTGGCGATGAGTCCATCTTCTCAGCAAAAGGGCCTCCCCTGCCTGAACAAAGCATGCTGTTTTCAGGGGAACCCCAGGGTGTCGGCAGCATGAGGCAGAGCCCTGCTCACCATCACCGGGGGATTTGGTTCACTGAGATGCAGCTATTAACGCTCCAGCTTCTCCACTGGTGCAGTCACAATTGTGTTATCTGGGCATGAGTCCCTGATAAATATGTTTCCTTGATCTGGCTGTTATTTATTATTCAATAACTGTCCTACTAAACTTAAATTAATGGGGTATTTGGAGACATCCCTGAACACTGCTCCTCTTGGTTTCTGTCAAGGGAGTGGTGCCACATCCTTAATAACCCCTGGCTTGTGGATGACGCCCCAGCCACGTGCTTCACGCAGGGGTTTCAGTCATGGACCTCCGCGGCAGCCAACAGAGAACTGGATGCCTGCTGGCCGCCAACCTCAAGCCACGGGACCTGGGCTCCACGTGCCCACTTCCCCTCTGCTCCTCCTCCCCCTCCCACTCCTCAGAGAGCACCTTGCAGATTACAGCTCAGAAGCAGACAGGGTGGGAAAAGGAGAAGGGATTAGAGAAAATAGATTCATGAGAAGACAGATAACAGAGTTGTTGGGCTCTGTTAATTAAAAAGCAGCAATTTGTCTGAATTCTGAATGTGAAGAACCCCTGGGAGGTATTAGCCAGCCTCCTCTGAGAACAAGGCGTGATCCAGCCTGGTGCTGTAACTTGCTACCTGGGGGCTCCATGTGCTCCTGATGGGGGTGTCCTTCCCATGTGTCCTTGCTTGGAAACCCAGTACCCCCTGCTGGACTGTGGCCACTGGTGGCTGCCCTCCCCTGACGACCCCAGGATTCCCCCACTGAGGCCAAATAGATAGATAAATAGCGTTTTAAAAATGAGTTAAGTTCCCCAGGTGGCGCTAGCGGTGAAGAATCCATCTGCCAGTGTAGGTAGCCGTAGGAGATGCAAGTTCAATCCTCAGACTTCTCACAGGCTTGAGGCCTCAGGTTTGGAGAAGAGACTCACCTCTTCCTCAGATAGCACATCCTGCTGAATAGGGGATATCAACCCTGCACCAACACTGCTCACAATCCCCCATGCTTCGTCCCAGCCACACCCTGTTATAAGTGCTTTAAACATGCGTGTTTAGTCGTTTCATTCATGTCCGACACTTTGCGACCCTACAGACTGTAGCCTGCCAGACCCCTCTGTCCATTGGATTCTCCAGGCAAGAATACTGGAGTGGGTTGCTGTGTCCTCCTCCAGGGGATCTTCCCCACCTAAGGACTGAACTCATACCTCTCACAGCTGCCTACATTGGCAGGGGGGTTCTTCACCACTAGCTCCACCTGGGAAACTTTACACTGATTAGCTCATTTTTTAAACAATATTTATCTATTTGGCTGTGCCCTGTCTTAGTTGCGGCATGAGGCATTTTCAGTATTTGTTGCAGCGTATGGAATCTTAGTGGCAGCATGAGGGATCTTTAGTTGTGGCATTTGGGATCTAGTTCCCTGACTAGGGATCAAACCCAGGCCCCCTACATTGCAAGGGGGGGATCTTAGCCACTGGAGCACCAGGGAAGCCCCATGACTAACTCATTTTAATTCTTGCAGTAATTCCGTGAGGCAAACACTCTTAGCATCCCCACTGTATCAGAGAAGAAACAGAGGCCCAGAGAGGTGGACTAACTCTGGCATTGACAAGTGGAGAGATAGGTTTCCAAAGCAAGCAGAGCGACACGGAGCAGCCCACGTCAGCCGCCAGCCTCCCTGGCCACCACAGCTCTGGTCTCTGAAGAGCTTTAGAACCGTTTTTCTAAGGTTGCTCAGCATGAATAATGTGCATTTTGCCCACGAAGTAGCAAATAAGCTAGCATTGCATCCAAGGACCCAGTCTGTTTAAAACTCTAGACGCTCTGATTTCACAAAAACCCAGTAACAGGTAAATGTTCCCCATGATTCAGGATGTGCGGCTTCATTAAACATTCATCTTTACGCTGATGCTTGCAAAGTGACTGCTTCCACTGCGAGTGTCCTGGGAATCCTGGTGAACAAATAAGGTAAACCCTGCTGCCCTCATGGGGCTTGTCATCTAGAGGCTTTTCCTGGAATAAGGAGATTCCCAGGAGAATAACACTGGATTCTGTGTGATTTCCAAATTTCTGAGATTGTCAGTTGTAGGGAGTAGGATTCTTCACAGGTGAAATGACTGTGGCCATGACCTGGACACAGCCACCTCGGATCATTTCCTGTTGCTTGAAAGACTCAGCAGTGATGCAAGGTCACCATAGAGACGATGCTCTGGGCTCTGCTCTGTCTCATCCTGGGCTGTCTCGGGTAACTTGGGGTCGGAAGATCTGGACACGTCTCTCACACCCTGATCCTTGGCACCTTGGTGTCTTTGCCTGTGAAATAAGGGTGGGTAAGACCCACAGTCTGCTTGAAAATGTGGTTGACAGCTCGAAGCAAAATGGGATAAAATGGAAATGGACTGCACTTGTGCAAATGCTTGGATTCCATGAACCAGCATGTAAATAGGAGGTACTGATGTCACTAAAATCATGTAGCTTGGGATCCATGGAGGCTGGCCTGTGACCTAGTCTGCTTCCTGACAACCTGCAGGTCTCAGGCCTCTTGGGAGCTGGCTGCACCTTGACCTTTGCTGTCGATCTAGGGTGGCTGGTAGATGGATCAGTCCGGGAGGCAGAACTTCAGCCCGAGTTCCCCGGCTGACATGTCTCCTGGTAGCTGGGCCCCAGGGCGGACGACCTTAGGAGGACCAGGTCAGAGGGGTCAACTGCTGTGTCGGAGCTCAATGCTTTCTCCCCCGGTTACCCAGCCACAGGCTCACTCTGGGCCACAAGGCAGGTTCTGCTGGTATGACCGAAGTTTCCAATCAGCACCCATAAGTTAATCAAAGGGAGATGATCCCTGTGGCCCTGACCTGTTCAGCTGGAAGGCTTTGGAAGAAGGTTTCCTAGAACAGTGAGTTCCCTTCTTCCCTACAACGGCTGCCTCTGACAACCATCCTGAGCTCACGCCAGCAGTCCACATCCACTCATGACTCCCTCATGGGCTTCCTCCCAGGAGGACTTCGGACATACTCAGCCAGCACCCACCACAGGGTAAATCACTCCTTGTAAAAACCCATCTCTATTCACATTTACTTCCTCCTGGTCCCACTGCTCTGGTGAATCCTCTCTGACACTCCATCCTGCCTGCCTGACCAGCAGTCTGCATGCAGAGCCAACATCATTCCCACACATGGGTGTCCCTATGATAGGGACAGAGTAGAGACAAAGTAGGTGATGAAATAATTAATTGCACTAGGGGACTGTAAGTAGAAACAACATGGGAGACCCCTGTAGGAATGATTATTCAAGAAAACTCATTAGCTTAACCACAAAACCAAGCAGCCTTGCTTAGAAACAAAACCACCCAACAGAAGCATAAGACACGACGTCCCCAAAGAGTAAAACCATGGTGGCATGGGACCCGCATCCCACCCAGTGGGCTCAATAAACTACTGATCCCTAGGACTTGCTCAGAGAAGGCCATGGCACCCCACTCCAGAACTCTCGCCTGGAGAGTCCCATGGATGGAGGAGCCTGGTGGGGTGCAATCCATGGGGTCGCTAAGAGTCGGACACAACTGAGCGATTTCACTTTCACTTTTCACTTTCATGATTGGAGAAGGAAATGGCAGCCCACTCCAGTGTTCTTGCCTGGAGAATCCCAGGGACAGAGGAGCCTGTTGGGCTGCCATCTATGAGGTCGCACAGAGTCGGACACGACTGACGCAACTTAGCAGCAGCAGCAGCAGGACTTGCTCTCTGCACACACACAAAATAGTCATTTGTGAACCCAGCTTGACTGCGTAGAGACAAGAACTTCAAGGAGGAGCTGATGATGGAAGCATGATGTCTACTCAAGAAAGACAAAGAAAGGCTTCTCCCCTTCCCACTTTTCCTTTGATTATAAAACTGTAGCCAAGCATCCTATTCTGTTTATAATAAATCACTCCTTACCTGTCACTTTGCCTCTCGCTGAACTCTTTCTGTTCTGAGATGTAAAGGACTATGGTACCAGTTCTCTTCGGAGCCTCCCTGAAATGACACTTCATGGTTTTTACTTATACTTGGAAAAAAGCTGGTGTCAGTGAACTTGGGAGGCCCAGCTGTCTCTGATTCTGCACACTGCATGCTGGAGGCATGAGCTGAGCAACAAAACCCATCTTCACATGAGTAAACACACAAAACAAAAGCCCAAGATGACCTGTTGAGAAATCTTCACCACTCAGGACTGCTCCACAGCCTCAATATATTCTGGGTGCAATGCTTCCTTTACCTCACACTTTACAGAACAGTGTGGAATTAGGGGGTCGACAGGCTGTATTTATTTGTTTATTTTTGCCAGTGCAGTTTGTCCTGAATAATCAAGATAGATGGCCAGCCCAGGTGGGTTTATACAACAATTTCAGCAAGAGAAACACTAAATCAATCTATTGGGGAGAATATTAATGTTCTCATTAAGAGGCTTAATTATTCACATCAGCCTCTGGTTCTTTCCAGGACATTAATTCCATTTCTGACTTCAGAGCAATTGCTCTTTTCAAACTTGCGAGACACCCAACAGGTGCTTTCAGTTTCTGGAGTGTTAAAACATTCTGCCCAGAGCCTGGGGGGACTGTCTAAGAGCCAGCCGCACCCATTCCTCCTACACACACACACACACACACACACACACGTGCATGACTGGTTCGAACTAAAGCTCACCACCTCCTGGGGTGAGCTCATACTTACATTATCATCTTCTTCCCATTCACAATAATAATAGAAATAAACACACATACATATTGATTTCTATGTGCCAAGCACCATTTCAAATGCTCTAAACATATCTACAAATGTCTAGAACCTATGAAGTAGCGCTATTTAATTATATGTGTTTTACCAAGAAGGGCATTGAGAAGCAGGTGATTAGCATCCGCCTGCAGGCATCTAAAGAAGGGAAGGGTTAGCGTTTGCACCCAAGCAGCAATGTTGTACAGTCCACACCATCTTTATGGGAAGCTGCCCCTTCCTATTCACCATAGGTACTAGGTCACATTCTCTTACATAAACCACCCGTAAGCTTTGCCTATGAATTAAAAAAAAAAAAAAAAAAAGACTGGGAAGAACGCATTACGTTCACGCAGGACAAGATCGACCTTCCTGATTTATTTTCATTGTAAGCCTTTCCTCACGATCATCACACAGAACTCAACTTTCTTTTTTACGCAGTTAGAGCCCTCCGGCATCCTTGCTGCGGTGCTCACAGCACAGAACTTCACGTCGCCTTCCAGGATGATCAGCATTCCCCTCACACCCACTTTAGAGTTTTCCAGATGGAGAGTTCTGCCACATGTGCTGTGGTGTCAGAAGCAAGTGTGCCCAAACAGCTTTTTGCCATGTACCTTTCTCTCCCTGGAGCTCTACCTTCCAGAGTCAGTGGGGAGGAAACCAACCCCCTCGAGGGGCAGACAATGCAGAGCCTTGTTAGAACAGGTGGGGATTTCAGTTCTGGCTCAACCATCAGCTTCTTACCCTCCAGGGACATCCCAGAGAGAGCTGGGGTTTTGGTACCAAGGTCCTTGTTCCTCCTTTGAAAAACTAACATCAAAAATGTTGTTCTGAAGAGTAGAACATTAATTGAATCTACTCTTTTCATATAAACTAAGAACTTGGGAGAGTTGGAGAACTAAAGGTTGGAAAACTAATGAGTTTCAAATACAATGAAGAGCTCTCCATCTAAAAATAAGAGAAGGTAAATGAGGCAAGTGAAACGAGGCAGCGTTACAGATGAATTAAGATCACACATTCATTCAATTACTGTATGTTTTAAACCCGAGCCTATGATATGGCATTCACTGTGTTAGATGAACCAGGCTGGGAAGGACTCTGTCCCTCATGGAACTTATCTTCCAGTAGAATACTTGGAAGTGTATCCGGATACTGTAAGAGTGATCACCTGAGTGCACCATGGTCTAGCGGATATCTAAACCACTAAAGGTTTGGTGGAAACCTTTGCTGCCCACCCAGTGTCCCTTTCTTGGTTGATAGCACCTGGATATTTGCTTTGGAGAGGCCTATGTCCACACATGGCCTCCAGGCTCTGGAGGCAGGCACGAGGTCGTGAATTTCCCTCCAGGATAGATACTGTTTCAGAGATGGGCAGGTGATGGTGACTCAGGCCGTGGACTAAAAGTCACCCCTACCTGCAATTTTGACCCTGGATTTTCCAAACTGTTGGAAGTCAGCCTGGAGCTGCTGGAGGCTAACAAGTAGGGAAACCTGCTTTTGAATCTTGAAAGGAAAGCACAACCCAGTGGTTCAGAGATAGAGACTAAATTCTTATTACCTCACATGAGCTCCTGGATCCTGCTACACCTGAAGTCAGCACCACTTCTGGATTTCTGAGATACGTGGATGAAACTCGCTCACTTTTCTCTCGTAAGTCAGTCTGAGTTGGGACTATCCCTTGCAACCAAAACAGATCTCCACTAAGTCGGGTTAAGAATTCCATTCATTTTCAGCCGGCCTCTTAGAGCTAACGTATCCATCGGCTGTGTTTAAGACACTCTGGTTTGGCACTGAACTCTCAGTTCTCTAGTCAGATTTAGGACCAGGTTCCTCTGTTCTCATGCCTCTAAACTGATAACAATAGGAGAGCCTTCTGCATAGATTTGCTGAAAGCTGCAATAAGATTACACCTGGAAAGCATTTGGCACAGACCTGGTGTGTGTTAACTACACACTAAGTTGGTGGTCACTGTAATCATGGATGATAATGGTTATTATCACAATCATCACCATAAACACGAAAACCTTCCCTGGGCTCCACACCCTCCCCCCCTTCACAATAAAACTCTTTCTAAAAAATCCCACGGGCTCTGTTTTGCACTTCTCGCTTTCGCCTGATTTCCATCCACTCCAATCAGCTTTGTTCCCATTATGCTATTGAAATTGCTATTGTCAAGGTCACCCGTGAACTGCATTGTGCCAAAAACAATGATTAAAATTTCTCTCCTCTCCCCCAGTCCTTGGTACATTCATCACGGTGGACACGTTTTTTCTCCTGAAGCCGCTTCCTCGCTTGGCTTTCCTCCTCTCCTCTCTCTGTCTCAGCCAGCTCTTCCTCCCTTTCTGGGATCATCTGTCTCTACACCCCCTCCTGGGTCTTCCAGCTGAGACTACAGCTGGGAAAAGCGCTTTGAATCTGGGCCTCTTGTCCCACACTCTCCCTGGAGGCCTATGCCTCCATCACCCATTGTAGGACAGTGTCTCCCAGATGTCGCCTAGGGCTCTGCAATCTATGAAACCAACCTGTTAATACACCATCCTCCTCCACCCAGCCTCTGCTTCTCCTCGCGGAACCTCCGTCTTGGGAAAGGGTACTGTCATTCCTACTCCCTCGGGTCAAAACCCTAAAAGGCATCTTTGGTCCCTCTCTCCTGTATCCGCACTTCTAACCATTGGCAGGGGCAGCTTATTCCATCTCATGTGCTCCACCCTTCTCGCGTGAGTCCCAGCACAGGGCCGTGCAGCAGCCTGCCTCAGACCCCTACGCTCGCATCTGTCCCTCATGACTGAGGGGTCAGATCACACCTCCACCACCGCAAAGCCACCAGTGGCTTCCGGTTATGCCTAAAAATCCAAACTTCTTATAAACACCCCATGGGTCCTGTCTGGTGGGGGTTTGCACGCTTCTCTGATGACCTCTCGTGTACTCTGTCTGTCCACCCTTCCTGGGGGGCTCCAGTCACACCCCACATGCACAGGTGTCATCATACATACCACCCTGGCACCAGCGTCTCCTTTGGCCTGGAGCACGGCTCTTCTGGGTCTTCTCAAGGCTGGTTACCCATCGTCAGGTCTCTGCTCCAGGGACATCTCTCCAGAAAGGCCTTGCCAGACCATGCCACCCGAGCAGGTCTCCTTCCCACCCTCATTCAATCTCTCTTTGTGTCTTGCCTTACTTTATTTATATTTCATATTTTTCATGTTCGCCTGTTGACTGGCTGCCCTCATGGGCTGGGTACACATCCCCTCAGCATAGATGGAAGACACTTGGGGATTTAAAGGAACAGGCACAGACTGTGCTCACCTGCCCATCAGCAGCAGGGGCATGTCTGAGTCTCCCCTCTACTCATCACACCCTGGGGAGTCCCATCAGCCCCTTCAGATGGCTCTGGGAACTTGGACAAGAGAAAATGACCTCTGAGTGGTGGCTGCCCCTAGGGTAAGCTGCCATTACTGTGGAAGAAATAATAATTTTCTAAAAACTTGTCATTCAAACTACTCAATAAGCACAGCTATAGGTGGCTCAGAGGGTAAAGAGCCTGCCTGCAGTGTGGGAGACCTGGGTTTGATCCCTGGGTCAGGAAAATCCTCTGGAGAAGGGGATTCTCCAGTATTCTGGCCTGGAGAATCCCATGGTCAGAGGAGCCTGGCGGGCTACAACCCATGGGCCAAAATGAGTTGGACATGACTGACCGACTACCACACTTTCACACACACACATCATGGATTGAGGGGAAAAGGTGGTAGGTGAGGGGAGCAGAGGATGAGTTGGAAACAATTTCATGCTGTATTTGACATCTACTAAAAAGTCATGTGGTCATTCTTGAACACCGGATGTAAAATCGATTGTCATTTCATAAACTATCTTGTGTCCTAATAGGCAAAAGGCAGGCATAGCAAACACAACCACACAACGATCAGCTGCATAAACATCTCCATCAACACCTGTTTAGTCTCCAAGAAATTGGAAATCAATGGGATAAAAGCCAGATCAATGCCTCATCTCCCCCAGACTCACTACATTTCTTAGAGACAACGTCTCTTTCTGTGAAAATGGAAATAAATGAGGACACATTAAAGACTAAATCTACTATGAAATTAGCTTGTAATTTCAAGGATTCCCCCCAAAATTAAATGCCTGGGGAAGAGGTCTGTTCTTACAGGGGGTAGCAGTCATTCAAGCTCAGTTTAAGTGGACTTTATCCTACATCTAAGACATTATTACCTGATTCTGATCACCCCTAACCTTGCCAAGCCCTCAGGCATGTGCAGTATTCAGATAACTTTATATTAATCTTTAATCATTGTATATGACATTGCATCAAATATCCTATCAATCAGGGACATTGTTTTCTTCTTAAAACAGACTGGCAACCCTTCCAGGGCAGAGATGTAAGGCCTCACAGTCTTTTACCTGCTGTGTTTAATTTTAATTTTACAAGTTCTAAACATCTGTAACACACAACCCCTGTCTACTATCTTCTCTAACACTGCATAGCTATTAGCGGTCATAATGCACCGGAGTACACTTGATTTTTACTGGTTCGTCATCTGCCCTTCTCACCACACTGGGAACATCGTGAGTGCTGAAAGTCTGTCTGCTTTACTCCTATCGACCTAACCCGTGGCCCGTACCCTACTCAAAGCTCGTGTGCCTTTGTGAATGCTCCTGAAGAATTTTAAGCTGAGTTGTAAACCTAGGTAAGTAAGTACAACAGAATGGGATCAATGATCAAACATAGTATGATTGAAGTTTTCAAAACATACGGGAGGAAGGGCTTGCTTCTGAGATGCTCAGGTAGTGGGGGGGCTAAGGTAAGAGACCTCTTTCAGGTGGTGGCCTGGCCTGAGATGTAAAGATCCTGCCGCACGAAGGCAGGTGCTGGGGTCTCTGGCAACACACACACAAGGGTGGGACCCTGAGGTGTCAGCAGCCCAAGGTCAGGGCACCAGAGCTTTGCCTGGATCCCCGCCCCCACCTCACCACTCCGAGTATTTTGAACTTTGTACTCAAGGGCTTAACATTCAATATATTATATTTGTTTAAATCTCAGCTCTTGAGTACTTGAATGAAGAACAGGCGATCTATGGTTATTTACATGTGGGTCCTTGACAGTCATTTTCTTAAAAGCATCACTTCTCAGGAGACAACTGCCAGTGCCTGCTGTCAATGCTAAAATCCGAGCTTTCAGGTAAAAATGATAATTTGGGGAAACTTCTATCAGCCACTACTGTCTTCACAGCTTCTAATACTCAGACTCATCTGCTGAGACCTTCGGGGATATTCACAGTCAACAGACATGTTGCTAAATCTACATTTGCCACCAACTGTCTATAAAGCCTCTGCTAATCTTTTCCTCTCTCTGGCTCTCATACTCTAAACTTCGAAAAACTGAAATAGGATAAAGGATTTTTGAGGTCATTTCCAGCACTTCCATTTGCCTCCGCTCCTGTCCTCTCTCTTTTCTCAGTTTCTACTTTCCTCTTAGGTTTCATTTTTTCTTTTTTTTTAAAAAAAAGTAATTGAATTATAATTAATTTGCAGTGTCGTGTTAATTTATGCTGTACAGCAAAGTGACTCAGTTGTATATGCATTCTTTGTTCTAGTCTTTTCCAGCACGGTCTATCCCAGGACACAGGATACAGCTCCCCGTGCTATACATAAGACCTTGTTGTCTGTCCATCGTAGATATAAGAGCTTGCGCCTACCAACCCCAAACTCCCATCCTCTCTGGTTTCATGGCGTCTAAGAAAGAAGCAAGGACATCCACTACCGGGGTAAAGAGAGACCCCGAAGCTGTTAGATGAGAACCACGCCTCCCCTTCTGATCACAGGACTCTGCGCCATCAGAGAATGGAAACAAACCTTCTGCCTCATCACCACAGCTTCGTGTCGTCACGGTCACACGTGGAAGGCGCTTGCCTGCACTCCTGAAATAGAACTCAGACCCTGTGTGCAGGTTTGTGCTCAGCCCTGTCTGCCCCTTGCCCGTTGCCTTGAGGATGGAGGGAGATGTTGGTTGAGAGAAGGGTGCGACCAGCCTGCTGCTGTCTCCAGGTCCAGTGGACCAAGACCCCCACAGCCGTCCTGTGGTGTGGCTTGAGAGGAGTGGCCAGGTGAGAAAAGCAAACATCCTGCTGGGAAGAAGCCTCCCATTCAAGATGCTGGGGACCCTTGCCTCAGGGGGCCAAGCTGGGCCTCCCCAGTAAGGTCAGTTTTGCCAACACTTACCTTTTGCTGTGGTTGAATTCCATTTGAGTGTGTGTAAGAGGAATAAATACTGAGGAGAGATAGGAGGAAGATATTCTTGCTTATCTCTTTGGATGATTTTCTGCAACAACAACAACAACAACAGAAAGCCCTCTCTTTTAATGTCTGGTCTGTTTAAAACTGTCTGATTAAGTATCCAAAGAGCCAGGGCACTGTTGGCAGTGTCCAGAGTTTTCTGTTTTCTCCTTTTTCCTTTATGGTCTGCAGAACGGACAGAGGCAAAGAAGAAGGGATCTCACCTTACCCTGGATATGTTTGCGCCCTCATGCCTGGATCTGGGGCGGAAGGAAGTGGGCAGTGGGGGGCGGGAGGGGGTGGAGCGCTTCCCAGACACAGGACTGTTATTGCCCTCGACATAAGAAACTATCATCTTGGAATGAGCCCTCCAATCGAGTTTTGCTGTAAACACTAATACTCCCTCCGCTGGGCTCTTCTGTTCTTAGGGAGCTCATGTATATTTCACTGTGTGTCCTCCCCACTATTACACTCATACATCAAAGGATCTGAGGACAAGGAGCCTGATTTTGAAAACATTATTCTTTTAAAGATTGATCCTCTAGTCTTGACCACCTCCTTCGCTGGAAGGGAGAGCATCTCCATACATTATTTTAATGCGTTCTATGCAAAAGAAGCCTTCTCACCTCTCCTCCCCAAACTTTTCTGCAAGTATAATTAGGCAGGATTCTTGATTTCATTTCATTTTTTTCCCCCATCCGTGCACACTTCGGCGCCTTCACAAATGGCACAAGAACGTAAAATCGCAGCGGGAGGTAGGCGTTAGAAAATCTGAGAGCTTCAGTGGAACCTTTGAGGATGTTCAACGTAAGGGGCATGGGGTGCCCTTTGGCTGCAAGAAGGGATACTAACGAGAATACGTTTCTTAGGAATGGTGTAAAGATGATTTTTAGAGGAGGTCCTTGAGTCCGGCCTGGGCTCAGTGTAACCTCCAGCGTGTGTGTTGTATTCCGCTCAGTCGTGCTGGGGGCCCCGGCTCTGCACTCACAACCCCATCAGAATGCAGCAAAGCTCTCACTCCAGACCCTACCGCCCCTTGCGCTCAGCCCACCCAGCTGTCCTGCTGGATTCTCCCACTCTGACCACAGCCTGGGAAAAGGGGGCCCATGGTCCTCCCTGAGCCGTCCCTGTCTCGGGTCTCCTGGGTCCTCGTGCATGAGTGGAGGAACAGAGAACACGAGCTGCCCCCAGAGTCTTCTCTCTGCTCTACCCTGAACGGCCCCAGCACTGCTGCCAACAGGCCCGAGGAGTTCCCCAGAATATTTCAGCTGCAGTTACTAGGATCTAAGAAGACAGGGCCTTCGGTTGAGGATTTCCATCTCGAGGGGGCAGGTGAAGCTCTTGGCCCAGATGGTTCTGCCTTGCCTGCTGCCATGCTCTGCAACTCTTCCTCTCAGCGCTGTGGCCTCCGGATCCCTCGTGGACTTTCACATGTCACTGGCACCGGGGCTGTTTGCCGCAGCCCTGGAGGCAGCCCCAGGCCCCCGCTCGGCTACTCCTGCCCTGACCACCCGGCCCGGTTCCGAGCTGGAGTTGGCTTAGCAGCTGCACCGCTGGCACCCTTTCTGAGATCCGACTTGGTTGGCTGTCATCCATCCATCAAGGGAGTTTTGTTATTCAGTTGCTCAGTCGTGTCCAGCTCTTTGCAACTCCATGGACTGCAGCACAATCACCAACTCCCAGAGCTTGCTCAAACTCATGTCCATCGAGCCGGTGATGCCATCCAGCCATCTTGTCCTCTGTCGTCCCCTTCTAGACTTCTGCTGGGCTCCTTGTGCCTGCCTAGCATCCTTTGAGGACCTGTCTGGGTTTCAGGGATCCTGTGCCCTCTTGGTTTATCTGAGTCATCCTCCCAGCTCATGCGGTGAGACCTGCCCATGCAGAGAGCAACCAGGCCAGCGGGCAGGTCCATCCTTCCTCCCCTTGCTGGCCGCTCAGTCTATAATAAGAGACCAGCAGAGCCAGCACACATGCCTCCTGTTCTACGAAAACGGAGAGAAAAACAACCAAGAGCCTTCTCCGCTGGGGCCCTAGCTCCTCCCAGGGGCACTTGCCACCTCTCCTGTCCCCGTTAAGTCCAGCAGCAAGACAGTCTCCAGTGTGTCACCAAAAAAAACCCCCAAAAAACAAAAAACGGAACGTATATTGCACGCTCATGAAAGGTCTTCAGAGCAGGTTCTCCGGCTCTAGAAGATTCTCTGTGTCCTTCCTTCCAGCCCCCCTGGGAAGTACGTCTGCATTCGCACTTGCTTTAATAGGATTTGAACGATGACTCTGGGTCCCATTTATATGCTATAAGGTTTTCATCAGCTTCATGCTCAAAAAAGGTCATTTACAGAGCGGTTTGTGATCATTAATACAAGACAGATCTTCAAAGCGGCTTCTGAGTTGGGGGAAAAAAAAAAAAAATTCCTGGATGTCTTTTGGCAGGCTGGTTACTGTGAACAGGATTTGATCACTTGAATGTGTCATTTGTAGACGGGTCCTGGGAAATACTGCTTTCAAATCCTAAAAAAAAAAAAAGAACCCGCCCCCCTACTCACCCCATTTCCTAAAGTCCCTTATCTGGAGGCCTTTTGGGGGCCTGAGGCAAAGAGAAGAGGCGGCCCTGGTCCAAGGGAGCAGAGGACAGCAGCGAGCAGCCCTGGAGAGGGTGGAGGGGACGGGGAGCGAGGATCAGGAAGGCAGGAGCTGCTGGAGGGGCCCCTCCTCTGGGACCCGTCTCAGCTCACTCGTGGAGCGCTGGCTCCACCCTGTGGCCAGTTGTGGGCACTGCGCCTCACCCACAGGCTTCCGGGCTGAGAGCTGAGGTCGGGGTGGGTGCGGATGACCTTCCTGCGGCGGAGAAAGAAGCCTGGGTGGCAGGCTGACCCACAGGAAAGGCAAGGTCCCCTTTGTCCCATGGCCGCAATGACATAGGCAGCATGGCTTGTGGCAGGGCAGGGGACCCAAATGCCTCTATGACCACACAGCCTGTCGTGGGGTGGGCAGAGGATGTGGGAAAGATCTTATTCATCATACTCCAGAGACATTCCCGAAACTTACTATGTGCCGACAAGACAATGCGGGGCAAAGCAGACAGGGGCCACTGCTGTGGAGTCCATATTCCATCCCCAAGGCCCCCACCTAACCTGCGGGATGTGCCCACAGGGACAAGAACAGGAGGAAAATGAAACCCGGGCCAGGCGGCAGGGGGCGGGGGTGGGGGTGGGGTGCCCGGGGTCAGAGGTGATGGGCACTCCTGAAGGCCCCACCTGGAAGTAGACAGGATGCTATGTCTACACCACCGCTCACCAAGGACGGGACCACATGCAGGCATGTGACAGGCTGGGAGGGCCCACCAACAAGCATCCTGGTGGTCCTTCCCCTTGGCAGGAAAGCAGTCTCACAGCTGGTGAACACACTGGGACTCTCAACCACAGCCACCTCCTGAACACAGACATGTTCTTTGAACGCTCAAAATAATAGCACTGGAAAGAGCCTTTGGAGGGAGAAAAAGTGCCAATGCCAGGCCTGGCCTCACCACACTGTTTACAGCAGAGACATCAGGGGTCAGAGTCTGAGACTTGATTGAGATTCTTGTTAGTTCAAGGGACCAAACTCAGAGCCTGCTTTGGGTCTGGCAGTGTCTCCACTGCTGCTGCTGCTGCGTTGCTCAGTCCTGCCCAGCTGTTTGTGACCCCATGGACCGTACCCCGCCAGGCTCCTCTGTCCATGGAATTCTCCAGGCAAGAATACTGGAGTGGGTTGCCATTTCCTTCTCCAGGGGATCTTCCCAACCCAGGGATCGAACCCTTATCTCCTCCATCTCCTGCATCGCGGGTGGAGTCTTTACCCACTGAGACGTCAGGGAAGCCCAGTTCTGGTTTCTGATGGCAGAGCCATGTGGAACCAGGAAGAACAGAGTCACGGTGCGTCTCCGCGCAAGCTGTCAGGACGCCCCGGCCCTTCATCCATCCGGTGAGGCTCCGCCTCCAGCTCTGTGTGCCCCCACCCTCACAGAGCTGCATGCAGATAATATAGGTGGAGGCTACCCGAAAAGAAAAACCACCAAACAAATAAAGCAAAAAAAAAAAAAAAAAAAAAGAAATTACTAAAAGAAGTGATTGCATTTGATTCTAAGAAATCAGTTCTTACTCTTCCCTCTGTTGCTCGTTTATGGCGTGACGTGCTTGAGAAACTGGCGCACACCCATATGGATGCACTTACCCATACCCATAACGATCTTTTGAAGTATGTATAAGTGGTGCCATTTAACAGGAATCTGAGGCTCACAGAACTGAAGCTCGGGGATCGACAGCAGGAAAGAGAGACCTTGAACTTGAACAGGCCCATCTGGGTTCAGACACCAGGCTCCTCCTCCCACAAATCACCGCTCACGCTTCTTCAATGATCACACTTTCTCATCTATGTGGGGGCACCCCTTAAGGTTGGAATGAGGAACTCCTAACTCTGGGAGCTCTCAGACCTGACTCTGACCGAACCCTGGAAAGAGCTCAAGGCCAGGAGAATTTCAGCTCCTTTATTGAGTGGAACAAACTGCAGACGGAAGGGAAACTTAGAGATGTACTAGTTTTTCTTATGACCAAGGAGCAAAGTAAGACGTATGCAGGAGGAGGGATTTGAAAGGTCACGCAAACACATTTCTGTGCCCGAGGGCGCCTTGCAGAGCTGCCGGTGGAGAACGGGCCACCTGGAGCCTCCCCCGCCTCTGTCACTGCCCCGTCGTCTGCCCTGTGGCCTCTTGACCCCCAGGACCAGCGCGCCACCCCTGACCCCTGTGTGGCTCACACCCATGTCCACCCATTTCCAGAGTGACACGCTGTCCAGTCTGCTTTGCGAAAATGCTCCTGATACATTCAGACAAAAAACCCCACCCTTTCTGTTTCGTGGTCCACAGAGAGGCTTGAAGGATGGTTATTTCTGAGGGTAGATTTATAGGTAATTGCCATTCTTTTTTTCTATATTGTTCACTATTTTCAATTTTAAAAAAGAAAATATATTTCTTTTCTAAGCATGAAATAATACACCCTTTTAAAGCCTTTTCTCAGCACACCATCACAACTTAAGTTAATCTGGTAAGTTTATTTAAAGTATCCAAGACAGATGTAGACAGACTACGTTCTGGTTCCAGACTCAGCCTGATAACCTAGCTTAGTTCCTAAAATCAGAGTCTGTACCTCTGAAGTAGAATCAAGACATTCTGGTTTCCTGGAGACAGACTTAGACTCAGGGCTAAGGGGCGGAGTGGGTACAGGGAGGCAAGCAAGTCCTTGAACTCTGCTCAGATAATTTTTCCCTAAATTGCCAATAAATGATTCAGTTCAGTTCAATTCAGTTCAGTCGCTCAGTCATGTCTCTTTGTGACCCCATGGACTGCAGCATGCCAGGCCTCCCTGTCCATCGCCAACTCCTGGAGTTTTCTCAGACTCATCATGTCCAGTGAGTTGGTGATGCCATCCCAACCATCATATCCTCTGTCATTCCCTTCTCCTCTCTCCTTCAATTTTTTCCAGCAACAGTGTCTTTTCAAATGAGTCAGCTCTTTGCATCAGGTGGCCAAAGTATTGGAGTTTCAGCTTCAACAGCAGTCCTTCCAATGAACATTCAGGACTGATTTCCTTTAGGGTGGACTGGTTGGATTTTCTTTCAGTCCAAGGGATTCTCAAGAGTCTTTTCTAGCACCACAATTCAAAAGCATCAATTCTTTGGCGCTCAGCTTTCCCACCTCTCACATCCATACATGACTATTGGAAAAACCATAGCTTTGACTAGACGGACCTTTGTTGGCAAAGTAATGTCTCTGCTTTTTAATATGCTGTCTAGGTTGGTCATAACTTTTCTTCCAAGGAGTAAGCGTCCTTTAATTTCATGGCTGTAGTCACCATCTGCAGTGATTTTGGAGCCCTTCCCTTAATACACCTGGACCAAAAAATCCATATTTGTTGGGTTTTTATTTACATACAGGAAACACACAGCAGCGGCAATCCTGTTCCATGTCTGAACGGTAAAAACACAGGCCATTTCTTCATCATGTCTGTTCTCTCTGTGTTTCCCTATTCGGGTTCTGGTTTCTGATAAATTCATGCTCTGAACTACCTGCACGAACAGCCGATACGCTGCCCCATGTCCTGTGAGTTCACATGTTCATAGAGGGACCTGGCAGGATAACTCGTCTCAAAGGAGTTATGCTAACGAGGAAAAATTTAGGTCCCTGACATTTTGCGCAGACAGGCTTCTTGGCAAGCATTGAATGTATGTATGTGTGAATGAACAGACCTGGTTTGTGCCTTCCTGTGTTCCGCCAGCCCTATTCTTCACAGACCCATTTGCCCACGCTGGTGTCAGAACCACTGAGGTTCAGGAACCCTCGAATAAAAAACACACAGTAACTGAAGAGGTGGGCAGCCTCGGCCATCAACCTTTGCGCAGGGCACTAGCTTCAGCTTAGTCCACAATGAAAGACAGAGGAGACAATCAGAATGAGGAGACAATTATTTACCTCATCGTAACGTATTAACCATATAATTTGGAGCTAGAGGGATCAGAGGATTTTTAAGACCATCAGGTCCAACTTCTTAAACTTACGCTGCTGAGTCACTCAGTCACGTCCGGCTCTTTGTGACCCATGGACTGTAGCCCTCCAGGCTCCTCTGTCCACGGGATTCTGAAGGCAAGAGTACCGGAGTGGGTTGTCATTCCCTTCTCCAGCGGATCTTTCCGACCCAAGGATTGAACCCTTGTCTCCTGCACTGCAGGCAGATTCTTTACCTGCTGAGCCATCAGGGAAGCCCCTTCTTAAACTTACAGAAGAAACAAAAAAACTGGAATTTACTGAGATGGTGTAACCGAGCAGGATACCACGGAGCCTTCTGGGGACTGGCCTCCCCTCACGTGCTCTGCTTCAGCGCCTCTCTACAGCACCTAGGTAACAGTACTTGATGTACATTTCCTGAGTTGTTTTTGCAGATGTAGAAGGAAACCTCCCCCACCAAACGGAAGCTGTTAACTCCTTGGTGAACATGCGCACGTAGCCCCAGGCTCCTGGATCCTACTGACTGATACGTTAACCCCTGCGACAGCTCCCTGGTTCCCCTTCATCAGCCAGTCAGAGAAATTGTGCACAAACTGCTCACAGACCCTGCGACACCTCCTCCCTCACCTGGCTTTTAGAAATGCTTTGCTGGCCTTTTGGGAGCCCAGGGCTTTTCAGGGCATGAACCAGCCTAAGTGCCCTGTAATGAACCTTTCTCTTCTCGAAACTATTGTTTGGGTTTGTTTGGCTCCACTGTGCGTCAGGAACACAGACCTGTGCTAACAATGGTAGTTCGGGACCAGAACTGTGCCTTGGAAAGACCCCGAGCTTTAGAGCCTGATAAACGCACATTCTAGTTGGATCTGCCGTGTGTAGCAGGTAGGCCAACGTGGGCAGGTGTTTAAGCCCACAAAGCCTCAGCCTCCTGATCCCTAAACAGCATCGCCCTAGCAGCCCACCAGCGACTGCAAGCAAGGCACTGCATGCGTGAAACACTGCACACTGTACCCTCACACACAACAGGCACCTTGGTTTCTGAAAAAGTGACAGAACCTGAACTAGATGACGCCTCATGGTTTAGGGCCATTTCCTCACCCAGAGGCAGAATTACCTGCAGGAAACTTTTCAAGGACTCCTATGCCGTCCCTTCCCATTCCTGAAAGAGTCGGGGTGCTGCAGCGCCACAGCTGGGGTGCAGGGCGAGTGGAGGCATGAGCATGCTTGAGCGCAGTGTAAACACCGAGAAGGAAGCGTACAAGAGAGTCAGACTAAGGACTGCCAGCAGGAAGTGTGCCTGAGTGCAGGCACGTGTGAATGAGGTTCAGAAGGGGACAGTTGGTGCCACCTGAACCCCACGTCCTTCCCTGTGGGCAGGAGCGAGTTTCTGCAGCCCTGGGTACCACACACACACACAGACAGAGACAAAGGCTTCGCTCCTGACTCTTCACTCCCTGTGATAAACGCCATCCTAGAACAGCCCTCTCCCGCATAGCCCGATGTGACAGCCGGCTCAGAGAAGGGAGCCCCAGGGGGGTGCTGGCATCATCAGAGCTGATGGGGGCTCCAACTGGGAGAAGAGAAAAGTCTGCCCTCTCTTGGGATGAGCAAATGCCAGTCCCAGCTCTGTGCTCAACTCCACTTCTAACAAGGAGTGAGGTCTGTTTAGTTGGTGTCCTTAGTACATATTAACAATAAATAAAGCTTCAATAAATATGCAAAGCGAAAACTAATTTAAATTGACATTTGTGTCGGGTGGGGTGAGAGAGAGTCCTTTACACCATAAAGTGATTTAGGATATATTACCTCGGGCATCTGCATTACAAATTTACCTCTCATTACAGCTATGTTAACGGGGAAAAGGCAGCTTCTCAACAACATTGGAGGCAGGGTTTATTAGCATAAATTTGCATAATAATTAGCTCTGCAGCAAGCAAAGCCTGGCGTGTCTTTCAAACATGCAACTTTCAATGTCAATTTTCTGTGCTTCCCTGCTTGCCCCTGCTTGTCTAACTCTCCTGGAACCCCTGGCCCTGCTTCTGCCAGTTTCTAAATTCTCTCCTACTGGTGGTGTCTTTGGGCTCACGTTTTCACAACCTCTACCCAGCTTCCCTATGGAGAAAGTGAAGGCAGGTATCCACCTGGGAACAAGGGTGACCATAAGTCCAGCTTGAGGTTTCACTGTGTGTGGCCAGAAGGACAAGTTTACACACCTTGCACACTCAGGTGTCAAACCCAGGGGGGCGAACAGCAGTGTGGCTAAGTCCTAAGCTGGATATAACCCTAAGGAACAGTTGATTTCGGAATGCATAAATCCATGTTGTTTATCAGTGGTTTCCTTTGTAATTTTGTTGTGTCTAAGCTAATATTGTAATTATCTCCCATTGCCGGGGCTCCTGCTGCCTGGGTGGTCAGGGCAGGCAGCTGCAAGCACAAGGAGGGAACCCTCTGTGAGGTGATGTGAAGGACACGTGGGCTGAGGATTGACTGATGTTGGCTGGACTCTGTCAGGACCACGATGGGGCAGGGGAGGTCACACCTTGAGCTTCCAGATGTCTCTGCAAACTTCAAGGCAGACACCAAGCCCCTGAGATGCACAGGACCCTCTCCAGGTAGAGCAGGCTCCTCCCCACCCATCAAGGCGAATGTGGAAGCTCACCGAGAAAGGGGGCTAAGGACAGGGAGCCTGGGTCTGCAGTGAGCTCCTTCTCCAAGGGCCAAATGATGGGAGTGTTTGTGCACGCACCCCAGACACGCCTCATCCAGCCTGGAGTGTGTGAAGCACTGAGACAGGCAGGCACATTCACAGTCGCTCAGATCTCACCAAGGGGCCCCGCTTGGCCCCACCCGAGCAGTGAGGTGGATAAGGACAACCAAAGGTTTTTCTGCTTGTCGGTTTTTAATATTTATTTATCTCTCTGGCTGCTCCAGATCTTAGTTTCGCCATGCGGGCTACAGTTCCCTGACTGGGCATTGGACACATGCCGCTTGCATTGGGACTATGGAGTCTTAGCCTCTGGACTAGGGAAGTTCCTGGGCAATTAAGGGAGATGGGTTAAGTAAAGCTCAGACATCTGGACAACTTCACTCAGCCAGAAAAATTCATGTGTACGTATGTACAAACACATGTAAATACTTGTACTGTGTATTTGGTGAAAGACTTAGCCACGATCCCTTCTCATGAGTGAGTGAGGATACAAATGTGATTTGAAGCATGTTCACTATTCTGAAACCCCTTTTGAAAATCCTCTTATTGTCCCAAGCCTTTAGTATTAGGTGTTGCATATTTTGATGTGTAAATGAGACTTAAAGACCTTTCTGATTCCAAAACACATGCTCTTTCAAGGCAATAGAGGGGCTTAAAGACAAAACGCTGGCCCCAGAATCAACGGGGGCTGTGCACCACTGCCCCTGTCCTGTCTTGTAGGCAAGTCAAAAACTGCTTCCTCGAATGTGGAAAGTGGCCAACAGCAAGATGCTAGAGCTAGACCAGGGGCTTTGTTGTCACGTCCACCGCTGTTCATCCCATCCTTGTTCATCCGGCGATGGGGAGCACGCCAGCCTCTCTTATAATTTTCTAAACGTTTGGACTTTTCTCCAGAAAAACGTGCCAATCAACATTCACTCAAACTTCTGAAGACTTAGCATCCATGGGCCTCCTGTAAAACCCTTTCTCCCTAAGATCTTGCAAATCCTAGAGCAAATCGTCCTGAAAGAGCTCAATCCTCTCATTGCATAAATGGGAAACGGGCTCAGAAAGGATAAAACGCTTGTCCAACGTCGTGAAGTAGGTAAGCAGTTAAGTAGAGATGAGAATCCAGTAGAGCCCTGTGATCCCCCTCCCTCTGTTCCTGGAAGAGTGGTATGTGCTGACCCACGGCTCTCAAAGCTGAACAGGCAAAACAAGTACCACAGTAGGGAGAGGAAAGCCGCCTGATGTGCATATGGACAGCGGGGCGTATAACTATTAAGGGGTAAGGGTTTCTGCAATGGTGACAAATATGGTCTGGAATTAACAGATGATGATGACGTGATGACGTCCAACCTTGTGAATGTGTCAGAAACCAGGGGGTTATATACTTCAGAGGCATACGTTCTATGGTATGTGACTTATACCTTAATTTTTAAAAAATCTACTATGATAATCATTCAAAATGCTAGTAAGGAACTTTGTACTTAAGGAAATAAGTGAGAGATGACATATTTAAAATAAGTCAAAGGTAATGGCAGCATAATCCCCTGTGAGATTTAGGGAGGGGTAAAAGCGTTTAGAAGGAGAAAAGAGACAAGAAGGTATGGCTAATGACACTCCAGAGCTTATCACACGTCACAGCTATGGGGTATTACCCAAAAGTTCAACTCATTCTCATGCTCGCCCCACTGGCCTCTAGGGGCTGGCTGAAGTCAGTCTATAGGGCATGCATGAGCTGCATTGTGGAACTGCTGTATTGTCAGAAAATCATCTTCACCACATATTAGAGAAGAGTTGCCTCTGGGCACAGCCCTAGTCTAAGGAGGGGGGCGGTACAGTCTGCATGGAGCCACCTGACACGTCTCCATCACAGACGACCGCTGACATGCCCTCCCCACCAGCAAACATCTGGCTTCTCAGAACCCGAGGGTGAATCACAGAGGCTCAGGAGAGATGCTGATTGAGGGCCGTGATACAGAGTTTGCGGACCTGGTGTGTCTCAGTCGGGAGAACAGAGCTCGACATAGGGTTTGTGCAAAGATGGTTCCTTGTAGAAGTGACCCTGGCAAGGGTGAGCGCTGGCAGGAGAAACAGCTAGTACAGCGGAGAGACCTTGCCTGAGCTGAGGAACAGGTGCATTCAACCCTGCAGTGCCCTTCTAAGGAGCCCTGTAACTATATAGCCAGGTTACCTGCCCGAGGGTAGAGAGGGAAGACACACTGTCCATCTCCGCTTCCACCCCTGCCAGGTGGCGCCATGGTGTGTTAATGATCTCACACTCAGGTTAATTAATGCCTGAGCACCTAGCAGCTTCCTGCAGGCACCTGCCAAGCCCCGGGGCAGAGGAGCCAGGTGTGGCAGAGGTGAGGGGCTCCCTATTGACAGCTGCACGAAGCTCCTCACCCCCGCTCTGCCCAGAGTAAAAGTTGGGCAGAAAGGATGTGAACGGGGACATAGCCAGTGTGAGATCTGGTACATTCTAGTAGTCCCTGGGGACCAAGGAAAAGCAATGCCAAGGGACAGCGTTACTAGCAAGGTTCCCACGGTGGAGATGCAAAACCTCAAAGGAGCCGAACGCTGTGAGAGGTGTTCCAGCTGCATTCAGCGTTTGACCCTCAAGGGAGGTTGGTACCTCTCCTGCCATTTACAAAACCACTCACAGAATCTAGAGGCCATGAAGGCGGGGGTGATGTGAACCCCATTCATCTGTGTCCTCGGCGGGCATATCTGTGACCTGCTGGCCACAGAGCAGGCTCTCAACCAGCACCTCGTGAGTGTGGGGTCAAACATCATGAGCAAAATAAACACCTTCTGGTTTTGACACTCTCACCCGCCACAATGCTATCGCCAGTCAAGTACAAACAGCCAAACAATTATAGACGTCATCTCATTGAAAAGCCACTGAATCCCTTAAACGAAGAGCAATGACTTATCACATCTGTTTTATAAATATATAAACAGCTTACAACAGTGGCCCAAGGTCACATGGATTGTATATTGCACAGCCAGAATTCAAAGCCAGTTTGACTTATTCCAAAACGTACATTCTTAAACATGAATCCACCCTCCACCCCGAGCCATCCATCCTCTACGCGAATGACTCCGGTAATGGGAATCTCATTCATTATTTGCTGAGAGAGCTTGTTCAATCTTTAGAGAGCCCTTGGGGCCGTACAGAATGAATCAATCCACATTTCTTTCTCTCAGTATGCAAATCTACTTGGAACATCTATATCTTTCTAGAATTCATTTCAAATAGTAATCTTTCATTTTTCTAAGACCACTGCGTGAAAGAGCTGCTTGACCTCCGTGCCTCTGGCCTCCGATCTTATATGAGGGAATCGTGCATATTGTTTGAACTGAACTAAGAAACCAGGTCCCAGGTTTTCTTTTTCAGATGCTGGTATAATGGCGGCCCTTCTCCGCACTCTTGGCTTCCCTGACAGCTCGCTTGATAAAGAATCCGCCCGCAGTGCAGGAGACCCCAGTTCAATTCCTGGGTAAGGAAGATCCCCTGGAGAAGGGAAAGGCTACCCACTCCAGTATTCTGGCCTGGAGAATTCCATGGACTGTACAGTCCATGGGG
This sequence comes from Capricornis sumatraensis, assembly GCF_032405125.1. Taxonomy (NCBI): domain Eukaryota; kingdom Metazoa; phylum Chordata; class Mammalia; order Artiodactyla; family Bovidae; genus Capricornis; species Capricornis sumatraensis. Next base: position 16,963,259 of record NC_091076.1, read on the forward strand.
TGGCAAAGAGTCGGACACGACTGAGCGACTTTCACTCTGCACTCTGGCCAGTAGGAGGCGCAGTTCTAGTAACTCTTCACCGTATTTCATGATGTTGGTCCGTTATATCCTGTGCGTTCCAGCTGCCTTTCAGGTGGAGAAAAAGCTGATGGGAGCACACAGAGACTCTTACCATGAGATTTTAGAGGAACTTTAGCTCAGCTCCCAGAAAGACGGAAGCTGAGACCTGGGGGCGAGGAGGGGAGGGGGAATAACACCCAAGAGGTAGTCCAGACCTATGATGCCCAGCTCTCTGATGAAGCCGACAAGATGGATGGTTCACACATGCCGAGGGACAGGACATTGCTGCTGGCGCTAATCTAATTTGCTACTTTACTTTTGCAAGAATATGAGTAGCGTGAGTTTGGTCACATCCATGGTTATACCTCATTACCAATCCCTTTGCAAAACACGCTTCTCAGCACTAAAAATGCTTAACATAGGTGAAAAGAGAGCCATCTTTCAGCCCATTTAAAAACTGTCCACAGCGAGTCGCAAAGGTGAACAGCCATGCATGGAACCCGGCCGTCCGTGTGCACTCACGGCCACTCTCTTTTTCTCAGGCATCCCCGGCTGGTGAGGAAATGGTGTCTGCTCTTCAGGACCCGGGACTCAAAGCAGAAGGCAGACAGTGAGTGGAGCAGATGTCCACCGCTGTCATGCCCCCACTTCCTTCAGCCTCGGCTGCGTTTTCTCAGACAGAAAGGCTGCGTGTGGACTCTGTCTCTTGAAGTAGCTGCAAGGATGCAGAATACTGGCATGAATAGATATCAGAGGTGACTGTGGGATCGACATTTCTGTGGCATCGTCAGGACTGGTTTGGCAATCTGCTAGACTGGCACAGTGGCCTGTCATCACTGCGCTGTACAGAAGCCAAGTTTCTCCAGGGAGAGAGAGGTTCCTTGGATCTCAGAGCCTTCCCCATAATAAAGACACAGACGGGGACAAGGCCATGTAACAGGTGAATCCCTTCATCCTTCCTGCGTCTCTCTAAAGGAAGGACGACATTTCCCCACTGGAGGGACAGCAGAAAGCTGTGGGCTGGTGCTGAACTGTGTGGGAGGTTCAGACGCTATATGGACGCCTCCATTTGCTGCGGGCCTTCCTGCTCCAAGGCTGGATATCCCTGTTTGCACATGCAGGCTGCTTTATTGATGCCTCACACCAGAGGCCCACAAAGAAGGTTTGACTGAGAAAAACTGTGACCCTGCCTGGGGACTCAGAGCATGTAACCTGGACAAGGAGAGTGTTTAGGACAAGCCAGGACACCAGGATGCCCCCTGCTCCCCTGGGCCTGAGGCATTGTCTCCCTCAGACAGAGCTGGGCCTGCACAAAGCATGGACCCTTCCAGAGCCAGGAAGAGCCAATAGCAACCAAACCTTTCTTCCAAATCCCAATTTTCCATTAGTTTTTCTATTTCTTCAGCTATTTGAATTATAAAGTTATGCATGTTCATTGAAGTATGTTGAAAAGTATAAAACATCTAATGTCAAATCCTTTGTCTCTGCCTCTCTCATCTCCCTAAATTTTAGAATTTTAGAAATACAGGGTGCAATCTTCCATAATTTACTCCTGCATGTCTGCTGCAGCTGCTAAGTCGCTTCAGTCGTGTCCAGCTCTGTGCGACCCCATAGACGGCAGCCTACCAGGCTCCCCTGTCCCTGGGATTCTCTAGGCAAGAACACTGGAGTGGGTTGCCATTTCCTTCTCCAACGCATGAAAGTGAAAAGTGAAAGTGAAGTCTCTCAGTTGTGTCCGACCCTCAGCGACCCCATGGATTGCAGCCCACCAGGCTCCTCCATCCATGGGATTTTCCAGGCAAGTCTAAAAGTATATAAAATTTGTGAAACTTTCTTTTCTATAAACAGGTTAATGGAATACGTAATATTTTGCACTTTACTTACTTAGCAGTTTGTAGATTCCCTTTCAAGTGAATGCATGTAAATATTTGGTGAACAATCAGGTGCTTCTAATTGTACATTCCAAGTATTTGCCACCATCCCTGACTCCAAAAATATTTCTACCTGAAAGACAGGTCTTCAAGGAAAGGGTCGTTTCTGGGATGAATTATTGACCTCTCCACTTCCCTGTGCTATGTAGATTTCTAGGCTACACCTTCACTGGCTCACCCCTGTAAAACCATGTGAGAATGCAGGCTACCATCATCCTCACCATCATCACCACCATCGTATCCTCAGCACCTTCACCATCATCACCAATCTATCATCACCACCATCATCATCACAATATTACCACCACCATCATCACCATATCATCTCCATCATCACCATCACCGTATCATCACCATCATCACCACCGTCATCATCACTATCGTCATATCATCTCCATCATCATATATGCCATCGTACCCTCAGCACTTTCACCATCATCACCAATGTATCATCACCACCATCATCCTCACAATATTACCACCATCATCATCACTATCATCATATCCTCACCATCATCACCATATCATCTCCATCATCACCACCGTCATCATCACTATCGTCATATCATCTCCATCATCATATATGCCATGGTACCCTCAGCACCTTCACCATCATCACCAATGTATCATCACCACCATCACCACTATCACTATTCTCATCATCTTCACCATCACCATATCATCACCATCATCTTCACCATCATCACCACCATCATCATCACCATATCATCACCATCATCATCACCACCATTACCATCACCACCACCATCATCATCACCATATCATCACCACCACCATCACCATCACCACCAGCCTCACCACCATTATCAGCTCTCAGGGTGGATTCAGTTCAGTTCAGTCGCTCAGTCATGTCCGACTCTTTGCGACCCCATGAATTGCAGCATGCCAGGCCTCCCTGTCCATCACCATCTCCCGGAGTTCACTCAGACTCACATCCATCGAGTCAGTGATGCCATCCAGCCATCTCATCCTCTGTTGTCCCCTTCTCCTCCTGCCCCCAATCCCTCTCAGCATCAGCGTCTTTTCCAATGAGTTAACCCTTCGCATGAGGTGGCCAAAGTACTGGAGCTTCAGCTTTAGCATCATTCCTTCCAAAGAAATCCCAGGGCTGATCTCCTTCAGAATGGTTGGATCTCCTTGCAGTCCAAGGGACTCTCAAGAGTCTTCTCCAACACCACAGTTCAAAAGCATCAATTCTTCAGTGCTCAGCCTTCTTCACAGTCCAACTCTCACATCCATACATGACCACAGGAAAAACCATAGCCTTGACTAGACGGACCAGGGTGGATTAGAGTTGATGAAACCTATTTCCTGACTCATAATTCTTCAGGTTCTGGCACAGACTTTACCGGGTTGTCCTTCAAGCAGATGAAAGCCAAACAAAGGAAATTTCAGTTCTTACACCAGCTCTGATCAATTACCAGTGGCAGTACATGTGAAAGGCAGTCTGGGGAAATAACTTGGTGATCAACCAGTGACGGTCACTGCTGGACTGAAGTTAGCACGTGTGATTTACTTTGCTCTTCCCTGTCAACCTACCTACGGCAAGCAGTTGAGGCATTTTTCCTTGAAGGAAAATTCAAGGATTTGCATTTTTCTTAAAGGATTCTGCAACAGACAGAATTCCTAGGTTATGGACGGCTAGAGCTAGTTTCTTTCTGAGTCCTGGGTTCCCTTGTGTGACACTGAGGAGATCCACCAAGCCATTTTCCAAGCTTCTTAAATAGCTCTGTGAGCTGTTTAAAGATCCTAATCTATGCGGGTATCAGGAAGGCTGGGAATCTCTAGGGATATTTGGAGGCAATCTTGTGCCCTGTCCACCCTGAGGAAAAGACTCCGGGACTTTTCCTGGGACCTGGGAAGATAAACAGGAGGAATGAGGTTCAACCTTTGCTGGTCTGCCTCCAGTTTCCTTGGGGACTTGGTATGATACCGTATGCAATTAAAAAGTAGAAGACAGTCTGAAATCAAAAGCAAAATAATGTAAGAGTCCTGCATAATGGTATCTGCAAAGCTGGGTCTGTGTGATTCAACAACTGCAATGTGAAATTATATAATCAATAGAGGGAAATGTCGGAGCGAGTCTTTGTGAACTAGGACTGGGAAGAATTTCCTGAATTTCTATAAATAACTTCAAAGGCAAAAAGCACAAGGAAAATGTGATGGCTCTGAGTATGTCAGAAGATTTTCGGTTCAATGAAAGAAACACGTTTGGTATGTAGTTTAAACACAGTTGATTTATTGGGAGAAAATGTTTGCAATGTATAAAACACCAAGGAATAACACTTTGTTTCTGCAAAGAAATTCTTCAGATCACCCAGAAAGAAAAAAAGAAAAGAATCTTTTTAAAAAATTATGAATGGACAGTTTAAAGAAGAAACTCAAATGGTGGTCAGTCACTGGAAGACACCCGTATCTCACTGGTGATCAAATAAATGCAGATTAAAATAAGAAGGTGAAATCAGATCACTTTACACATAACTGACTGCCAAATATAGGACAGGTAGAGATATGAATGGTTGTAGGGGAACAGGCAGTCTGGACAGGGATCAAGTTGCACTTAGATTAAGGAAGGAATATAATTTAATATATAGCCCTTTGACACAGCATTTTCACTGCTGGGTCTGTGTCAGCCCCCAGTTATTAACGGGTCCTTAAGAGACATTGGCAAGCACGTGCCCTGGAGGACTGTTCCCATGAAGGAGCCTGAAAATGTTTAAGTTGTACATAACCGGGTTGATGGCGAGGCCACAGGTGGTGGGCACACAGGTGGAGACCCTGCAGGGATAAGTAACAGACTCTGCACAGAGCGATGCAAACAACCTCAGCACCAGGCCGGGTGGTGGGCAGGAGCAACGAGGGGTTAAAGCCCTGACTTACAGTGGCAACAGCCCACTCTGCACACAGTTTACAGCGGATGCGTGATCACGGCAGTGACAAGGGTCCTGTGCAAACCAGCAAGGACAACCTGCCGTGAAGAGGGTGTAAGAGCCACTCCCTGGCCTGTGCCAAGGAAAATAGAAATAAAGTGAAAGCCTGTGGGATTTGGCAGTTGAGAGTCTTTCACTGATTCTGCCGAGGCCCCTGGCTCCTCTTCAATGCCGAGAAGGAAGTGCCCTGAAAGTCACATCTCCACTAACAGGCCAGGGTCCCTTGAGCCTTTCCTCCTCTTAGAACTGCACTGGCGCTTCTCAGACACCAGAGGGCGCTCCCTGCCCGTGGATTTTTAATAATCCTGGTGGTCCTATTAAACTGGAAGCGGAAAACTAGAATCTCTCCTTGGAGGCTGACCCCATCACAATGCCCCCATGGCCTCCATTCCATGCTCTTAATCCTCTGTGTGAGAAATAGGGAGCACTCATACTTCAGGGTTATGGAGACAGGTTTTAGAGAAATTCAGAGAGAAACAGCCTCTTCCTGGGGGGATCTGCCGCCCTGGGTTCCTCAAACGGGCACTATCTGTCCTCCCTGCGGTCCATCCTTCCCCACCAGGGTCCTCTTTACCCACGCACACAGCCCCCACCTTGCCTCACCCAGTTTTTCTGAATTAGATCCCCCCCACCCCCCCCGCCAGGAAGACACTGCTGTTGACAAGTGTATTGTGTCACAGCACATACTATGATACACACTTTGTGCCAGCAGCAAGCCAAGGGAGGTGTGTTTCGGCTTCATGGCAGGAAGGGTGACCCCTTAGAGCCCATCGCCCATCCCCAGCTCCAGCTCTGGCCCTGCAGGATGCACAGCCCATCTCTTCCATTCTGGCTGTCCCCTGGTCTGGAGGAGGCCCCCTCTTACCCTGGGCAGTCAGTGCAGCTGGTGAGAGCACAGCCGCAGCATCCTGGAAGGGACTGTTCTGAGATCGGGGAGATGGCCTGTGCTCAACCCCTTTGGTTACTAGCTGTCGCGATGGCTGAGAAGAGGCCTTTCTTGTGCAGAGACTGACATTCCCTTCATCACTGAGGAGAACAGGTTAAAGGGATGGGGAGACAGAGGCCTGTTCAGGCCACTTGGCCCCAGGGATCCAGCAGTGTCTGGAGCCAGGAATTCACCTCTGAATCTGTTCAGCCATTGAGCCAATAAATTCATATTTTAAAAAGCTGGATTGAGTTCAGTGGTATCTTTGCCACCTGTAATGAAAAATGACCTGCACTACTAACAGAACAGATATCTCAGGTTCTAGGAATTCTGGAGCATATTAGTGTGAACCTGCTCACGGCAACCCACTCCAGTGTTCTTGCCTGGAGATTCCCCGGGACGGCGGAGCCTGGTGGCTGCCGTCTATGGGGTCGCACAGAGTCGGACACGACTGAAGCGACTTAGCAGCAGCAGCAGCTCTTGTTATGGGGGGAGATGAGATCATGAGCTAACTAAGGGGAGGCCTAGGCAGCTGCCTGGAGCCCCAGGAAGAGGCTGGAGGTCTGCATAGACTGGGAGGGTTCAGGGGGGCTGACCGTGGGTGCAGGCAGGGCTCCCCCTCTCACTGTGCGAGGATGAAGGAGGGGCTGATGAGCTCAGTAGACTCCCCAATCTGAAAGGATTCCTCCTTTCTCTGAATTGCTATTGTGTAAAGAATTCATTTGGCAATTAATCTTACACAGCCCTGTGACATCTTTTCTATTGTTGTCTGGAACTGTTATTTTAATCTTTGTTCCTAATTAACTTTTTCATGTTCCTGCCTCCTCTCCCTAACTAGATGGCAAATTCTTTGAGAGCAGAGACCTGTCTTGGTTATTTTCAACCAGCAGAAAGATCAGATTCCACACTGTGTCCAACCACAGAAGAGACCTAGAGAGAAGGTCTTATTATTTTGCTAAGTGTCATTATTATTCTCATTTTATAGACAAGGAAAGTAGCTAACGGAGGAGAAGAACTCATCTAGAACAAATGACTAGTAAGTCGCAGAACCAGGACTCACACCTGGGTGGTTCTGCTCCAGAGCCTGGCACGCCGAAAAGCACCCGCAAAGCACTCAGTAGGCAGCCTTCATGTCTCATCACTCTTAGACATGAATGTTTTCAGATGCATAATGAAAAGCTGATGAAGATCGGGACTTCCCTGGTGGTCCGGTGGAAAAATCCACCTGGCAACACGGGCGTGGCCCTGGTCTGGGAGGATCCACACGCCATGGGACAAGGAAGCCCATGTTGCCACAGCTACTGAGCCTGCGCCCTAGAGCCCATTCTCTGCAACAAGAGAAGCCACCGCAGTGAGAAGCCCACACGCCGCAACGAGAGAAAGTCTGAGTGCAGCAATGCAGACCTAGCGCAGCTGAAAAGGAGTAAATGAAAACAACTGCTAAATCTGATGAACATCAATTTTTAAATTCAAGTTTTGGTTTCCCACAAACTGGTCTTAAGCTATGGCTGAGAGACTCAGTTTAGACCCAGAGAACTTCATATCCGGGAGGCAAATATTGACCCAGGCATTTCTGGAGAACGTCTGGCTTTGAAAATTGGAGGCACCCTCTTCACCGTTAAGGTGAGATCAAAGGAGATTAGGCTCCTCTTGGAAGCAGGGGTGGGGTGGGCAGAACATCGTCGTGGAAGGACAACGGGGAGTCTAAGGTGATGAGGGGGTTGCTGCTTGGCTTGGAAGCAGGAAGCATAGGTCCTGATCCCAGCTCTCCTGCTCAGCCTCGCCTGCTTCCACAGAATCCCACGTGGTAAGAGTGAGTCACCTCATCCACCAGCGGTTGTTTTTCTGTATTTCTTTTTAAATTAATTAATTTATTTTAATTGGAGGCTAAACACGACTCTCATATCTTCCACCTAAAACACTGCCCTTTTAAATTAGAACTCAAACAGTAATTCAGGCCCTAGTGAGTCCTTAGCATACCATTCAACACCGATCTACTAAAGAATCATTTTTATAAATGGTGACATCAAAAACCTCCATCGTGGGATGTCCCTGGTGGTCCAGTGGCTAAGACTCCGAGTTCCCAGTGCAGAGGGTCCGGGTTCAATCCCTGGTTGAGGAACTAGATCCCACATGCTGCCACTAAGACCCAGCACAGTTAAATAAATAAATATTTTAAAAACCTCCCATGATATCATTTCTGGGCTCAAAGCCCGCCTGTGTGTTCATTATTGAAGAAGAAAGATTAAAGTACACATTGCATCATCAAGGACTCAAATAGCTTGTTTCTACCCACGTTTCCCATGTTGTCTCATTACCTTCCTTCACGTAAAGGCTAATTAAGCAGACTCCTTGTTATTGAATGTTTATGTTCAGCCCTCCTTTTAAAGCCCACTCCCCTCATGCCATTGTCTATTAAAATATATCCATCCCTTCATTTGCTCCAGCAACTAAAAGCATTTCATGGGTACCTACTATGGGCCAGGCATTGGGCTGCATAGCAGGGCTATTAATCTGACTTCATGAAGTTTTCCTTCATTACCTCCCACATGAAATACCTTCCCTTCTCTCTACTGCCCACGTTCTAGGCTGCTCTGCATTCTCCCTGGCTGGACAACTGCGGTTGCCCACCGACACTAAAGCTCTTGAGATTAGGGACGGGGTTTCCTTTATCCAAAGAGTTCCTTTAGTACCCAGCACAAAAGCAGACACACTCTTTGTTAAGCTAGTTTGGAAGAGCTCTCAATCCATTTGGCAAGACACACCACAGCCAGAAATTAACTAGTCACACAGTGAATGCAGTCTACTTCGCTCCACTGACATACTCACATGATAAAGTTCCAAAACATATGTTATTGAGGAGTAGAAAAAAGAGACATATGTAATAGTTACATAAAGTAGGAAAAGAAAATCTGTATCTAAAAGAAAGATCCATGGGAAAGATCCATGGACATCGCAAAGAATTGTTAGGATGTGAGCAAAGACATAAGCAGTATTCCAAACTGGGAAGGGAGAAGAAAAAGATATGCATTGGGGTCTGTTTGGATCTAGATGACCAAGAACAAATTACATGTGCAGTGACAATGGGCCCTTGGAAGCTGGTTGCATTGTCTAGTTAACATGTGGGTTCATCTAATATCTAACTCGGATCCTTATTGCTGATGTCGACATCTCATTTCTTCTTAGAAAACGGAGGACAGTGAATGATGCCCCTCGATGCACTTGAGAAGACAGTATAAAATGGTGCTACAGAAAGGCTTTTAATAACCTATTTCAAATATGCAGATACAAAGGTGATAATTCAAGTGCAGCTTTAAGATTTTTCAAATACCTGACTTCATCTGCCTTGCTCTGATGGTTTCTATGAACACGTTTTCATTTTCTAAATCTGGAATTGGTAGAATCTACCTATTTGAAAAGAGATGTTACAGTCAAACATTGTTCTGTGTTTGAGGTGTAATTATTGTTCTCCTATTTTAAAAGCCTACCATAAAGTGGGATGCAATTTTTCCTTTTCAGCTGTGCAAGGGACATCGATTTTCTCATGTCTTTTTCCCTCTCTGAGCTTCCTATGATCTGGACAATATTATAAACAGGAAGAGAAATGCAGATGAATTCAATTTCCAGTTTGAAATAAAAAGTCAATTTATTGTCTAATAAAGATGTTCCTCTCACTCCATCTCCTTCTTGCCGCCCAAGGACCTGTGCTTCCCTTTTCGCTTGGAAGGAGTATTCTTGTTCCTTCCACCCTGCCCCTCACCCCGTCTGTCCGTAATCGGGCCACGATCCTCTCTTGTTGCCTTATGCTGTTGAAGTGTTACCCGAATACATTGTGATGAGCTATACCTTCGTCATTTTTAAGCTTACTTCTGGAGGCTGCATGAACCCTCCAGCCTAAGTATACACCTGACCTTGCCTCAAATGAGATTGCACTCAGAGTCAGACATCAAAAACGTTAGCGCTGAAAGGCAAGATGCAGAGCGTCTAGTTCAAGCTCATAATTTAACAGAGGATGAACTTATAACCCAAAGAGGGTGAGTGAGCGCAGAAAGGTCACGCACTGGTTAGCAGGGAGCTCGGGCCAGCACTGAGATGCTGCTCGGATTTCTGTTTTGACATTTTTGTTTCAAACGTTCTCCAAGTCATGCTTTTTAAAACAGCCATCTCCAGGAAAATGTTAATATATATTTCAAACGAAGAGAAGAAAAATGTTCTGGGCCAAAAAAGAACTTATAAAACGCTGGTTTAACCCAGCGCTTTACAAATTTTTTAATGGGTTTATTTACTGCAAGCTTTCACAGGGAATTTAAAATGCTCTTTTTTTGCAAGTTCCCGAGAGAGAGATATGTTGTACACAATTTGGCCAACCTATTTGACGACAGACCAGAGTTAAAATTGTGAGCCTCTGTTACCACCTAGTGCACCAGGGAACAGAGTTTGAGAAACGTCTCCTTCTACCAGAATACTGTGTAAGTAGGGTTTGACAGACTGATGTCACAGGCTCCTTCCCACACCTACTATCTAGGTAATCCTGCACCTATAGATCCTGTTCTGTGAACCTGAGCTCTCATTTGTAAAATGGGAACTCACTTACCTTACTAGATTTTAGGAAATGGTATAGGTCAATAAAATATGTAAACTATAATTATCAAATTTGATTTGCAACACCCTGCAAAAGTACTTACAATACAGAGTAACAAAATCAATATATGAGAAAATGTACGTGAAGATAAGAATGAGAAATAACTCAGGAGATAAAAACAGCAACCCACTCCAGTATCCTTGCCTTTGAAATCCCATGGAGGGAGGAGCCTGGTTCATGGGGTTCCCAGGGAGTGGAACAGGACTTACTGACCAGCCAGCAACAACACCTGCACAATTCAAACATTTAGATGATATCAACAGACATTGGGAAGACAATATAGGCTGTTGTTCCACCATTAGGAGAAAACGGTCGTTACTCATTTAGAGATTGTACTTCGAGCCTTTGTGTTTATATATGAACAGAGTTTGATCCACCTTTATGGCAGAAAGCAAACAGGAACTAAAGAGCCTCTTGATGAAGGTGAAAGAAGAGAGTGAAAAAGTTGGCTTAAAACTCAACATTCAAAAAACTAAGATTATGGCTTCTGGTCCCATCACTTCATGGCAAATAGATGGGGAAACAGTGGAAACAGTAAGAGACTTTATTTTGAGGGGCTACACAAGCACTGCAGATGGTGACTGCAACCATGAAATTAAAAGATGCTTGTTCCTTGGAAGAAAAGCTATGGCCAACCTAGACAGCATATTAAAAAGCAGAGACATTACTTTGCCAACAAAGGTCCGTCTAGTCAAGGCTATGGTTTTTCCAATGGTCACGTATGGATGTGAGTGTTGGAGTGTGAAGAAAGAGGGCCGAAGAATTGATGCTTTTGAACTGTGGTATTGGAGAAGACTCTTGAGAGTCCCTTGGACTGCAAGGAGATCCAACCAGTTCATCCTAAAGGAGATCAGTCCTGGGTGTTCATTGGAAGGACTGATGCTGAAGCTGAAACTCCAATACTTTGGCCACCTGATGCGAAGAGCTGATTCATTGGAAAAGACCCTGATGCTGGGAAAGATTAAGGGCAGGAGGAGAAAGGGACGACAGAGGATGAGATGGTTGGATGGCATCATCAACTCGATGGATAGGGGTTTGGGTGGACTCTGGGAGTTGGTGATGGAAAGGGAGGCCTAGCGTGCTGTGATTCATGGGGTTGCAAAGAGTCGGACACGACTGAGCGACTGAACTGAACTGAACTGATAAACAATTCTTCCTGCAATTGGAGTTTTTTTGTTTTTCTTTCATTTCAATTATAATTGGACTTTCCTGGTGGCTCAGATGGTGAAGAATCTGTCTGCAATGCAAGAGACCAGGTTCAGTCCCTGGGTTGGGAAGATCCCCTGGAGAAGGGAGTGACCTCCCACTCAGGTGTTCTTGCCTGGAGCATCCCATGGACAGTGGAGCCTGGCAGGCTACAGTCCATGGGGTCGCAAGAGTCAAACACAACTGAGCAGCTAATGCTTTTGCTTTCTTAGCTGTAATTACAAAAAATAAATACAGTTTGCATCACCTCAGTGGCTATGCTGTAAATAAATATTACATCACTGTCTGCATGCAGAATCACACTGGAACCAAGTGGAACTACTTCAGCTATCAAGGCTAAGGTGAAAAGAGGCAGATGTACAAAGATTCATTAAAGGCCAGGTGGTTACAGAGGAGCCTAACACTGAAAAAAAGGTTTCATGTGCTTCAAAGAGGGATGAAAGGGGGAAAAGAGAGGCATCAATACTGAAACACGGGATTAAGACAGGAGAACCCTAGATACTCTGTGCTGCTTGAGGTCAGCTGCATATTCACATCACGAGCAAGGATTATGAGAATGAAGTGACATCTTAGTCACATTAACTTGGCTCCATTTTCATTTTGTAGTTTTGTTTGTATACATTCTTATTTACTTATTTGTGGTATTTAAAAGCTATGGCATACAGTATGCCTAATTTTATATTATATATTTAAAAAATGAACATGCCAATACTCACTTTTCAGAAAGGAAAACATACTAAAACACACACATATTTTTAATGAAAGTTAAACAACAGAGGAGGCTATATATCTGGCAAACACCTGGAATGCAGGTGTCTGCATACCTCCTCAGAATGACCCAGATGCTCTTGACCATCCTTTGAGTGAAGTGTACAATTGCCAACTCTTATAAAACAGAGATAATAGGAGGTCATGTCCCCATGTTTGAATATATACAGCAGAACTACTATCATTTTATCCCAGAAACACTTTAAAGCAAGTGACATCAACAACCAACACAACAATAAAAAAAAAAAAATCTCTGAAAGTTCCCATAAGAAAGCTAATATCAAGTAATGTGGATGCTGGGTGAACCTGTTGATACAGACTGATTGCCAAATGTATCATGATGTAATGGAATGATTTGACCCACTATGTAGAATGGTTGAATCTAAGCCAATTAAATTTTGAAGGACAAGTGCCAAGAAAGAAAATGAAAGCTGATCTTGAGCCCTTCTTTCTGGTAGCAGCAAGCGTGTAGGACCGATTGCCTGCTGAGATCATCACTGCTACGTGATGAGTGCAGATAGAGAGAGCGCCCTGGGAAACATGTCCAGCAGGCAGGTCTTATACCCAGAGGGGTTCCCAGTAAACCCTGAGCAATAAAAATGTTCTAACAACAGTGGTCTCATCTCCCAAGGTGACTTATTTGACGGGAATTTTACTTACCTGGAGAGACAGCTATATTATTTTTGTAAGTAAAATGATAAGAGCTGATCCTATGCTCATTATCGAATATAAACTGCTTTAGGGCTAAGCACTAACTGTATTAATTAATGAATTAAGACACTGGCAGATATTGACCCATCACTGCAGGTGACAGCATCATTCTCTACCCTGAAGTCAAAACACAAAGCGCCTCACCAGAGTCTCTCCTCTGAGGACACGCACCCCAGCATACCTACTGCAAAGCATCATGGATCAAGTCTTCCTTGCTGGGTTTATTTATTTATTTATTGGCCACACCCCAAAACGTGCTGGATCTTATTTCCCTGACCAGGGATTGAACTCGCGGGATTGGAAACTGAAGTCTTAACCACTGGTTCACCAGAGAAGCCCTTCCTTGCTGTTTTTTTAATAAGCATTCGGTGAGTATTCCTCTTAAACAAAATCTAAAACCTTAACTGTGATAATCTTATAAAGAAGAGGTACCTGTAGCCATGACATCGTAAGATAAGGAGAAACAAGAAAGAATTTCCAGAGGAAATTGCAAATTATCCAGTTGCCATTCAGGAGTGGATGCGCTGCCCTTGACGTGGTGAGGAATGGTGAAAGAGCCCTGCGGTCAGAGCCTGGACACAGCCTCACAGCAAGTCTGAAACACTAATGGGAGCTGTGTTATCTACAGCAAGGGAGCAGAGAGGTGTGGGCAGGCTGCAGCCAGGCCACTCACACACCCCAAACTCAGCACGCCCAGACAGGAGCCCTGCATCTTCCTCTTCGAAGTCGGGCTCTTCTCCCCATTTCCTGTCCCCTGCACCCCCTATGCCTGAGCCACACTTAGCTCCTTTCTTCTCCCTGAAATCATATCAACAAGTCTTATCACTTCTGCTCATTACTGCCTTGGGAGTCACTTTCCATAGTTCAGATTCTTACTCCACCTGAGTTAAGAAGATTATTATTCTAGGTATCTGTTCCTCCTTGACCCATTCACCACAATCCCAACACAATCCTTAAAAGTCCATCTGATGGCGACGTTCTCCTAACTGAGATCCTTGAATGGATCCCACCATCTTCATCCAGCATCCAGCCCCTCAGGTCCTCTAAAAGGCATTTCAAGTTGCTCACCCTCCTGCGATTTTCAGGCTGTTATTCTTCCATGTCCGTTGGGACTAAGAGGCCTTGGAAATAGTCACAGGCACTGCCCACAAGTCTCTTGGGCTTCCTGTGTTTCCATACTTTCACAAATGAAGCTCTTTCAGCCTGCAATACATATCTTCACCCCTGGTAGCTCCCTCCTGCATAGCTGAGCGTGCTTGCACACACATTATACACATGCAGCATCTTTCAGCTCACATCCCACGTGAGTCACGACCTCCTGCCTTCCCCAGCCCACATAGTCAGGAATCCCTCTGTCTATACTTTTAACTTTTATTTTACTTTTCTCAAACACAATCCTCAGCGTATAACTTTAAGTCATTTGAGGGCAGGGATTGAATTTTGCTATCTTTACATGCTCAGATTCTAAAATCACTACAGTGGATCATCTTTGGCATGTCCCATCCAACAACAATCCTTTCCTTTCTGAGATGGACCCTCAGAGCTCAGAAACAGTCATGTCTTATTGCCCACACTAAGAGTACACTCCATGACTGCCACCTGGCCATGGTTAGTTGGCACCAGGGTGGGTCTTTAATACAAGTGAACAAAATGGAAACCTCCCCTAAAATTTCAGAACTGAGGATTGCAGAGAACGTGAGTCAATTATGAAAGAAAACTCAAGAGTCATTAACTATCCTGTTCTTCCCATGTGGAGGAGGTTAGTCTACAATGCAGGATTAAAAAGAAATCCAACACGCAGAAAGTAATTAAGGAAAGAGAAGGTGAAAGGTCAAGGGAGCAGGAGGAGGGGGATGAGGGAGAGGAGTGGAGGGAGAGGGGTGTGGGGGGTGGGTGTGGAAGGAGAGAGGTGAGCTCTCAGAGTTCTAGTAGCACCTGAGTCCCTAATGCCACTTATCTCTGAGGTTAAATTCACACTTCCCCATCCCATAGTTTGGTTGTAAGAGACATCCAGTATTCTTCCAATAAATCCCACTATTTTTCCAAGTTAATTTGAATTGGATCCTGTAACTTACAACCAAAACTCTATGATGCATGCATACTAGCTAGTGACCATAATTCATTACCAGCAGGATAATTTAGGTATCCAGCACAATATTAGATACTAGCTCAGAGGGTAAAGCATCTATCTGCAATGCAGGAGACCCGGGTTCGATCCCTGGGTCGGGAAGATCCCCTGGAGAAGGAAATGGCAACCCATTCCAGTACTATGACCTGGAAAATCCCATGGACGGAGGAGCCTGGTAGGCTACAGTCTATGGGGTCACAAAGAATCGGACACAACTGAGTGACTTCACTTTCCCTTTCATGTATCCAGCACAATATTAGATAATGTATGATTAGGATCTATTTGATTTTCATGATGATCTATGAGATTGCTATATCTCATATACATTTGATATATAGATATCTATGATATATATACATATATCATAATGATTCTGAGATTATTCTCAGAAAATGATCGGCCTGAATTCAAGTCCAATTCTGTCTAACTCAAAAGCCAGTGAGAAATGTGCATGCTTTAAATATAGCTTTTTTGGGAAAATAAGAGTTTTTATTTTTTTAATTACTGGGGTATCAGTTCAGTTCAGTTCATTTCAGTTGCTCAGTCGTGTCCGACTTTGCGACCTCATGAATCGCCGCGCCAGGCCTCCCTGTCCATCATCAACTCCCGGAGTTCACTCAGACTCATGTCCATAGAGTCAGTGATGCCATCCAGCCATCTCATCCTCTGTCGTCCCCTTCTCCTCCTGCCCCCAATCCCTCCCAGCATCAGAGTCTTTTCCAATGAGTCAATGCTTCGCATGAGGTAGCCAAAGTACTGGAGTTTCAGCCTCAGCATCAGTCCTTCCAAAGAACACCCAGGGCTGATCTTCAGAATGGACTGGTTGCGTGTATAGTTGATTTATAATACTATGTTACTTTCCGCTGTTCAGCAAAGTGAGTCAGTTATACATATACATATATCCCTCCTTCTTTAGACTATTTTCCCATATAGATCATTAAATATAGTTTTAAAAACTACAGCTTTATTGGATCAGAGGGATAATTTCCAGGGAAAGCGGTAAACAGATGCTGAGTAGGGTCTTTCAGGCAAGAGTTAGGGATCTGCTCTTAACTTTCTTAACAGCAGTCAGCATTCTTGAATGTGGTGCCAAAGAAGGACTCAAGGCAAAGGCCATCCTGGCATTAGCATCAGTAAATCCAATTCACTTTAAAAAACAGAATAGACGAATCTTCATTTTTTTCTAAAAATAAATATAAAATTAAGTCAAAGTCAAGAACATGAGTGGAAGAATGAGTGTGCTGGCCGCCAGATGGCCTTTACTTCTGCAGCTGTGAACTGAGAGGTAAAAGTTACGAGCCCTGGTGTGTCTATGTATTAGATTCATTTTTATTTAGAATAACATTATTCTACTTATCTGGATCTGGGATAAACTGTTTCTGAAAAAATGCAGGTGTTGCTATAATTACCTACATGGACTGAGTGATGTGAGAACAGCTGTTAATTACCTTGCCTTTGAGGCTTTCAGATCAAAGTTTCTTTAAACGTGGAAGTGGGGCTTGTTTCCATCAAGGGGGCCAGCCACAGGAAAACGCTAAACACAGAACACCAGCAACAGTAAATGCACTTGGCTGAAGTTCGTTTGCTTACAGGTCAAATGTTCCAGACAATGTTTAGGATGCTGAAAATGCCAGAATAAAATTCCACAAAACTAGGGGCAAATGTTCAGATACTAGTTTGAAGTCTGCAACAGGTGATTATGTCCCTGAAAAGCTCAAGACTACTTTTCTGGTCTCTGAAAATCACTCCTCTCTGCTGGCCCTTGCAATGTCCTTGCTTTGTGACCTGTGACAGGTGACACAGAACACTATTGGTACTTCTACAAATGGACATTTCTCAGGAGCATATTTTGAGGTGTTTATCTTGTTAGTAATGATGTTCTGCTCCTTCTATGGTGATGCAAGGGTCTGGGTGAATGCTCAGATCACAAGATCCAAGGATGATTCTTCGTTTAATCAAATACCAGGAGACCAAGATGATACTCAATTACAACATATTAGGTGAATCAATGTCTGGAATGAACTATATGCTTACACATTCAAACACCTGCCTTAAAGTTCTCTCAAGATGCTGGAAATGAGTTAGTAACAGCAGGGTCTTGAAGCGTGGATCTAGCAGCTGTTTGAGCTTGGGAAGGAGATTTCATGAAAACATAACTATGAAAGATAATCCTGGGATGTCACGTTACATTTTTACCTTAGTGATGCTAGGTATTCACATGCTACCAGGTTTGTGCAAATATTTCTTCATCTGGTTGCTGGCATGTAGTACAAAGCTCATACAATGCATTATATTCCCAAGGGAAAATCAACGTTGTCATTAGATACTGGTGATGTCCACGTGCTGCTATGTGGAGGTTCAAATTGCCGCCTCGCTTATCTATCTGTTCCACTGGGGCCAGACAGCACCTCACTGAATCAATACGTAATGAGTGGTCTACACTTCCTCCTCTAGACAGTAAGATGTTTCCTGGCCACACATTCCCATAAAGCAGCCCCTTTTTGCCCAATTTGCTGAGAGTAAGACAATTTTTTTTTTAATGTAAGTGCTTTCTGAAACTGGACATCTGTTCCTGGCCAGGGGAACAGGGCAGAAGAAAGACCATGGGAACAAAGAAGGTAGAGAGGAGGGGTGAGATCATGTCAGAAGTGGATTATGGGGAGGACTGAGGGGAATACTCGTGATGCTTATATCGTTAGTGTCTTACAAAATCCTAATAACAAGTAGGTATTTTTAAGGGAGGGAGCAAATGAGTGAACACTTATGTGGTAAGTGGAAGGGCTTGATAGCATCAAAGGAGAGTTCAGAAAAGTTCATCTTATTAATATTTATGCATCTGACCTTGTTCTGAGTCTCCTACAGTAGAGATAAGTTCAGCATTTACTTCTCAGATCCCAGGGAGGGATATAATTTTTCTGGCATTCACTTTGTAACTACTGATTGATTCAGTGGCCTTGAATTACATCAAGGCTCAGAGAACTGTTCAGAGCATGAGAAAGACTCAAATATGCATGGTGTAGAGACGTCCATGCTCAATGACTAAGCAGATTTTGATTTGACCATCCAAGGCTAAGTGTCTGTACAGATGGAAAGTCTGAAATCTCTCTGAATAAGAGAGGGTTATGGCCCATGTGCTATGGAGCAGCAGGGGTAGAGCCCCATGTGCCATACCAAGTTCTCAGCCAAGAGCCAGCACCCACTCTCCAGGGAGCAGAAGAGAGAATAATCTGTGGCCACTGGGAAGAGTGACCCGTGAAGGTGCCTTAATCCCTGTAGTGAACTTCTCAGGCTTGGATACAAACAAGGGCACCATGCAAATGATTTCTGTATCTAAAATGAATAATAAACCACAGCGGTACTGTATTCCCATAGTGATCTGGGCATACCTCTTTTGAGACAGTTATTTTAGCCTCTGTCTTTGTTCAGGCTTATATTAGATAATCGTGGCACTACAACTTTACCATATATTCTACTTTGATCAAACTTTGCATGTCTATTGTGTATCTCACAAAGTACTTGGGGAAACTGGAAGCATCTTCAGTTTCCTTCGTTTACTAAAGCAAAAACCAAGTCACCAATTCACCTCGTGTTTTGAGACTGAATCAAGAACAACATGTAGAATGTGTCTCCATGTAAAAATGGCCCTCTCCACACCAGGAAACCTAAAGACTAACGACTTTAACAATGCTCTGCATTCAGTTTCCAGATTTTCAGCCAGCTTTGTGAAAGTGGGAATCAAAGGAAGAGAGCCAGGTAAGGAGGTGTGGATTAGAAATGGGATGAAATGTGACGGGGAGAAATTATAAGGTGAAAAAGCCCTTTGTTCATACAATGGAACATAATTTTGTGGTAGACATTTTTTTAAGCTTGTATTGTATCACACAGTGTTCCTTTGCAAGATTCTGTGTGTTGTGTTAAAATGAATTTCATTTTGTCCCAATCAATGAATCTCCCCACTTGCTATTACCTACAGCCCTTCCTAGCAGCCAGGGTTCTGGCTTCACTCCAACACCAGGCTGGCATTATAGTAAGCAAAGTTTCTGGCTGTCCAACTGTTCAATCGAGGTAGCTGGAAAATGTCACCTACACCCAGATACTTTTAAAATTCCTTTATTTTCTCTTTCTCTCTCCCCATGCTCTGAAATTACCTCCAGCTTATTTGTCTGGCTAGAGGTTAATGGAACACTAATGATGTTAATGAGCCTTTTGCAGTGCAAGTTTTTTCAAGAAAGAGATATAATAGCTGTTTTCCTTCCCTTTTAATCTTTTTCATCATTCAAGAGTTACAGGCTGAGACAATTAGCAACTTGGGCAGCTCTGCCTCCCTGCTCAGTCGCAGCCCAGTGGGGCAAAAAGCAGGAAGCCATTAGACAGCTTCGCATGTCCACAGGTGAGATCTGGGGATGGAAGCAATATACTGCTTCTTGCCAGAAGGCATAATGCTATTCAGGGAGAAAGGAGGGAAATTAGCAATCTGTTGATGAAGCTTTTCTATGGCAGGCAGGCAGCAGGAGCTGTCCAAAGTACTGAAGAATCATCATAAATTCTTCCCCTTTCCCTTCATTAGACTGAGGGCTGGGGCTGCCTGAGAGCCAAAAACTTTGAGGAGCTTAGAGTCTAGTTCTTCAAAGCATCCAAATGTTTAGTTACTTAGAGTAAACTCACTGTAACCTCAGAGGATCCTGACAAAGAAGGACATTTCTATAAAACAGGTTTTTGAGCAATACTTTACAATTTCTCAGGTGTTTGTCCATGTGGTGGTGGTCTCATATTCTCTCTCTCTGTGCTTTGGAAAGTATACATCCTAGATGCATATGGTAATTAAAACATGCTCTCAGAGTGTTGCTAAGATGGAGAAGCACTGAAAGTAAGGCAAGTCTAAGATCTGAACTCATCTCCCTTCTGACTCAGCTGGTGCTAGATTTTATTTCTGGTGAAAGGGCCCTATAAATGCTTTCAGCAAATGTTTCAGGAAGACATTCAGTGCACTTAGGGGAGAGGGCTGAGCATGTGACATTTCACTTTTCTTCAGCTTGTTGATTTCTTTTGTATCTAAAAGTGGATTTTAATTAAATGGATCATGGTTCACAACCAAGATATAGAGAAAAAATATTAAAGTTACAATTCAAAGTCAGGATCTATGGGCATAGCTTTCCTATAAAGGTCATTCCCACTCAGAACTCAGCCATTAATTCCAGCTAACCCAAGATGTCATGAAAAGCAAAATGTGAACAGACTATATGCTATAGATGTATAGTAGGTTGTGGGGCACCATAAGAATGTTCTATGTACCCTTGGAACTTATGGTTTTAGAGATATGCCTGGGAAAACAGAGACTGGTTGCCCATCTACTGTGCTGTGCTGTACTCAGCTACTCAGGCATGTCTGACTTTTTTCAACGCTATGGGCTGTAGCCTGCCAGGCTCCTCTGTCCATGGGATTCTCCAGGCAAGAATACTTAAGTGGGTTGCCATGCCCTCCTCCAGGGGATCTTCCCAACCCAGGAACTGAACCAAGGTCTCTCACAATGCAGGCAGATTCTTTACCATCTGAGCCACCAGGGAAGCCCCAAAATACTGGAATGCATAGCCTCTCCCTTCTTCAGGGGATCTTCCTGATCTAGGAATTGAACCTGGGTCTCCGGCATTACAGGCAGATTCTTTACCAGCTGAGCTACTAGGGAAGCCTGTCCCTCCACTATATGTGGTCAATCAACTTTATGCTTGGTGAGGTGGTAACTAAAAATGAAATACACGGCCTGGAGATAAAATAAAGGGGAAACTGTGTATCTGAAATAATCAAGAAAGCAATTAATTGTGTAACTGTGGTGCTGACGAAAAGCATAAATCAAGGCAGAGAATTTTTATTCAGACCAAGTGTAGTTGGAAAAGACTCTGAATGCTGGGAAAGATTGAAGGCAGGAGGAGAAGGGGATGACAGAGGACAAGATGGTTGGCTGGCATCACCGACTCAACAGACATGAATTTGAGCAAGCTCTGGGAGATGGTGAAGGACAGGGAAGCCTGGCTTGATGCAGTCAACAGGGACACAAAGAGTTGGACATGACTGAGGGACTGAACAACAATTGCCAAGGACTTTATAGGAGAGGTCATGAGGTGTAAATCTGATTATATCACTGAATGTTACAAAGAAGGGATTTCCAGGTTCAGGAAGTGAAGAAAGGATGGGGATGCATATTGTCATTGATGGCACTTGCATGTCAGAGTTATTCTTTAGTGGCAGTGGGCAGGTGGATTGAAATGAGCAGAAACCAAAGGTAAAAAGATCTCCTAAGAGACAGCTGCCAAAATTCAGAAATAGGTCCAAAATAGAGATGAAAAGAATATGAATGTTAAGACATACTGTGAATGAAAATATTAAGACTTGCTGACAGATTTGATTTAGTAGAAGAAAAAATAAAAAAAGACTCAAAGAGGATTTGGAGATTTTTTAGCCAGGGCAATTGAAATGATTGGGTCATAAATAGAAAGAGGATAGTTTTGTAGAAAAATCATGTTCAATGACACTGCTTTGAAATGTCACAATATATTTTCCCTCCTAGATTCACATGGATCTGGCCAATCTGAACTATATTAATGTCTTAAATTTCTTATTTCCCTATTCTAACATTTGCTCCAATTGCTAAATAGCGCCTATATTCCCTTACACCAATTTAACAATGATTTTACCAATTTACTTCAGACAAAAACCCACTGGAGAAAAAGATGTTTTGTGCAGTTGAGTATCATTATCAGCATGTGCTCAGACCATCCATTTGGGACTGCAGGTTTCTAGGAGGCCAGCATCGCACCCATTTAGAAAACTCTGTCACAGCCTGTAGAGCACCATGCAGCTATCTAACACAGACTTTCTGTAAAAAATGATGATGGCAACTAGAAATAGTCTCAAAGAATTCATCAAATGCCTTAGATGGTAAAATCAAAGCGAAAGCTTTTATGCACATCACATCCTTGTTTTCTAAAGAAATAATGAACCCTCCCCCCACCCGCCCCACCAAGCAGTGTAAGGAACTACATAATTGTGTATATGGGGCTACAGCGCTTATAGCAATGTGCTCCATCCAGATGGCAAATGGGATGATGGCAAAGCCAGGATGAGGAAGCAACTAATGATACTTCAAATAGCAAACCGCAAAGCAAATGCAAGCACAAATGACATACCCAAGACCAGACAATGGAGCACATGTCAAAGTCAGCTGCTTGGGATGGGGAGGAGGGGACAAAAATAAAAAGTAAATGTGCCTTCCATAAACATAAATACAAACGCATGGCAGTACTTCAGAGCACGCAGCGCTCTGCACATCAACCTCTGTTCCCCACGCCGGCCTCCAGAACTCCCTTGGCTTGAGCTCACTCAGTAGGCAAGACCCCACAGACCATCCTCTGATCCAAAGGAAGAGATGGGCTCTTTATCTGTTGCCTTAAACAGAAAACTCTCCCAAGAACAGTCACTTTTAACTCAGCAGGTAAGAAAGTTCTCATGATACATTGCAGTCTTAGGCATTCCATTTGTAAAGGCAGGGAAACCAGGCCAAGTATCTCCAGGTGAATGATACTCGGATCAAGACTCAGAACTTGCTGTGACCTCAGGCAGCCCTCTTTTCTCCATGGGAGAGGTGGGCTGTTAAAGACACCTGCCCTGTGGTGGGACTGGGACAACTTTTGGAATGTTGGCAGTACACAAATAGCTCTAAATTTAGATAGAAATGCCAAAGTGCATAAAAGCAAATTATTAACCAGAACTTAACAAGGATTGAAGACTTCTGCTCATGCTTTGATTAGAGGGTATCTATCTGCATTTCTAGCTGCTGCTCTCTGATAAAGGGGAGGGAGGGAGCCTTTCAAAATTGCCTGGACAAAAGCTTGAGATAATGCTCTTCCAACAGACACAATGCCCTCTCTGAATTATACAACCGCTGCTGTCCTTGTCGGTGCTTCTGGAACTGCTGATACAAGCTGTAAGAAACTTCTCATCACAAATGAACATTTCTGGCCCTAACCTATTTGCCCAGACAACCTGCCAGCCGACCAAAGCTAGGCTTTCTGTGAACATGGATAAGATGGCAACAGGACATCGGGAATTCCTTTTCTCCCTTTTCATTGCTCACCCTTCCCTCTTCAAAGTTGCAGGTGTTTTGTCTCAAGGATCATAGAGATCCCAGTGACTCAGTTTCCCCCTTGCTGTTGTCTTTTCTTTCACTGGCTGTTTATTTATGACTCACGGCCAGGGAGCACTTTCAGGAAAAGACACCATTACAGCTGAACGATGCTCTCTTGACATTGAAGACTGGAATCTACACAAATGTTCTGTAACAACTCATTTTAATGTTTGCCTACTTGTCTTAATTTATTTTTTATTTCTGATTCTCAATGTACTCGAGACAGAGGGAGGCTTGCTTCAGCTCAGGGAGACATGCCACAAATCTAGCTGAGACCACAGATGGTGTGGGCTGGCTTGACTGCCTCCTCTTCAGGCTCGGAGTGGCGATTGGTATGCAGCGCACAACCCACACGCTCATCAAGATTGTTCAAGGAAGAGGTTCAGGATGCACAAAAGCACCGCTGCCAAATTAGTCTTGTTTATGGCAGGAGAGGGTTCACTTCAGATCAAGACAGGAGTATATTAACAAAGAAATAAGCCTTGAAATTTTCTTTCTTTCTTTTTTTCTTTTTGCCTTTGAATTTCTGAGAAAAGCCTGGTATATGTTTGCTGATCAGTGTTGAGGTATATTTTCGGGTTGGGCCAAGAGGCAGATTTGCTGTGAATTAATATTCACTGCTCTTTCCAGACTCAGTCCTGAGAAGATTGTTAATTCTTCTAGGTGGCCATAGATCATTAAGTTGTGAGATTAAAGGTACGTGGACTCTTGGCTGCACACTCACTTGATGAGCTACTGTCAGACTTTTGGTCTGAGAATCCATAATGAAAATCCCTCCTATTAAAACTACAGTCAAGGGTCTATCATGCCTCGAGGAGGAAGGCCCTGCAGTGTCCTTCCCAAGCCTGGGTCAGAGTGTTCTGCACTAGCGCCTTCCAGTGGGGTGAACCTGAAACGTCGGGGCTCTGGTGCAGTCACCACTTTCCACGTGTGACTGACTCCTCACAATGAACCTACCCCAAGCACCTGCCAGTCCTGCCTCGGATCTCCATTTGGTCTCTTCCTCTGGACTGAAGACAAATGTATTGGGCTTCCCTGGTGGCTCAGGGCTAAAGAATCCACCTGCCACTGCAGCAGACATGGGTTTGATCCCTGAGTTAGGAAGATCTGCTGGAGAAGGAAATGGCAGCCCATTCCAGCATTCTTGCCTGGGGATTTCCATGGGCAGAGGAGCCTGGCAGACTATAGTCCATGGAGTCACAAAGAGTCAGGTACCACTGAATGACCAACAACAAATGCATCACCTTTACTAGATTTGGAGATGGAGGCAAAGACCATTTTTATTAATCTTTATATCTCCCTGTTACCAAGTCAGCACTTTGCAAGCTATGCTGCTGCTAAGTCACGTCAGTCGTGTCTGACTCTGTGCGACCCCAGAGACGGCAGCCCACCAGGCTCCCTCATCCCTGGGATTCTCCAGGCAAGAACACTGGAGTGGGTTGTCCTTTCCTTCTCCAGTGCAGGAAAGTGAAAAGTGAAAGTGAAGTCGCTCAGTCGTGTCTGACTCTTAGCGACCCCATGGACTGCAGCCCATCAGGCTCCTCCATCCATGGGATTTTCCAGGCAAGAGTACTAGCTATAGTGAAAGAAAATAACAGTGTGTTAAATAACACAGTGAAACACAACACTGGCTGAGGGAAGGCCTTCACCGAATCTTGCCTGCGCAAGCGTCTGTGTGTAGGAGGTTTTAGGGGTCTATGCTGCTGTCTCTTCACAACCCTGGGAGGCATCATGAAGACTCACACCCAAGCTGACTGTTTCACAAGACTGTGACCCGTCTGCTCCCTCCTCTGACTTTCCGATGATTCTTCCTGTCTTTTGTCTGCATTAACCGATGGCTTTAGCTTGTAAAATTTGAAATGAATCAGGTTCCCCAGGTGGCTCAGTGGTAAATAATCCACCTGCCACTGAAGGAGACTTGGGTTCCGTCCCTGGGTTGGAAAGATCCCCTGAAGAAGAAAATGGCACCACACTCGCATATTCTTGCCTGGGAAAGAATTTCCAGGCTTCCTTATCCCTTACCCTCTTAGTTGCAAAAGACGGCTTCGTGTTAGTACACTCGGTAAACAGACCTCCTTGGAATCACCAGGGACTTACCCCTGAGTTTGTCCTGGCAGGAGGCAACGGTCAGCACTTTGATCAGTTTGCCCTGATCAGAAGCACTCGGTCTGATCAGACAAAGGGAGACGTGTCCTTGTGTTTGAGAGTGAAAGGCAAGCCAGAGGTTATGTCACTTGGCCCTCCTATTTTATAAGCAAAGGAAGTGAGACAGAAACAGAGAACAAAGGGGATGCAGGACACTTAAGCTCAGGAAGCCTCCAGCCCGGTGGTCTTCAACCATGAGCAATCTGCCCCCATGGAGCTCTTAGAAATGTCTGGAGACAGCTCAGAGTCCTCGAGACTGGGCAGAAGTGAGGGTGGCAGTGACAGCCTAAATGCACAGGCTGGCCCACACCTGAGAAGAGTCATTCAGTCCAGGAGCCAACAGCGCTAAAGTTGGAAAACCCTGTTCTGGTCCACTGAGGCAACAGAAAACCAACAGACAAGGATGGAATAAAAAGGGCAAACTTAGCATTTTGCGTTCTGGAAACTTAGAACAATGGGTGTCCTTAATAGCGAAGACAACGGGACTACACTTATGTGATGTCAAGGAAACCTCGTATTTACCAGGCACTGGGACCACCCCCCGGGTCTTGCCTCTGCCTGGTGTTGCCACAGCACAAGCTCTGTGCATGGTCCGGTCACCCGGGCCCTGAGTACACAGCAGAGGAGACATGAGCTTGTGAGTGAACCTGCATTTATCCTGAGACCATAAACCAGGTTGTCATATTAGGAAGGACTACAGGAAGGCATGGCAACCCACTCCAGTTTTCTTGCCTGGAGAATCCCATGGACATAGGAGCTTAGCAGGCTATAGTCCATGGGGTCGCAAAGAGTTGGACACAACTGAAGGAACTTAGCATGCATGCAATGTTTTGCAAAGGGCCTTGGCTTGAAGTCCAGAGGGGTGGCTCTTTCCTCAGCTCAGTGGCGAGTTCTTCACATGTCCTGGACCAACCAATGTCACCCCCATCTTGGGGTTCAGATTCCTCTTTGTCTTCCTTGATTGATGTGATGATGACTTTTACTTCAAAGGTGGCAGCGTCCGGCTTTGAGAATGTACAGGATTTTATTTCCTTCCGGTCGCGAAGAGTAGGACACGACTGAGCAACTTCACTTTCACATTTCACTTTCATGCATTGGAGAAGGAAATGGCAACCCACTCCAGTGTTCTTGCCTGGAGAATCTCAGGGGCGGCAGAGCCTGGTGGGCTGCCATCTCTGGGGTTGCATAGCATCAGATACGACCGAAGTGACTTAGCAGCAGCAGCCCTTCTCCCAGCCCTGACTTAAGTGAGAAACAAGCTGTGTACAAAGATTTCCCTTTATGAACTGGGTGCTGCCAGGAAGGCTAAGTGAGAGAGGCAGAGGCTGGATGGACCACATCCCCGATGGGGGCAAAAGCTTGGGGCAGAGGCAGTGGCCCCGGGTCCACCCGTCCTCCTGGGGCAGAATCCTGACTCCTGCCACTCATCAGCTTCACACTATCAGGCAGGTGTGGATCCTCTCCAGCCCTGAGTTTTCTCATCTGTGATGCGGGTGTCATAACAACGATTTCTACTGGCGTGTTTGTGTCAGGGAAAAGGGAGCTAATGCAGAAAGTATTCAGGACAGCCCCCTAAGTAGGAACTACGTCATGGGCTTACCCATATGACCTACTTTCTGGGTTAAATGTTCAGAGTATTATTGTCCTCCCTGAGTCAGGAGGTCTGCTCTGCACGGAGATGAGAATACTGAACAGCGTTTGGGGTAATACATTTAAATTCTATGTGAATGAGAAAAGAACACACAAATATGTTCTAACCCCAGCAGAATACTGCTGTGCCATTTACAATATGACAGTAAAAACAAATGAGTCACCCGTTGGCACAATGGCAGGTTTCTCTGTCTATTCGAGTCCCATGTGTCCCTCCACTGTGGTTTAGGTGAAAACTCAACATCCCCCAGGAAATATTGTTTCATTTCTTTGGTGGCTTCCCAAGGCCTTCCTCCCTGCAGCCTCTGCCTCCCTGAGGTCACTTGGTGAGTGTCCCTGAGTTATCTCGGGGAGGGCTCTCTTGCACCCCAGCACTCTCATTAGCCCTCTCTGTTTCAACAGCTCTGAGGCCCCATTGAACTCCCAGGAGAGAGGGTACCACTTCACTTGAGTGGTTCTTGCCCATCTGGAGCTCCCTTTAAACTCAGGGGCACCGCCTCCTTCAGCAAACCTTGAACTTAGGTGACTTCCTTCCCTATGCTGGCAGGGTCCCCTGTAAAATACAGTGAATGCCAGGGGAAGGTTTCTGCTTTTTTTTTCAGGTTTGTTTGGGGGTACAGGGAAGACCTGATAAGTGATATTGGGGTCTACCATTTCTTAGGAAAAAGTACTGGTATCTGATTAGAGTGCTACCTGTGATGGACACCTGTTAATAACCTGGAAGAAGGAAAGCGGGTGCTGATGCTGTCGGCGGAAGTTATCTACGACTGTTTTTCATCAACTTTGTCACTCAGGGGCATGGTGAAGGATATTATTTTTTTCTTAAGATCTACAGACACTGGGCTGGGGAAATTGTCCTGCACATCCACCTTCCTGATGGATTTGGGGAAATACATTGACAAGTTTGCATATAATATTCAAATAATGCATTTATCAACTTTTGTTGCCCTAGTTTGATATGGTGACAAGCATCTTGATGACAAAGCTATTTGCTCCTTATATTAATCCTAGGATTATAGTTTCATTCCAGTATTTTTTAAATTGTATTTTATACTTAAAAAAAACTGAATAAGTCTCAGGCCTTTTGACATTCTAATTCATGGACTCTTGGCCAAAAAATGTGTGCATGTGGGGTTGGGAGTGGAATCCTAGAAGAAACAGAGTATCTCATCTCACGTAGAAAACCAGGTTGAATGCAAAGACATAAAAATGAATTTTGACCTTAAAAAGAAGTTACTCTGATGCTGAGTATATAACAGAAAAGAAATGAATTCAAAATGAGTAAAATCAAGAGAAAATATTTTAAATACAACAGAAGGAGTCTTATTTTTTCCTAAATCAGAAAAATGTCAAACAATTCTCTAGATGTGGACCAAAAGAGCTATCTTTTAGGAATTTTATTTTCTTAGAGGAAAAGAAGGAGACTGGAATTTTTTTTTTTTTTTTTGGAATAAAAATTATCCCAGGAGCAGATCTGAGACAAGCCACGTTTGCCTTATTTTTATTATTTTTTTCATAGATCGAGGTCCTCAGGTGCAGTGGGTCCTGGCTAGAGAGGAGGAGGAAGCTTTTTCTCTGCTGCTGGCTGTGGTTCAGCATCACCTCCCGCCCTTCCACAGAGCACATCACCCCGTCACCAGCATCTCAGGAGAAGGGCAAGCCTCTAGGAGAGCCAAGGGCAAGTGAGTGAAAGGACACTCAAGAACTCCTTAATTATTCAAGGCTCAAGGAAGCGAGGACTGTCATCCGCCTGCCCTTTGGGGGACTTCACTGTGTCAGCCTCAACCAGCAGCCCCTGAGGAAAGATGCTGCGACATGTCTTCCCTCCTCCATGCCAGGCTGGGGCGGATTCCAAGGTTTACAATTCCCACCAGCAGCTTCTCTGCAAGTACAAAATAGAGATGCCCCTTTCATCCTCCAGGTCTCCTGGCTAAATTGAAAACAAACCAAATGCATTTCTAAGCCTCATTTAAAGCCCAGTGACAGCACTCACTCTGCTCCCAGTCACCAGCAGAAAAGAGGCCCCTTTCACTCGGTCTGCCCAGAGCTAAACTGGATGGGTATAAAAAATATTTTCTTTTTTTTTTTTTTTTACAGTTCTTTTGCTTGCCTTGTTGTGGATTTGTGTTGCCTTTTTTTTTTTTTTAAATTTCTTGGGATTACTTTTGAAATAGATTGGAGATTTTTCAGAAAACAAAATTCATTACAAGAATCACTTAAAACAATTAATTGATCATACTCTCTATTTGCCTACAGCATCATTTTAGACCTGAGGATTCTGAAACTTGAGCAGGATAGAGAGGAACAGGGAAGAAGAAGAGAAAAATAACAGAGGTACTTTTGTGCTGTGTGCAAGTGCATCCTTATTTATTTCACAACCACTGGAGTCGAGGGAACGGGCACATCAGATTTTATCCTACCCAAGGAAGTGAAGCCTGGGGGTCCTGCAGAGCCAGAGCAAAAACCCAGATTTTCTAAATCACAGTCTGTGGTCCTTCTCAAAATAAGACAGAAAGGTAGCTGAAGAAGAAACAGGAAACCCAAACTGAGGCTCAAGGCAAATGCTAGTAACTGATCCCCTGTTCTCTTAAAGGATAAGGCAATTCCACTAACGACTGAGGGCAAAGTGTACACTGACCCTAAATAAATGTGGGAGTTTTTCTCAGTTGCCCTGCCTCAGATAAGAAGTATTTGTGACTCTCTTCCCTGGAGTGTGAATATTATCATTCAGTTTAGTGCTCTGGCCTCTGAGCTTCAGACACATATACGATTCTTCCCTGATTAGCATAGAAATAAATACATTGACCCTTTCTAAAATACATTTTTAAAACCTTTTTTTAAAAAAACGTATGAGCATTTTAGGCCAAGTTGTGCTGTTTGTAGCATTTAGACACATGTTTGGGCAGAGGCCATGATACACCCAACAGTCTACACAAGCTCCCCTCTGCTTTCATCAGATAAAAAGGATAATAATGCTTGACACTGACGAATGCTGAAGAATTTGCAGGTGCCTTACATCCTATTGTTTACAGAGAGCTCTCAAGACAGACTCACTGACTGTGGTCACAGCAGGATCTCCTGCGTGAACAGCTCATGGGACCTGCAGGTGTCGGAGGTGCCCCAGCTGAACTCCTGCACACCCCCCAGGTCCTCCCATCACCCCTCCCAACCTCAGCCAGTGGGAATAGGATCTTTCCAGGTGCTCTGACCAAAATCTCGTGGTTCTTATGACTTGCTTTCTCACATCTCGCTCTGTCCACAGCAAGTCCTGCCAGCTCTGTTTGAGATGGATCCAGAACCTTTCCACATTCCTTACCTCCCCTGCTACTATCTCAGACTGAAACATGGTCTCCCATCTCTCTTCCTGCTTTGCCTCCAAGTCTATTTTTTATTTCCCCAGCTGCACCAAGAGGCTTGTGGGATTTAAGTCCCCCAGTCAAGGGGTGAACCAGGCCCCCAGCAGTGAAAGCACAGAGCCCTCACCAAAGGAGGAATTCCCTGCAACTCTGGTGTTGAGGTGATCTGGCTTTAAATGATCACTCTCGTCCAAGTCTATTTTAACTCAAGACCAGCATGATCTTTTAAACATGTAAGCCAGATCACCTCAACACTTACAACAGTAATACGTGGTCTGCCTGCTCCCTCTCGCCCTCGACATAACATTTTACAAGATATCAAATCCACAATGACAGAAAATTGCTTCTATTTCTTTTACCACCATATACCCAGGGAAAAGATTCATACTTGGCATGAAATAGGAGCTAAATAAATACTTGTGGGATGAACGAATAAGGAGGTGGAGTCGAGATCCTTGAAAGCTGGGTGGGGAGTGTTGGACGGAGAAATGAACCAGGTGGAGAATATTAAGGTGTTCTGTTGCACGTTAAACAAGACATTCCTTCCTCTTTTGTGATTTCTTAGAACTGAATACAACTTGAAACTGCTTGCAGGTCATGCTTCCTGTCCGTTCATGTGCCTTTGACTTGATTTTCTTCAAAGGCTAGATCATGGAGAAAGTGAAGTGAAAGTGAAAGCCGCTCAGGCGTGTCCGACTCTTTGCGACCCCATGGACTAGACAGTCCATGGAATTCTCCGGGCCAGAATACTGGGTCGCCTTTCCCTTCTCCAGGGGATCTTCCCAACCCAGGGATCAAACCCAGGTCTCCCGCATTGCAGGCAGATTCTTTACCAGCTGAGCTACAAGGGAAGCCCAAGAATACTGGAGTGGGTAGCCTATCCTTTCAGTTAATCTCTGATGCTAAGTTACTTGCATGTCACTGGGTGGGAGATCAAAGAACATCCTGGAACATGCCCACCCTGACAGGAGCTCACCTACTTGTCTGCAGCCACTTGATCCACAGCCCAGCTCTGAGGCCACCCAGACAGGTCACCTGCTGCGCCAACCCCAGTCATGAGTGGAATTACTGTCTCAGAGAGCCCACTGCCTGCCAGGTCACAGTGTTGGGAGGGCAGATGCACCACGCCTGGCAGGGTTTATGCTGAGCCCTTTGCAGATCCAGCTGATAGTAATAGGTTACAAAGCCCTGAGGGAGCCTGAGAAAGTGACCTCCCTGGGGATAGACTTTCAATGCCAGAATTGCTACCTTACAGCCGTCCTGAGAACAGAGCCATCTGAGGTCTAAGGTGGTAAAAAGCGAGAGAGTTTTGTTAAGTGTCCACCTGCACCTCTGGGACCTCAGAAACTCACGCTCTGTATCACTTTGAGAAACATCCCATTTCCCACTAAAATTCAGGGACAGAAACAGCTCCTTGTGATGGCTGAAGACTAAGGGACTCCACATATAGCTGAATTGTCACAGTATTCCAATATCTGTAAGTACATTTTAATACACTTTTGAATTTAGAGAAAACATAACATCTCTCATATGCATTTACCCAGATTCACTAGTTGGTAATATTTTGCTGAATTTTCTTTACTATTTGTGCCACATACTTGCTTTACTGTGTTTTTATTTATACTTGAAAATAAATGTGAGCTAATGTGCCCATTCACCCCTAGAATACTGTGGTGTTTATTTCCTAAAATGAGAATTTTTTTTTTACTTAATCACAGAACAACTTTCAAAATCAAAATTTTAGCATTAACATAGTTCTACTATCTAATTTATAATGTATATGCAAATTTAATCAGTTTTTTCAATAATATCCTCCTGGTTCTCAGGAGAAACCTAAAAGCATTCATCACATTTAGCTGTCAAGTACCTTCAGTCTGCCCTAATCTGGGACTTTTCCCCAAGCTTCTTTCTTCCAAAGAGTAATGATTTTTAAGATGCAGGCCAGTTAACCTGTAGTGTGTTAGCCACTAAGTCTTGTCCAGCTCTTTGTGACCCCTTGGACTGCAGCCAGTCAGGCTCCTCTGTCCATGAGATTTTCCAGGCAAGAATATTGCAGTGGGTTGCCATTCCCCTCTCCAGGGGATCTCCCTGAACCCAAGGATCAAACCTAGGTCTCCTGCATTGCAGGTGGATTCTTTACCGTCTGAGCTACCAGGAAGTTATCCTGAAGAATGGTTCATATTAATCACCCTGATGAGCTCTCATTTTATACACAAATGATGCATTTGGGGCAAGAATATGTAGACGTGTCCTGCTCCCCGTTCAGTGTGTCTCAGCATGAAGGTATGTGGGATACAGGTGTAACTCTTTCCTGGTGACTTTCACTATTCAATGACTTGGTTAAGGTGTGGTCTGGCAACTTTCTGTTCTGCCAGGTTAATGTTCTCCTTTCTTTGTAATTCATAAGTAATTGTGGGAAGATCGTTTAAAACTATTTAAAACCACAAATACATGGTATTATGCAGTATCGTCTTTGACATTTCACTAAGCAAAGGATTCTCTAGGTTCATCTGCTCTGCGGCAAATGGCAGTTTCCTTCTTTCATACGGCTGAGCAATATTCCATTATAGACGCACACACAAACATACACACACACATCACATCTCTATCTATCTGTCTGTTGATGGGCACTTGAGTTTCTTCCATACCTTGGCTCTCATAAATGGTGCTCCTATGAATATCGGGGTGCATGTCCTTTTATTCTACATTTTTAGTTAGAACTATATTTTGCGATTTTTCCTGTTCATTGATCCATTAACTTATTCATTCATTAACTCATTCTATTTAATTCCAAACAAACTCACTGACTTTATTTTACTCAGTGGATTATAATCTATTATTTATGTTATAATTTGTTAAGTATTCTTTTTTTTTTTAATTTTGATGATCAAATTGTCCCAGATTGTCCAATGGGAGGCCCTTCAAGCTGCCTCCTGTGTCATTTTCATCATTTCCATTGTTTTTGGGGTCCTTCTTGTGGTACATGAAGATGCTCTAGGCTCATTTTGTGCACCCCAGGCCTGGAGCCATCCACATCAATGAGGACTGTAGGGTGCTTTAGAGTAGCTTGTATAAGCTCTTCACCACCTGGCAGATCTCGTTAACTTGAAAGATTCAGACTTCTGGTTTCTTTTTAAAACATCCTGGAATGAAACAGAATTGCCACTGACCTTTTCCATGACCATGGTCCTCAGTTCAGTTCAGTTCAGTTCATTTTAGTCACTCATTCATGTCCGACTCTTTGTGACCCCATGAATTGCAGCAGGCCAGGCCTCCCTGTCCATCACCAATTCCCAGAGTTCACTCAGACTCACATCCATCGAGTCAGTGATGCCATCCAGCCATCTCATCTCTGTCATCCCCTTCTCCTCCTGCCCCCAATCCCTCTCAGCATCAGAGTCTTTTCCAAAGAGTCAACTCTTCGCATTGGTGGCCAAAGTACTGGAGTTTCAGCTTCAGCATCATTCCCTCCAAAGAAATCCCAGGGCTGATCTCCTTCAGAATGTACTGGTTGGATCTTCTTGCAGTCCAAGGGACTCTTGAGAGTCTTCTCCAACACCACAGTTCAAAAGCATCAATTCTTCGGTGCTCAGCTTTCTTTACAGTCCAACTCTCAGATCCATACATGACCACTGGAAAAACCATAGCCTTGACTAGACGGACCTTTGTTGGCAAAGTAAAGGAGTACCATGGTCCTGCTGCTGCTGCTAAGTCACTTCAGTCGTGTCTGACTCTGTGCGACCCCATAAATGGCAGCCCATCAGGCTCCACCATCCCTGGGATTCTCCAGGCAAGAACACTGGAGTGGGTTGCCTTTTCCTTCTCCAATGCATGAAAGTGAAAAGTAAAAGTGAAGTTGCTCAGTCGTGTCTGACTCTCAGCAACCCCATGGACCGCAGCCTACCAGGCTCCTCTGTCCATGGGATTTTCCAGGCAAGAGTACTGGACTGAGGTGCCATTGCCTTCTCCTACCATGGTCCTAGGGGACTCCAAAAAGAACTGAGCCCCATCTCATATGACAATCTTCCTTCTTTTATCTATCCATCTATCCATCCATTTAGAGCACAGTCTGCTCCTAATTTAAGCAATTTCCGTAGCTTCATTGTTCTTCAATTTTTGTTTTACTTCTTTTATGCCCTCCCTCCCTACCTGTATACTTGTTTCTAGCACAGATTACTTTTTGACATCATGCTCATATGAGAAGTAACTTGACCAGATAACTGCTCAGGTGAGAGCCTGCTCTTAAACCTAGCATGTGGGACACACTAGATAATTCACCTTGTCATTGGGCTCAGAGTGGCCAGTCTGATAATC
This sequence comes from Capricornis sumatraensis, assembly GCF_032405125.1. Classification (NCBI taxonomy): domain Eukaryota; kingdom Metazoa; phylum Chordata; class Mammalia; order Artiodactyla; family Bovidae; genus Capricornis; species Capricornis sumatraensis. The sequence continues at coordinate 16,998,225 of NC_091076.1, forward strand.
AGCTTCAAAGTCAAATGTGACTATCACCATTTGCAGAAAATAAAAAATGCAAGCAATGTACGACCGCAGTAGAATCCTAAGCTGGAGGAAGCACTTGGCTCAGAATGACTCTTGAATAAATGTGGTAACAGCAATAATCACGGACTGTAAAAGCATCACTGGAAAGTTCTCCAGGACTTTATCAAATGGAGTCTACAAATAATATGCAAAATATAAGTGTTTCCAGAAGGGAACTGGTGTTGTCCACGTGCCCCCATCCCTGGAGAGCTGAAAGGCAGCCGGATGTTGATGGGGGCTTTGTTTTCCATCCAAGTCTATGGGACGCAGGTGAAAACACTCCTAGAAAGAACCGTGTTGCAGCCTGTGCCCTTGCTCCCCCGTTAGCTCCTGGGGTTTGGGTAACAATGCTGGATTAAACCCGTGCCTGCCTTTGCCATTCTCTCTGGAAGCCGGCTGTGGCTTCTGTCTCCTCCTTTAAGATACCTGTTCTCCTTGAAGCCCACATCCGATGTATCCCTGGCTTTGCTCACATTATCAGAGCTGAAGGAGGCTCCTGTGAGGGGAAGTCTGTTCTCTCGGACTCAGGGTCCAGGGCTGGAGCCAGGGCATTTCGTTTGCTTAACAGTGAGAGAAATGCACAAGACTCGTTATCAGCATCAGGTGGTTTTTCCATGGCGTTTACCCGGTAGCTTTGATTGAAGTAAACGGGACAGGAGAGGAGGTGGAAGAGATGACCGCTATACTGTCTCATGGCCACAGGGGCAGGATGGAGAGAGGGGAGCTCGGCTGCAGGAACCAAAGGGGCTGGAAAGCAGGGATGGGAGGAGGAGTGGGCTCTGGGGTCCTCACGGCCTCTGTCTTCACAAAATGCTCCCTTCTCATGTAAAATGCAGCTTGACCACATTGAAAACCAGTCTTCATCCCTAGTCCACTCCGTTTCTGAGCACAGGACCCCTCCTCGCCCTGCCAGAGGCTCTGTCCCTAGAGCAGTGAGGAGGCAGAGGCAGGAGGCGGCTGAGTGGTCCTGGGCCCCACCTCTCCCCCACCACAAAGTGCTTGCTGGCAATGAGGCATCTAGCAAAGTGGCCTCCCACACAGACCTGGGTGAGGATGCAATCCAGTAACGACCCTCTGCTCTGAAAATGGCTGGTCTTGTTTTTAGTTCAAGTACTAAAATAGCTGTTGTCTGGCCACGACCAGTGGCGTTGGCTCGTGGGCCCAAGGAGGCTGAAATTCAATGTGAGGCTCTGAACAGTCCTATCCCTTGGATGATCCCTCTGTTAGAGGCCAAGTGGGCATATAACTATCACATCACGCCACAGCTTGGCGAGGGTTTATCAGCATCAACTCAGGCAACTTCTAGCACCACTGTGCCCCAGGCCCTGGAAAAATGACTGGTCACTCCAGCCAAGCCTGAGATGACCAGACTGGATGGGATACTCCAGAGCCAAGGCCCAGGTAGTTCAGGATCTGTGCTTCCTCAGAGGTCCCTGTGCCTGAACTCAGTCAGCAGAAGCCCAGGTCTCTATATGTTCATGTCCTCAAAGAGAAATCTGAACTACACTAGGTACTCTTCCTGATGCACAAGAAACAATGTTATCAGTATCAGCCTGGCCAGGGGCACCGGTGGGGGATGGGCAACTATTCCTTCACTCAGCTGTTTCTTCAGTAAAACAAGAGTCACTCCCCATGGGACACTGGCACCCCACTCCAGCACTCTTGCCTGGAAAATCCCATGGACAGAGGAAGCTGGTGGGTTGCAGTCCATGGGGTCGCTAAGAGTCGGATACAACTGAGCGACTTCACTTTCACTTCTCACTTTCATGCATTGGAGAAGGAAATGGCAACCCACTCCAGTGTTCTTGCCTGGAGAATCCCAGGGACGGGGGAGCCTGGTGGGCTCCCGTCTATGGGGTCGCGCAGAGTCGGACACGACTGAAGCGACTTAGCAGCAGCAGCAGCATGGGATGCAGGCAGTGTTCTAAGTGTATTATAAGAATCTACTAACTTGATCCTTGCCGCTCTGGAAGGTAAACATTACCTCCACACTTGATAAAGTCAAGTGTGCAAAGGTTAAGGAAGACACACAAGGACATCCACCCAGCACATCTTAAGCAGGAAGAGAATCTTTCTCTCAAAGGATGAAATCAGAGTTCAGAGAAGGTTGAATCATTTTGCAGCATCACTTGTCATTCTGAGCTGCCTCAAACTCTCAGGCTTTGGTCGTTCTGCTGTAGCCATGCACCCCCGGGAGTTGTCCCAGTGGCTATGGAACAGTGCGCATGTGAGTAGGAGGGCAAGGCGACACCATCTCTGCACAAAATGGGTTTTGCGGGTCATCCTGCTGGTTAGTAACAACTAGAGAGCAGGTGTCCTGACTTCCGATTCGATTCTTTTTTTAATATAAACTTATTTATTTTAATTGGAGGCTAATTACAGTATTGTACTGGTTTTGCCATACATCAACATGAATCTGCTCAAAATATGAGCTTTGAGCTCTGCCTGTCTTTCCAGGCAGGAGGCCTCTTTGTTGCTATTGGCTTACTAGGGTGATTGCATTCCCATGCATTCAGCATAACTGGGTGGGATAGTCTGGGTGTCGAGATAGTCTGTCTCTGGACCAGAGCTTCCAACTATTCATTCAAGGGAGATGCTCACCCCCAACATTACTCCCGTGACCGCCCACACTTTCACTAATCCATCAAACAAGCCCTCCCCTCTGTATTCATTCATATGTGCCATTTAAGGACCACGCTGCAGCATTTCAGTTAATCTCTAACTACAGAGAGAGGTTTCCTCTGGTTGGCAGAAACTTTCTAAAAAGACTTCTCCATTTGGTGAAATCATCAAATTCCAGGATCTTTTCTCATCTTCCCCTTCAGTGAGAGCCTGGTGGGGTGGGGGTGGGGGGTGGGGGGTGGGGGGTGGTTAATAGTTAATAGGTGATACCTGGGTAGGCGTGGCAGGAGTTCTGGGGCACAGTCAGCAAGAAGCAGTCACCTGTTATATCTGCCTGTCACCCCTCGCATGATTGCATTCTTATCCCCAAGCCGGTGAGATTGGGGGAAAGTTCACATATTTTAGATTGCAGTTACCTAAACCTATTAAGTTACACTGGTAAAGCTTATTTGTTTCTGGCCTACTCATTCCAGGCCCTTGGAATCTGCCTCCATATTTTCCAGATGAATACCATATTATTTCTCAACAAATCTTAAGACTTAAATTTTTTGAGATTAAAAAGATCTATGTGAGTATAAATATTTAATAAAAGGAGTCTCAGAAAAATGCCCCAAAGAACTTCTAATGCTAACATTTTCATTTTCAGGGACATGTGATCATGTTCAATCTTGTTTTGTTTTGACCCTTAGAAATTATAAAATGCTAGTGTCATTGCCTTATGATCATTTTACAGCTCTGCTTCTTGACGTAGGGTCTGGTCAAATGCTCATTTGGAGATCCCCATTGTCAAAGCTCCATATCCTCATATTTATCCATACAACATTTGCAAAAGCAATTTGGGACTAGCACAGCTATTATTCCTGGTAATAGTCGAGATAATCCTAGTGGATTATAGGGAGCCATCCTTGCTCATGGTGATATTTTTAAAGCGAGTGTGTATGGAGGTAATTGTCCCAGCATGGACAGAGCGCAGCTGACTGGCTGCCTGACCTTGGTGTCTGTCCTCTTGGGCCCTTGGTTCCTATCCACAGTAGGAGGGCAGGGCAGCACCACTTCTGCACATAATGGGTTTTGCAGGTCATCCTGCCAGTTAGTGACAACTAGAGAGTGGGTGTCCTGACTTTGGATTCGATTCTTGAGCTCAAAGTATGAGCTTTGAGCTCCGCCTATCTTTCCAGGCAGGAGGCCTCTTTGTTGCTATTGGCTTACTAGGTTGACCGCGTATCTATGCATTCAGCATAACTGGGTGATGGGCCTCCTGGAGTGGTGGTGGGCGCCCATCAGAACTGAGCGGGGAGGGGAGGGGGGCTTTTTGTCCACATGGACTTGCCTTCCTCACTGTGTTCTCCGCCCTAGCTTGACACAGCCCCAATTTACCCAGCCGGCCACCTGCTATTCCTCAGAGCGTCCTGGCATCTCTCAGCCACACTCCAGAAAAGCCCAGGTCTGCCAACAGACCCGCTTCCAAAGGTAAATGAGAAATCAGTGTCTCTCATCCACAGTGATGACTTGGCGGGAAGCTCGACTCTGCTGTGGCTTTCTAACCACTGACCAGCAAGATGTTCTTCCATTTTCCAGCTGCTTTCTTCCCTATCAGGTACTTAAATCGTCTTTTCATTTGGAAATTACTAGCAAACTGCCATCTAAAACACTGTGAAGAAGATGTTCTATAATTTTCCTAGAGGCTTCTTAAAGCAGAAATTATGTTTCTCCATGACCTCCTCCTAAGAAGTGAACTGGAAAAAATATTTCAATCTGTAGAATCAATTTCCCCTCAGACCAGTGTGTACACTGTGACAACCTCAAGGACACAGGTTTGAAGGACTTTCTCCCAGGACATCATTCAGGAAGACATTCCCTCAATTCCAGATACTCGATTGATTATATGGTTTGGGATCAGCCAGCTCATTCGGGTCACAGATGATTCTTGCCCTTGCAATACCCTTGTATTTTGCAGGCTTTAAAAGATTTTGGAAAGATCCTGAATATTAAACAGACAGAAAGCAGCTTGGAGATATTCTCATGCTAGAGACCACATCCTTGTTCATCAGGGTCTCTGTGATTTACTCAGACGTGTATCTGCCGGGCACTCTTTTTATTGTTTGCCCAGGTGGAAATGATAGCACATATACACACAAAAACCAAAACAAAACAAAGCAAAACCTTTGCTTTTAAGATTTAAACATGGTTTGTGCTCTAGCCAAGGGCAGCAGCCTCTGTGAACGGAGGCAGTTCTGGAAGGGGTCCCTGCCTCCCACCTCCAAAGCCACTTTATCAAGGGCCATCTGGTCAGCGCCGCATGAGGAGGGGCAGCACCAGGGCCCAGATGGATGGGTTCTTGAAGAGTTCTTTAAAAATCTGGGCACCCACCCCCTGAGTCGCCATATGCCAAAAGGTCATCTCAACCCCGTGGCAGCCTTCCTGGTTTCCTCTCTGTGGCTTCTCATTTGGAGTCAGCACCCTGGAGCTTTCTAGCATTGCAGGCTTTTAATTAATGCACTAGTATCCTCCTTCTAAGCACTAATATCTTTGATAGCATGCTATCTCATCTGAGTTTTCAGAAAATAAAACCCAGAGGCGGAGTGGACCACACTGAGTGGTCTCTGCCAGAGGAACGCAAAGCAGCTCCCAAGTTCAGGCGGTTCACGTCCCAGGTTCCCAGTGTGGTCCCTGCCACCCAACAAAGATGCTCACCACAGCTCCCCGCCTTCAAGGCACAGAACGTGGCTTATCTCGGCTCTGCAGGTGAGTAACCCAAAGGTTTAAGGGAATCAGATGGGAGGAATTGCAAAAAGGAGAATGTGGATCAGAAGGAGCATTAGCTCATTTCTCCCCAAAACTTACGGCGCCCTCAAGGAAGAAAGGAGACCTTTGAAGGAAGAGCGTGGGTTCTCTGATTCTCTTAAAGGCAAGTGTTTCCTGAAGGTAGGATTAAACATCGGGCGTGTGCAGCCTGCCTCAGCCCCAGTCCTCCCACCCTGGGCTCTCTGTGCAAAGCCTTAACAGAGGGAGGCTAGTGTGAAGGCTGGAGTCCAACGGCGCCTCTACCCAGGGCTCTCCACGGCTGATCCTCTTCATCACAGGGTCCATGCACCTGTGCCGAGTGGCAGGTGAAGGAACCTCTGGCTGGCGACTTGCTGTTCAAGGCACACACTGAGCTGACACCCTTTGACAGAGCGGGAAGCTCATTAAAGCCTGACATTTGCTGAGCATCCCCCGGGGCAAAGGTCCCCGTTCCAATCACAGCACCCACCGCGGGCCCAGCAGGCAGCCTGGCGGCACTGAGACTGAGCTGTCACGGTTCCCACCACCCCCTGTGGCCCTGAAGGGCCTCCTCGGAGCCCGCCCCATCCCATGGCAGCATCCCCTCCTCAACTCTGTCCTCCCCGCATCTCCTGCACAACAGGAACTCTGCCTGCATTCTGCTCAAGCCCAGCATGGAAACCTGAGTAATCCTCCCATTCAATTCCTGTGGCTCTGGCCATCCCCAGGAACCAGGAGACCCCAGAGAAAGCAAGGTCATCCCCAAGGACACCCAGTGAGAGCCATCACGTACCTGGGCAGACCTGGATATACTGGGCAGTTGTCTCTGCCTAGACCCACCATGGGCCAGGGAGTGATGGGAATAAGAGCACGGACACCCAGAGGTCTGCGTTCCTTGTGACCCTGAGCAGTCTCCAGGAATGGGAGGTGGTAACCCCTGGGGATGTAGCCACTGGCTGTGTTCACAATCCCCAGAGGCACGGTGGGGTGCAGCTTCTTTCTGAATGTTTGGGATGGGTGTCGAGAGCATCGTGCTCCAGGGGACTAATGCTCAGGCCGGCACAAGGTTCACTTTATACATTTTAAAAGTCCATAGTGTATCCACTGTTCCCCAGTGAAATAAGCCCTGCCCCTGGTTTATCTATGGTTAATGGTGCAGAGCCATCCCCAGTGTCCCTGAGTTCTACCCCCAAACTCTTCATCACTCAGCCTCTTCCTCCCGCTCTCCATGCCACCAGCACTGGGCAAACACTGACAGCCTCTGAGTCGGCTAGGTGTGTGCTCAGTCGGGTCTGCGACCCTATGGACCATAGCCTGCCAGGCTCCTCTGTCCATGGGATTCCCTAGGCAAGAATAGTGGAGTCAGTTGGCATGCCCTCCTCCAGGGGATCTTCCTGACCCAGGAATCGAAGCCGCATCTCTTGCTTCTACTGCACTGGCAGGCATGTTCTTTACTGTTAGCACCAACTGGCCAGGTAGTCACATTTTAGCCCTCATTTTCACCAAGTTCTGCAAGGTATTTATACTACGACCTGGTCATACTCCCTTAATATTTTTATGTATGAACATAAAATGTATGTAGAGAAAAGTACAGAGGGCAGTGGGCAAATACTCATATACCCACCATGTAAAATTCACGTTTTCCACTTTGCCCCTTCTGCTGCTTCATATATTTTTAAAGAATGAAAACCTTACAGATAGATTGGAAGCTTTCTATGAGTCTGCCCCCTACTCATACAGAGCACTGCTACGCTGAAGGCGGTGTGTGACCTTCACGTGCCCATGTCCTCTTTTCACAGTGAGGCTGTGAGATGCTGGGTGTCCTCACCGAGCTAAATGGAGGACCTGGGATGGTTCCTTCCTGGATTTCCAGGTGGTAGACACATGAAGGAGGTTCACAGAAGGTGGGAAAGGGGAAAAAAAAATGATGCAAAATGATCATTAAAACAGAGAATGTCTCCAAGAGCCGCAGGTAAGGACAGACGTGGTTCTTTTGCAGTCGGTGCTCCGGCAGGAAAGTGACTGGACTGAGCTTTGAAGCGGCTTCGGTGTCTTCACGGGACTTCTGACCCTGCTGGCACGTCTTTTCCGATATCCAAACTTTCTCCAGAATGTGATAGTCTCAGTGAAGCCAGGAAACAAAGATAACCCTGAGCTGGGCTTTGATGTGATTCTTTCTCTCCTTCAATCAATTTTATATTTGAGTTTCTAAGCTCAAAGGGGTCTTGGCATGTCCAGCAGTGAACATTCTTCAAATTCCCCAGTCATTTCAAACATTATTCTAAGGTTTTAAGATCCAACCATTTGGTGACTTTTTTGTATATCTGTTAAACATGCTAGTACAGGTCCTCAGCCAGTGTCACAGAGCCATACTTCCTTTGAAGGAAAAAAATGAGTCAAAATTCATTCATTTAAGAAATATGTAACAGTTATCTATAATGTGCAGGCTTGTGCCCATAGTGGGGATGCGACTGTGAACAAGACAATCTCTGTCTTCATAACACTTATAAACTATTCAAAGAAAAAAAAGAATACCCAAACAGTACAGTGTGTCTTACTGAAGTGGAAGTGGAAGTTCTATGCAAGTGTCAAGAAAAGGCACCTAGAGTAGACATGAGAGACAGAACCTCCAAACAAGCCCTCAGGGATGGGGTGGGGTGGGAGGTGTTGGCCGGGAGAGACGTGCTGCTTGCACAGTGTGAGTAATCGTCAGTCCACAAGAGCATGGAGCAACTCATTCCCCTTGAATTTTTCCAGAAACCCCGTCAGCTCTGCTCTCTGTGCCCTGACTCCTGATACTTCCTTTGAAACCAGGCTTCTCATTCCTTCGTCTCCAGCGTCTCATGGTGACTACAGGGTGTTGCAGCATGGTGAGGACCGATAGGATGCAGGAAGGAGTGGAGAATGCTATGCCTGCAGGCGTGCCCAGACGCCCCCACGAGGGTGATCTCTACATGCTGCACTCATCCTGACTCTTGCCTTGCAGACTCAACCTGAAGGAGCTGGCACGTACTTTTCTCGGCCTCCCCATCCCTTTCAAATACCAAAAGTACAAGAGAGGAAAAGGACGGGAAACACTCCCTAGAGGATTATTCCTTCGATTCCTTTTAAAGTCAGTTTTCCTGTACCGTTCTCTACACTAAGCTCTCTGCTGCCTGCAATGAGCTTCTCCCTCCTGCAGAGGGCATGGCTCAGACTCCCCAGTGCTGTAATCCTAGCAGAGAAGAGAACCGTAGAGGTAGGTTGTTGTTATTCTTTCCGACTAATAGTGCCGAAAAAACTGTATATCCATATGCACAATAATGAACTTCAAACCCTATCTCATATGACATACAAAAATTCAAATGGACTGTAGACAGAAAAACAAAACTTTACACTATAAACTTTTAGAAGCATCCATAAAAGCAAAATTGATAAATTGGACTTTATTACAATTAAAACTGTCCTTTGACAGATACTGTTTAGGGATTGAAAAGATAGCTAAATGCTAGCAGAAAAACATTTGCAGATATCATATAGTTATTAAAGGGCTTATATCCAGAATATGTAAGAACCCTCACAATTCAATTATAAGGGAAGAAACAGCCCAGTTTAAAAGTTGGTGAAATATTTGAAAAGCACTTCACCAAAGAAGATATACTGATGGCAAAGAAGCACACAAACGGATGCCTGACATCATTAGTTGTTAGGGGAAATAAATTAAAACCACAATGAGGAGCCACTGGACATTTATTCAAAGGGCTAAAACTAAGGAGACTGATTATATCTAGTGACTGCAAGGATGTGGAGGAACCGGAATTCTCTGTGCTGTTGGTGGGAAATGTAAAATGATACAACTTTAGAAAGTAGTTTGGCAGTTTCTTAAAAAGGAAAACATACCCTGGCTATTAAATGATCCACCTATTCCTCTCCTAGGTATTTGCCCAAAATAAATGAAGGTGCATGTTCATGAAGACTTGCACACAAGTGTTCCTCTCAACCTTATTTCTAAGAGCTCCAAACTGAAAGCAGCCCAAATATTGATCAACTGGTGAATAGATAACCCAACTGTGATACATCTCTGTCGTGGAATACTATTTGGCAATAAAAGGAATGACATATTGATACATACATTTGGCTAAATCTCAAAATAATTTTGGTGAATGATGGAAACCAAGAAAGAGAGTATATTCTCTATGATGCCATTTAGAAAAAAAATATTGAAAGTATAAAGCAGTCTATGTGATAGAAAGCTGATCAGTGGTGCCCTAGGGTGGAGAAGAGGATCACAAAGGGAAACGACAAAACTTGTGGGGGTTCTGTGGCCATTATGTTGCTGGTGATGGTTGGTGGATGTATATATTTGCTATAATTTGTCAAGTTGTACTGTTTAAATATGTGTGGCTTCTTATATATCCATTATATTTCAGTTCAGTTCAGTCGCTCAGTTGTGTCTGACTCTTTGCAACCCCATGAAGTGTAGCACGCCAGGCCTCCCTGTCCATCGCCAACTCCCAGAGTTTACTCAAACTCAAGTCCATTGAGTCAGTGATGACATTCAACCATCTCATCCTCTGTCGTCCCCTTCTCCTCCTGCCTTCTATCTTTCCCA